>NC_035440.2:135167684-135771969 GCF_002127325.2 Helianthus annuus
TACCTAAAATAGGTCACCTACACTTGTATATATAACACTCTTCCTCATTCGGAAGAACACACAACACAATTCTCACACGCTTAGACACTCGAAACTATAGGGATCCTTGTACTCAGCTCATTATCATCCAAAGTTGTAACTATTTTTCTTTTATTGAAGTTTGGTGATCGGTAGTTGCCATCACCCGAGGTTTTTTATGCCGGAGATCATACGTTGATCAAGGGCTTTTTCCTCGTATAAATCATTGTGTCTTTGCATATTTCACATTGAAGTGATCCTATACTTTTTCTACAAACCAAGCATCATACCCCATTTACATAAAGTTTGGTTGCATTATCCTCGTGTGATTTTTGACCAAAACAGTTTGGCGCCCACCGTGGGGCAATTGGTGCTTCATTCATAAGAAAACCTTTTGTTCGAAATCATTTCAAAGAATTACATGGCTTCATCATTGAAAAACATGTCCACGGCAATGTCTGCAGTCACCTCGTCTCAGAACACTCTGCCTCCTCCACCGGCAGGATCCCAGAAGAATGCTGAGAAGAGACAAACTCCTACTAATTCTAAAACTCCATCTCCTTCTGCTATGAGTTCTTATATTCCCAGTACTAGTGACGTATTTACTTTGATTTTGCAGATGAAGGATCGTTTGCAGCGGCAGGATGAAACTAATGAAAGGATCCTCAGGGAAATTGGAGATCTCAAAAGACAAAAGAAAACGGCAGAGGATCATTCCCCACTGATGCCCAAATCCTTGAGCTTTGATACTCCAATGATTACTTCTCAGCCATCGGGAATTCCTGACGTGCAAATTATGGGAGAATCAAGAGGATTGCACCTCGGATCGACAGCAATGACTCAGGCATCAGGCTCACACTGTCAGCCGGCAGGATCCTATCCCCAGCATATGGGATCCTTCATGAATTCGGGAGCCTATCCGGGAGCACAGCAGTTTCAAGGATCCTACTTTATTCCAGGATCATCCCAGGGTCAAGGATCCTCCTTCGTTCTAGGATCATCCCAGGTTCAAGGATCCTCCTTCGTTCCAGGATCATCCCAGATACCAGGATCCTTCCAAATACCAGGATCTTTCCAGATGCCAGGATCCCTAAAAAGTTTGCAAACAGGAAGTCTAGATGTCCATCAAGGGGACTTCATTCCAATGCAGACCATTGCTTCCACTGGTCCCTCCGTTATCCCAGAATCCCAACAATATGGATTCACTAACTTGAACTCAATGGGAGGTAACACTTTAAATAATCATCTTACTACTAACCATGGATGCATGCAGGATACAGGTGTCAATCATGCTATGGCCAGGGAATTGCAGAAACTAAAAGATATGATCTCAAGTGTTCCAGGGGTAGTCAAGCCTATCCCAGAGATTGCAGATGGAAGCCATAAGGTATCTCGCTTTGCACCGCCAATTTGTGATGCAGAGGTACCCAAAAGGTTCCATATCCCTACTATGAAGCTGTATGATGGTACAACGGATCCAGAGGAGCACATAGCACAATACAGGGAGAGGATGGAGATTAATCCTATCCCAGAAAAGTTGAAGGAAGCATGCCTATGTAAAGGATTTGGATCCACTCTTACTGGATCAGCTCTTAAGTGGCTGCTAAGTCTTCCCCCTTACTCTATTACTTCATTTGCTAATTTAGTTAATTTATTCAATAACCAATTCTCTTGTAGTAGAAAATTTGAAAGATTAACCAGTGATTTATATAGGGTAACTCAGGGTCATAATGAATCATTAAGGGATTATATAACTAAATTTAGTAAAGAATCCTTGGACATTCCCAACTTGGATATGGCTACGGCTGTTGAAGCCTTCAAAATGGGACTGCTTAAGGATTCACTATTCTATGATGATCTTGTTATGACACCATGCAGGAATCTAGATGAAGTAAGAACTCGGGCACTCAGGTTCATCCGGCTAGAGGATGACAAGAGGATCCAGGAGAGACAAGTAGGATCCTCAAAACAGGAGAAGCAAGGATCCTCCTTCAAGAACAACAAATTCAAATCCTACCATAGAAATGAGAACCAGAATGTGCATGCTGTTGACCAAGAAGAGGATGATGAAGATTATCCTCCAATCTCAGAATATTGTTTTTCCGTTGATAATCATGAACTAATCATTGCAATGCAGAATCTAGGTGAAAAAGCTAGGTGGCCCAGGAAGAATGATAAACCATCCGGGACTAAAGACAAGTCAAAATGGTGTGCTTACCATGAGGATTTCGGGCATCTGACTGAAGAATGCATAGCTTTAAGAAAAGAGATTGGATATCTGTTAAGCAAGGGGCACCTAAAAGAATTGTTGGGAAGAAAAAAGCAAAGGACTCAGGATCCTGAAAGGATCCCTGAAAAGGCTCCAGCACCTCCGGCAAATGCACAAGTGATCAACTTTATTTCCGGAGGATCAGACATCTGTGGTACATCCTTCTCGGCGGCCAAAAGGCATGCAAAGGAGTCAAAAATGGATAATGGAGAAAGACCTATTAGAACATCAAGTGTCTCAGAGGGGAAGATAATAACGTTTGATGAGGATGATCGCATTAACATTCAGGATCCTCATCATGATAGTTTAGTTATTACTCTCTTTATCTCTAACCATTTTGTCCGCAGGATCCTTATCGATGGAGGAAGCTCAGTGAACATTATCCAGCTTGATGTTCTGAAGAAAATGGGTATCCCAGAATCAGACATCACACCAAGATCCTCCGTGCTTGTAGGATTCAGTGGAGAAACGAAGAAAACTCTGGGGGACATCAAACTCCCAATCTACGTGGAAGGATTACATAATTATCAAAAATTTTGTGTTATTGACTGTTTATCTTGTTGCAATGTTATCCTTGGCAGGCCCTGGATACATGATATGAAAGCAGTCCCATCCACCTATCATCAATGTGTGAAACTCCCTAGCCCATGGGGGATAATCAAGATCGACAGTGATCAGCAGGAGGCTAAGGATTGTTATACCTCATCCATGAAGCCAACCTCGAAGCCAAGGGAGCAATAGCAATTACAGTATCCTCCGAGGAATGTCTTGGAGGCAAGGGAACAAGATGTGGACGAAATCCTCTTGGATCCTAGTGATCCTGAATCAAAAATCTATATCGGATCAGGGATCCTTGGCAAGATGAAAGAAGACTTAATATCCTTCCTCAAAAGAAGAAAATCTACTTTTGCTTGGAAACATGAAGATATGACAGGTATATCTAAGGATATTATTACTCACAAACTTGGCATTGACAGGTCTATCAAACCAATCCATCAAAAAAGGAGGAAGTTTGCACCAGAAAGGAATGCCATTATCCAAGAAGAAGTAGAAAGACTACTTCGAGCAGGTATGATCAGAGAGGTAAAGTATCCAAAATGGTTAGCCAATGTGGTCGTTGTCCAAAAGAAAAATGGAAAGTGGAGGGTATGTGTCGACTTCACCGATCTAAATAAGGCATGTCCCAAGGATCCTTTCCCATTACCCCACGTTGACTCCATGGTGGATGCAACAGCGGGGCATGAACTGTTGACCTTTATGGATGCATCATCTGGATTCCAACAAATTCAGATGGAACCATCTGACCAAGAGGATACAGCCTTTATGACCCCAACAGGTTTGTATTGTTATATTGCCATGCCTTTTGGATTAAGAAATGCAGGTGCAACATATCAAAGGCTGGTGAATATGATGTTCAAAGATCAAATTGGACAAACTATGGAAGTATACATAGATGATATGGTAGTCAAATCAAAGAAAGCTGAGGATCACCTAAGGGATTTGGAAGAAGCATTTGATATCCTTGATAATTATAACATGAAGCTTAATCCTTCAAAATGCCACTTTGGCGTTAAGGCAGGTAAATTCCTAGGATATATGGTAACTCAGAGGGGCATTGAAGCAAGTCCGGAGCAAATTAAGGCACTGGTGAACATCAAGTCCCCTGCCAACGCTAAGGATGTGCAAAGGCTAACAGGCAGGATAGCAGCTCTGAATAGGTTCATATCAAAATCCTCAGAAAAATGTAAAGAATTTTACGATATCCTAAGGAAGAACAAGAAGTTTGAATGGACTGAGAAACACGAGAATGCTTTACAAGCCCTTAAAGAATATATGTCCTCAGCACCAGCATTAACAAAGCCTGAAAAAGGAGATGTGTTATCCTTATATTTGGCGGTATCCTCAACCGCTGTAAGTGCTGTCCTTGTTAAGGATCATGAAGGTACACAATATCCTATCTACTATGTAAGTAAGAGTTTACTTGATGCCGAATCCATGTACTCACACCTCGAAAAACTTATCCTTGCATTAATCATGGCATCAACGAAGTTAAGGCATTATTTTGAAACCCATACTATTGTTGTTAGAACTAACTTTCCAATTAAGAATGTCCTCAGGAAACCAGAGATGTCAGGAAGAATGGCTAAGTGGGCAGTAAAGCTTAGTGCCCATGATATAAGATATAAGCCAAGAACAGCCATTAAATCCCAAGCATTAGCTGACTTTGTGGCTGATTTCAGTAGTGATCTACAAAAAGAAGCAGAATTGGAAGTCCAGCAGCTGGATGAAACCAAGGATCCTTGGATACTACACACCGATGGATCCTCAAATGTCAAGGGCACAGGGCTCGGGATACTACTAAAATCGCCACAGGGGGACATAATACCCCACTCCATAGCCTGTGAGTTCCAAGCAACTAACAATGAGGCTGAATATGAAGCCTTAATTGCTGGCTTACAAATTGCTAAGGATATGGGGGTAAAGTATCTTAAAGTATATGTAGACTCATTATTGATCACCAATCACTTTAATGGATCCTATGCTGTTATAGGTGAAAAACTAACCAAATATTTAGAGATAGTCAAGGAATTGGCACTCTCTTTTGTCTCTTTCAGCTTAACACAGGTACCAAGGGAGGATAACATGGAAGCTGATGCATTGGCCAACTTAGGATCATCCTTAAAAATTCCAGAAGACATAAGTATCCCTATCATCCATATCCTGGCTCCTGCTATTGAAAATCAGGTGGCCATGGAAATAGAAGAGGATACTGCAGTAATCCCTAGTGAAGAAGCTCAATCTTATGCAGGATCATGGGTCTCACCAATCATGAGATACTTGCAACACGGGGAGATTCCGATGGGAGAAAATCCTAGAGCTTTCAGGATTAAGGTATCTCAATTTACAATCTTAAATAATGTACTATATAAACGATCCCTTGCAGGACCATATTTAAGATGTATTGAGGATCCTGAAATTGAAGAAGTGTTGAGAGACTTCCACGAAGGAGATTGTGGAAACCACACTGGGGGCAGGGCATTGTTCTCAAGGATCCTTAGAACAGGATACTACTGGCCAACCATGAAAAGGGATGCTGTAGAATATGCTAGGAAATGTGATCCTTGTCAAAGACACAGCAATATCCTTCATCAACCAGCTGAATTGCTACACCCCATACCATCCTCTTGGCCATTCATGAGATGGGGAATGGATATAGTTGGCAAGCTCCCTTAAGCACCTGGTGGAAAAGTATTCATGCTTGCCATGACTGACTACTTCTCTAAGTGGATAGAAGCTGAAGCTTTTGCTCAAGTCAGAGAAAAAGAAGTTATATCCTTTATCAAAAGAAACATTATATCTAGATTTGGCATCCCCTCTGAAATTGTATGTGATAATGGTTCCCAATTCATTGGAAGCAGAACCTCTAACTTTTGTGACAGTTGGGGAATTAAGATGATAACTTCAACACCAGTTCATCCGCAAGCCAATGGCCAAGCAGAATCATCCAACAAGATCATTATCAACAATCTGAAGAAGAAGCTAGGATCCAAGAAGGGAAAGTGGGCAGAGGAGTTACCTTATGTGCTATGGGCTGATAGAACAACTCCCAAGAATGCCACTGGTCAAACACCTTTTTCTTTAGTATTTGGGGCAGAAGCAGTGATCCCAACAGAGATGGTGATCCCAACTGCTAGAACAAGTGCTCGTGATCCTGAAGAGAATGCTACAATCCTGGCTCAGGATTTGGATACTATTGAGGAAATCAGGGATCTGGGTAGGATAAGGATGGCAAGCTACCAACAAAGAATGGCTGGTGCCTACAACAAAAATGTTAGGATAAGGAAGTTCCAAGTCGGAGATATGGTGTTGAGAAAAACATTCCAAAACACTATTAATCCTGCTGACGGGAAGTTAGCACCAAAGTGGGAAGGCCCTTACTTAATTGAAGCTGAAGCAGTAAAGGGGGCATACAGATTGCTAACTATGGAAGGAAACTTATTACCAAGAGCCTGGAATGCTGTTCACTTAAAGAGATACTTTATGTGAACATGATCCTTCAAGCATGCGATCCTTACATTAAAGTATCCTCGAAGGATCCCGGTGATGTCAGTGATCCTTACTCTGGTAATGTCCTTATCTTAAAACATTTACATTTCCTTACTTTTTACCAAAGGATAAGGATCCTGTATCCTTCATCCTCTTCTCACGAACCATTTGAGTTATGATAGTTCAGGTATCTACAGCATATCGTCAAAGATCTTCAAAAGCAACGCAGATCCTTGGGCTTGTCCCCAGTTATCCTTGGGATTATCCCCAGTTTCCGCCAGCAGCGCACGATGATCCTGATATAGTTCACGTCTTTGGGACCAGTACCCACTTCCGGGGCTGACAACCTCATCGTACTGGCTATACCCAGGATCCTACGTATAATGGTAGACGTACCATACATCCGTTCATAAGGTTTCTAACGTTTTCACGTTAGCTAAGGTTTTGACATTTTCATGTCACTAAGTTTGGATAGTCGCCAGTAAGGGCCATACTCCAGTTTACATACGATCCTTTGGGCTTGTCCCCAGTTATCCTTTGGGCTTGTCCCCAGTTATCCTTTGGGCTTGTTCCCAGTTATCCTTTGGGCTTGTCCCCAGTGATCCTTTGGGATCATCCCCCGTTATCCTTTGGGCATGTCCCCAGCTACTAATTTATCTTTTACATTGGCTTAGTCCCAAGTTATGTTCCATTTTTCAGGTTCTCAAAGCTAAACAAATAAGGATCCTTGATCCTTGTTATCCGTTAAAATTTCACTTATGGTTATCTTGATCAAAGGTTAGGATCCTAACTTGGATCCTCAGGTATGATCCTTGACTATTTTGATTATACTAAACAACCCTTACACTTTGACAACTAAACCTATGATCCTTGAAATTGATTGCTTCAAAAATTTTCAGTATCAGGATATTTGATCTAAGGATCATATCCTAAATTTATTAAACATGGATTGCTCAACTGGAAGATAAGAAGATAAATAAAGGATAACAACACGAGATAAGCCAGAAAGATTAGAGTTATATTATTAACAAAAGGATCTTAAACCCTTTCAAAAAGTTGTCAAAATTGCCAACCCACGTTTCTACCAGCAAAACGTGGCCCGTCCACATGGGTTGGCAAAGGGTGTCCATTGTCTATGCGGTCTTAGCAGGTGCAGGAAATTAAAGGCGGCAGGATCACAAAGGCTTCATCCCCCAAACAGAGGATCCCTCCACCTTTTCTAATCCTACCTATTGTCCAAAGGATCCATGATCCTTAACCCTAAAAATTATTGTTCAGAGATTACAAACCATAAAATTGTTTCAAACATCAAACCACTACCAAACTCAAAAAATTGGGCTCCGGCCTAGTCTCGAAATATCCATCATCGCCCAATCCAGCAGCTCACACCTTTGCTGCTCCATCACCACCAGCTTCTCCACCCTGATCCTTCTCAGCATCACCGCCTTCCAGCATTGGGATCTCCTCAGCCTCGTCCTCGTCCTCCAGCTCTGCCAATCTTGCCTTCCAACCCTCCACGTCCCATGAGCTTTTATCAAAGGCAGGATCCTGAGCCTCCGCAGCCATTTGTAATTGTATCTTGTACATAGCAGTTGCGGCAGAGACCTTGGCATCCTGGATGATCTCCTGTTTCTCGCCATCCATGTCAATCAGCCTTTGAGCAGCCTCATCCTTTGTAGCCCGGAGTTCCTTCTCAAGATCGGCTATCTTGAGATCCTTTAACACGCCCATTTGTTGGAGGTCGGCGATTTGGCTCTCCTGATCCTCGACATGGCCAAGGTAGGTCTCAATCTCAGCAAGTTTCTGCAAAAGAGAAAAAAGGTGATCCTCAAAGAAGCAGGATATACAAGCAGGATATTCGAGAAGGATAACCAACAGGGGCAATGATCCTTACCTCATTGACATAGTCGAGGAACTGTTGGCGGATCAGGGGAAATCCTTGAAGATCCTCAGAGGTCTTCCTCTTCTTCCCCTTACCTCTAACAGGTGCTTTAGGAGCCGAAGCAGAGGGACTGGCAACAGAAGCCTTCTTTCTTGAAGACTTGACATTGGCAAGTTCATCAATCCCGAACTTGGAGGCAGACTTGGCAGACTTAGCAGGTTTCCCAGCGCCTACACAATCAAAACAAGATAAGTTCCCTTACTAATTAAACAGTCTCACATATAACTTACTTTCTAATAAGGATACTTACTTGACATAGTGGCAGATGCGGAGGATACTTCTTGTGAATCTTGGACGGTGACTTGAAAACTTCTGATTTCAGGATCAAGCTTCTTGAATGCTAGAACCCTCTCTCTGGCAGCAGGGGTTAATTTGAGATGAGCAATGGAGATAGCTGCACAATAAACAAAAAAAAAAAAACAAAAAAGACATTAGTGATCCTCATCATAAGAGACAAGTCTGATGGTGATCCTTCCAGGATCCTCTATCCTACCATGGGTGGCCCACTCCTTGGGCAGATCATTCCCATCAGGGAGGGAATCCCTTCTCACAAAGAAGAAACGACGCTTCCAGTTTGTATCATTTTTGGTAACCTTTAAAACAGGGTGATCCTCCCCGCCTTCCGTTTCAGCAAATATCGATGAGAACCAAACGTGGTAAGATCATAAAGCGCGGCCAGCTCTGCCATCCCTAAATCAATCCCCTCCTGCTCGATGATCCTCTCGAAGGTATACAAGACCCTCCAGATCATCGACATAGCTTGGATATAAGATATGCCGGTCAAAGAAAAGAAAGATTGGGTGAAGGCCGGAAAAGGATACGAATATCCTATGGTAAACGGAGTTGCAGGAAAGATCACCCAGGCGTCTGAAACAAAGTCGCTCAAAGCAGTGGATGTGAAGGATTTGAAAACAGCATCCGCCGGAAAGCAATGACGAATCCTATCTACATGAGCATCGGTAAAGCAACATCTCTCCGTAGGAGAGTCCTTAATGATCCCTTGGCTTTTCAGGGGACTGCTCTTCTCGTGATCCTTATGGGGAGAGTTTCGAAGCAACATACTTGTAGCGGAGCAGAAACAGAGCAAAAGCAGAAAAAACAGAGCAAGAAAAGGAAGAAAGAAAGGAAGAGAATACCTGATCAATCTTCGGTGGAGGTTATAAAGGGAGTATATCCTGAATTTAAATGCAAATCGATCCTTACCCTATCTCCTATTTATAATCATGATTTGCAGGGATGTCACTTCAATGACGTAATGATCGCAACGGCTAGTCCGATTATAACGGCTAGTTACCCGAGTTGTCCGTTGATGATAAGATCAGAACAAAATATAACTCATTTATTTACAAAATCACTCCTTATATTTTGGGGGCAATTATTAGGGCTGGATTTTTACAATACATGATCCTCACATATGATCCTAACCAGTGATCCTTGTTTCTTTGACAGATAATGATCCTCAGCAGAGTTCCAGGATCAGGATCATGGACCATCATAGGATCCTCATGCTAACAGTTGCTTTCGTTGAATTTAATGTTGTTTTGCAGGACATCTAGCAGGATCCGCTCTTAAGCATCACAATTAAGGGACACGTCTTTACAACTATGGCATGTGCTTAATCGGAGATGGACGTTGTGAAGGATATGGAAACATGGCATGATTTAAGGGCGATAATTTAGGCTAGATTTACTTTTATTTCTAAAGGGGTAATGAGCTGATTATTAGTCTTTTTACCTAAAATAGGTCACCTACACTTGTATATATAACACTCTTCCTCATTCGGAAGAACACACAACACAATTCTCACACGCTTAGACACTCGAAACTATAGGGATCCTTGTACTCAGCTCATTATCATCCAAAGTTGTAACTATTTTTCTTTTATTGAAGTTTGGTGATCGGTAGTTGCCATCACCCGAGGTTTTTTATGCCGGAGATCATACGTTGATCAAGGGCTTTTTCCTCGTATAAATCATTGTGTCTTTGCATACTTCACATTGAAGTGATCCTATACTTTTTCTACAAACCAAGCATCATACCCCATTTACATAAAGTTTGGTTGCATTATCCTCGTGTGATTTTTGACCAAAACAGAAGCCATAAGGTATCTCGCTTTGCACCACCGATTTGTGATGCAGAGGTACCCAAAAGGTTCCATATCCCTACTATGAAGCTGTATGATGGTACAACGGATCCAGAGGAGCACATAGCACAATACAGGGAGAGGATGGAGATCAATCCTATCCCAGAAAAGTTGAAGGAAGCATGCCTATGTAAAGGATTTGGATCCACTCTTACTGGATCAGCTCTTAAATGGCTGCTAAGTCTTCCCCCTTACTCTATTACTTCATTTGCTAATTTAGTTAATTTATTCAACAACCAATTCTCTTGTAGTAGAAAATTTGAAAGATTAACTAGTGATTTATATAGGGTAACTCAAAGTCATAATGAATCATTAAGGGATTATATAACTAAATTTAGTAAAGAATCCTTGGACATTCCCAACTTGGATATGGCTACGGCTGTTGAAGCCTTCAAAATGGGACTGCTTAAGGATTCATTATTCTATGATGATCTTGTTATGACACCATGCAGGAATCTAGATGAAGTAAGAACTCGGGCACTCAGGTTCATCCGGCTAGAGGATGACAAGAGGATCCAGGAGAGACAAGTAGGATCCTCAAAACAGGAGAAGCAAGGATCCTCCTTCAAGAACAACAAATTCAAATCCTACCATAGAAATGAAAACCAGAATGTGCATGCTGTTGACCAAGAAGAGGATGATGAAGATTATCCTCCAATCTCAGAATATTGTTTTTCCGTTGATAATCATGAACTAATCCTTGCAATGCAGAATCTAGGAGAAAAAGCTAGGTGGCCCAGGAAGAATGATAAACCATCCGGGACTAAAGACAAGTCAAAATGGTGTGCATACCATGAGGATTTCGGGCATCTAACTGAAGAATGCATAGCTTTAAGAAAAGAAATTGGATATCTGTTAAGCAAGGGGCACCTAAAAGAATTGTTGGGAAGGAAAAAGCAAAGGACTCAGGATCCTGAAAGGATCCCTGAAAAGGCTCCAGCCCCTCCGGCGAATGCACAAGTGATCAACTTTATTTCCGGAGGATCAGACATCTGTGGTACATCCTTCTCGGCGGCCAAAAGGCATGCAAAGGAGTCAAAAATGGATAATGGAGAAAGACCTATTAGAACATCAAGTGTCTCAGAAGGGAAGATGATAACGTTTGATGAGGATGATCGCATTAACATTCAGGATCCTCATCATAATAGTTTAGTTATTACTCTCTTTATCTCTAACCATTTTGTCCGCAGGATCCTTATCGATGGAGGAAGCTCAGTGAACATTATCCAGCTTGATGTTCTGAAGAAAATGGGTATTCCAGAATTAGACATCACACCAAGATGCTCCGTGCTTGTAGGATTCAGTGGAGAAACGAAGAAAACTCTGGGGGACATCAAACTCCCAATCTACGTGGAAGGATTACATAATTATCAGAAATTTTGTGTTATTGACTCTTTATCTTGTTGCAATGTTATCCTTGGCAGGCCTTGGATACATGATATGAAAGCAGTCCCATCCACCTACCATCAATGTGTGAAGCTCCCTAGCCCATGGGGAATAATCAAGATCGACAGTGATCAGCAGGAGGCTAAGGATTGTTATACCTCATCCATGAAGCCAACCTCGAAGCCAAGGGAGCAATAGCAATTACAGTATCCTCCGAGGAATGTCTTGGAGGCAAGGGAACAAGATGTGGACGAAATCCTCTTGGATCCTAGTGATCCTGAATCAAAAATCTATATCGGATCAGGGATCCTTGGCAAGATGAAAGAAGACTTAATATCCTTCATCAAAAGAAGAAAATCTACCTTTGCTTGGAAACATGAAGATATGACAGGTATATCTAAGGATATTATTACTCACAAACTTGGCATTGACAGGTCTATCAAACCAATCCATCAAAAAAGGAGGAAGTTTGCACCAGAAAGGAATGCCATTATCCAAGAAGAAGTAGAGAGACTACTTCGAGCAGGTGCAACATATCAAAGGCTGGTGAATATGATGTTCAAAGATCAAATTGGACAAACTATGGAAGTATACATAGATGATATGGTAGTCAAATCAAAGAAAGCTGAGGATCACCTAAGGGATTTGGAAGAAGCATTTGATATCCTTGATAAATATAACATGAAGCTTAATCCTTCAAAATGCCACTTTGGTGTTAAGGCAGGAAAATTCCTAGGATATATGGTAACTCAGAGAGGCATTGAAGCAAGTCCGGAGCAAATTAAAGCACTAGTGAACATCAAGTCCCCTGCCAATGCTAAGGATGTGCAAAGGCTAACAGGCAGGATAGCAGCTCTGAACAGGTTCATATCAAAATCCTCAGAAAAATGTAAAGAATTTTACGATATCCTAAGGAAGAACAAGAAGTTTGAATGGACCGAGAAACACGAGAATGCTTTACAAGCCCTTAAAGAATATATGTCCTCAGCACCAGCATTAACAAAGCCCGAAAAAGGAGATGTGTTATCCTTATATTTGGCGGTATCCTCAACCGCTGTAAGTGCTGTCCTTGTTAAGGATCATGAAGGTACACAATATCCTATCTACTATGTAAGTAAGAGTTTACTTGATGCCGAATCCAGGTACTCACACCTCGAAAAACTTATTCTTGCATTAATCATGGCATCAACTAAGTTAAGGCATTATTTTGAAACCCATACTATTGTTGTTAGAACTAACTTTCCAATTAAGAATGTCCTCAGGAAACCAGAGATGTCAGGAAGAATGGCTAAGTGGGCAGTAAAGCTTAGTGCCCATGATATAAGATATGAGCCAAGAACAGCCATTAAATCCCAAGCATTAGCTGACTTTGTGGCTGATTTCAGTAGTGATCTACAAAAAGAAGCAGAATTGGAAGTCCAGCAGCTGGATGAGACCAAGGATCCTTGGATACTACACACTGATGGATTCTCAAATGTCAAGGGCACAGGGCTCGGGATACTACTTAAATCGCCACAGGGGGACATAATACCCCACTCCATAGCCTGTGAGTTCCAAGCAACTAACAATGAGGCTGAATATGAAGCCTTAATTGCTGGCTTACAAATTGCTAAGGATATGGGGGTAAAGTATCTTAAAGTATATGTAGACTCATTATTGATCACCAATCACTTTAATGGATCCTGTTTTGGTCAAAAATCATACAAGGATAATGTAACCAAACTTTATGTAAACGGGGTATGATGCTTGGTTAATTATGAAAGTAAAGGATCACTTTTGTGATAAAGATGCAAAGACACAATGATTTATACGAGGAAAAAGCCCTTGATCAATGTACGATCTCCGGCATAAAAAACCTCGGGTGATGGCAACTACCGATCACCAATTTCAATATAAGAAAAATATAGTTACAACTTTGGATGATAATGAGCTGAGTACAAGGATCACTATTGTTTCGAGTGTCTAAGTGTGTGAGAGTTGCGTTGTATGTCGTGTGTGTTCTTCCGAATGAGGAAGAGTGGTATTTATATGTGTGTAGGTGACCTATTTTAGGTAGTTAAACTAATATTCAGCTCATTACCCCTTTAGAAATGAGATACAATCTAGCCTAAATAGCCGCCCATAAATCAAGCCTTGTTTCCATATCCTGTGCAACGTCTATCTTTAATTAAGCTCTTGCCATAATTGTGAAGACGCGTCCCTTGATCATGATGCTTAGAGCGTATCCTGCTAGATATTCCTGCAAAAATAACATTGCATTAAGCGAAGATGATCGTTAGTATGAGGATCCTATAATGTCCCATGATCCTGATCCTGAAGTCCTGCTGAGGATCACTGTCTGCCAAAGAAATAAGGATCACTGGTTAGGATCACGTGTAAGGATCACCTATAATAAAAATCCAGCCCTAACAATTGCCCCCAAAATATAAGGAGTTAATTGTAAATAGACGAGTTATATTTTGTTTTGATCTTATCTCCAACGGACAACTCCGAATAACTAGCCGTTAATATTGAACTAGCCGTTGCGATCATTACGTCATGGATGTGACAATCCCTGCAAATCATGATTATAAATAGGAGATAGGGTTAGGATCATTTTGCATTTAAATTCAAGATACACTCCCTTTATATTCTGCACCGAAGATTGATCAGGTATTCTTCTCTTTCTCTCTTTCTTATCTTTTGTGCAGCTATATCCATTGCTCATCTGAAATTAAGCCCTGCTGCAAAAGAGAGAGTCCTAGCTTTTAAAAAGCTTAATCCTGAAATCAGAAGTTTCCAAGTCACCGTCCAAGATTCTCAAGAAGTATCCTCTGCATCTGCCACTATGTCAAGTAAGTATCCTTATAGAAAATAAATTAAATGTAGGATTGTTTGATTAATAAAGCAACTTATCTTGTTTTTTGATTGTGTAGGTGCTGGAAAGTCTGCCAGGTCTGTCAAATCTGCCTCCAAATTTGGGATAAGTGATCTTGCCAATGTCACATCTTCAAAGAAGAAGGCTCCTGCTGCCAGTCCTTCGGCTTCAGCCCCCAAGGCACCTATCCGGGGCAAGGGAAAAAAGAGGAAAACCTCTGAAGATCTCCAAGGATTTCCCCTCCTCCGTCAGCAATTCCTTGACTACGTGAATGAGGTAAGGATCACTGCCCCTGTTGGTTATCCGTTTCGAATATCCTGTTTCTTTGAGGATCATCCGGTTCTGAACTTACCTTACTTCCCTCTTTGCAGAAACTTGCCGAGATCGAGACCTATCTTGGCCATGTTGAGGATCAAGAAAGCCAGATTGCCGACCTTCAACAAATGGGCGTGCTTAAGGATCTCAAGATAGCAGATCTTGAGAAGGAACTCCGGGCCATGAAGGATGAGGCTGCTCAGAGGTTGATCGATATGGATAACGAGAAGCAGGAGATCACCCAAGACGCCAAGGTCTCCGCGGCAATTGCTATGTACAAGATACAACTTCAGATGGCTGAGGAGGCTCAGGATCCTACCTTTGACAAAAGCTCGTGGGACGTTGAAGGTTGGAAGGCAAGGCTGGCGGACCTGGAGGACGAGGATGAGGCTGAGGAGATCCCCATGCTGGAAGGTGGTGATGCTGAGAAGGATCAAGGTGGAGATGCTGGTGGTGATGAAGCAGTGAAGGTGTAGGCTGCATGATTGGGCGATGATGGATATTTCGAGACTAGGCCGGAGCCCAATTTTTTAGGATTGGTAGTGGTTTTTTGTGGTAGTGGTGTTTGTGAACAATTATGGTCTGTAATCTCTGAACAATAGTTTCTTAGGGTTAAGGATTCCAGATCCTTTGAACAATAGGTAGGATTACAAAAGGTGGAGGGATCCTCTGTTTGGGGGATGAAACCTTTGTGATCCTGCCGCTTTTAATTTCCTGCACAATGCTAAGACCGCATAGACAATGGACACCCTTTGCCAACCCATGTGGACGGGCCACGTTTTGCTGGTAGAAATGTGGGTTGGCAATTTTGACAACTTTTTGAAAGGGTTAATGATCCTTTTGTTTAATAATATAACTTAACTTTTCTGGCTTATCTCGTGTTGTTATCCTTATCTTCTTGTTTCTTAGTTGTTTTTGTAGTATATTTGTTTAAAGTGGCGAGAGTTGAAAATATGTTATCCAAATTTAGGATATGATCCCAGATCAAATATCCTGATATTGAAAATTTTCAAAGTACTTTAGTTCAAGGATCATAGGTTTGGTTGTCAAAGTATAAGGGTCGGTTAGGATAATGAGTATAATCAAAATAGTCAAGGATCATACCTGAGGATCCAAGTTAGGATCCTAACCTTCAATCGAGACAATCGTAGATAAGATTTTGATGGATAATAAGGATTAAGGATCCTTATGTGTTTTACCTTTGACAATCCTGAAAAACGAAGCACAACTTGGGACTAAGCCAATGTAAGAAATAAATTAGTAACTGGGGACATGCCCAAAGGATAACTGAGAATGATCCCGGAGGATCACTGGGGACAAGCCCAAAGGATAACTGGGGACAAGCCCGAAGGATCGTATGTAAACTGGAGTATGGCCCTTTCTGGCGATTATCCAAACTTAGTGACATGAAAATGTCAAAACCTTAGCTAACGTGAAAACGTTAGAAACCTTAGGAACGGATGTATGGTACGTCTACCATTATACGTAGGATCCTGGGTATAGCCAGTACGATGAGGTTGTCAGCCCTGGAAGTGGGTACTGGTCCCAAAGACGTGAACTATATCAGGATCATGGAGCGCTGCTGGCGGAAACTGGGGATAATCCCAAGGATAACTGGGGTTGGACCCAAGGATCTGTGGTGCTTTTGAAGATCTTTTGACGATATGCTGAGGATACCTGAACTATCATAACTCAAATGTTTTGTGAGTAGAGGATGAAGGATACAGGATCCTTATCCTTTGGTAAAAAGTAAGGAAATGTAAATGTTTTAAGATAAGGACATTACCAGAGTAAGGATCACTGACATCATCGGGATCCTTCGAGGATACTTCAGTGTGAGGATCACATGCTTGAGGGATCATGTTCACATAAAGTATCTCTTTAAGTGAACAGCATTCCAGGCTCTTGGCAATAAGTTTCCTTCCATGGTTAGCAACCTGTATGCCCCCTTTCCTGCTTCGGCTTCAATTAAGTAAGGGCCTTCCCATTTTGGTGCTAACTTTCCGTCAGCAGGATTAATAGTGTTTTGGAATGTTTTTCTCAACACCATATCTCCGACTTGGAACTTCCTTATTCTAACATTTTTGTTGTAGGCACCAGCCATTCTTTGTTGGTAGCTTGCCATCCTTATCCTAGCTAGATCCCTGATTTCTTCAATAGTATCCAAATCCTGGGCTAGAATCGTAGCATTTTCTTCAGGATCACGAGTACTTGTTCTAGCAGTTGGGATCACCATTTCTGTTGGGATCACTGC
Organism: Helianthus annuus; assembly: GCF_002127325.2. Lineage (NCBI taxonomy): Eukaryota > Viridiplantae > Streptophyta > Magnoliopsida > Asterales > Asteraceae > Helianthus > Helianthus annuus. Next base: position 135,184,916 of record NC_035440.2, read on the forward strand.
TTCTGCCCCAAATACTAAAGAGAAAGGTGTTTGACCAGTGGCATTCTTGGGAGTTGTTCTATCAGCCCATAGCATATAAGGTAACTCCTCTGCCCATTTCCCCTTCTTGGATCCTAGCTTCTTCTTCAGATTGTTGATGATGATCTTGTTGGATGATTCTGCTTGGCCATTGGCTTGTGGATGAACTGGTGTTGATGTTATCATCTTAATTCCCCAACTGTCACAAAAGTTAGTGGTTCTGCTTCCAATGAATTGGGAGCCATTATCACATACAATTTCAGAGGGAATGCCAAATCGAGTTATAATGTTTCTTTTGATAAAGGATATAACTTCTTTTTCTCTGACTTGAGCAAAGGCTTCAACTTCTATCCACTTAGAGAAGTAGTCTGTAACATCCGCCAATTTTAGCGCTGTAGGTTGTAACGCCCCTCCCGTATATACGGGTATTGTTAGGTTTAATCTATTAACTCTATTACCACCCTTTCGAGGGTTAGGCTATGTTAATTGCGTAACTATGGTTTGGACATGTGGATTTCATCGTTACGAGTATGACAGTTAATTGAATATCAGTTGTTCACATGGATTAGATTTGATAAACTATTAACTCTATTATGCTATATCAAACCTGTATACTCGCCAGCAATTATTTGTTGATTGTATTTTAAATGCATACTGCAGGTTGAGGATCCAAGAAAAACAAGAAAAGACTAGGATGGCTTAGAAACCCATCAACTATTTAAATTTCCAAATCTATGTTATGTATTTGAACTTTTCTATATATTGTATGAAACTTATGATTATCAATGAAATAAACTTTAATTATTGTCACAATTAGTGTTATGATGTCTTTGAACAGTTTGTACGTCTCATCTCGATGTTTCCGCCATCGGTTGGGGTGTGACAGATTGGTATCAGAGCCATAACTATAGGGAATTAGGATTGCCTTGCTTTACCTAGTCTATAGTTTAAGAGCTTTCTCATTTACTTGCTGTTAAAGACATTATCCTTTGCTTTCTTCTTTGCTTCTCTCTATTCTTTTGGACTTCTAATATACAAGCCTTTCCTAAGGCTAACACAATACACACTTGGAAGCTTTGAAGACACTCTTATAACACAATCGAAATGATTCATCAAGATAGGGGTGATTCCCACACTTGGTGATGATTTTCACTCAGCTATACTTTGATTTTGCACGAAATCTACCCTCAAGTTAGGAGTGATATCCAAATCTTGATGGGAGTTTTCCATTTCCTAATCTAGTGGACCCTCATCTTTGGATGGGTACTAACCACGTTAGGGTACGATGTTATCAAGTTAGAGGTGAAACTCGCATCTTGTTAACTAGTCCCATTCCTTGATTTTCGATCTCGCCAAAGTTTCGATTTACCCAATCGATTAAGGACGTGTAGTAACTGGAAGGACAAACATCGTTAGTCGCTCCTCGATGAGAATGTTTGTCTATTAGGCCAAAGCACGTTTCCTTAATTCGAAAAGGACTTCGATTCACTTTGGAAAAGTCTATGTTACGTTCCGTGACACTCCATATTTATTGATAAAATCTCTTTTTATGCTATCTCAATTATCATGTGATTTATATTTGAGCGTTATCTTCAATTCAAATTTTGGAACACGAAGCACGTTATTATCGCAATCCAAAACAATTAATAACTACTCTCTTTCGTGAACAAACTAAATTTATATTGCTTTCATTATTCTATGTGAAACATCATTCTATGTGTAATACTATGTTAAACTATGTAAAACTATTTGGTGATTCATGTGAGAAACTATGTGCTATGTGATGCATACATGAAATCAATTTTCCTAAACAAAAACATTATGATTAAAAGTCTCATCCATTTCTTGTTTTGAATTTCTAGATGTCATCATCTCGTCAGTACTCTCACTCTCCCAGAAAATCCAAGTTCCTTTTTATCAGATGTACACTTTATTATCTTCGATCTTTTATGATGAAACTCTTCCTTGACAATTTTGAACCATTTTTAGGATTTCACTTTTGCGCATACATCCTACGATTATACATCATTAGCATGCATAATTTCACTTAATTTTAATTACACTTTCGTAACAACGAGTGAAGACATATCATCGAGATAGGAGTGATTTCCTTACCTTGACGATTAACTTCGCTTCTTTTCTCATCTTACAACGACCTCACCAACGGATTTGGGGTGATTCCCTTACCTAGGTGATCGTTACCAATACTTTCTTTAATAGATTATATTGCGTAAGCACGATCATGTTTATACCTAAATCATTTATCATGTATTTCAAAATGCTTCATTTATTTGGACGTATCTCCTATTCTATAATCTATTTTCACATCGCTCGCATACACAAAAATTTTCAATGTTACCAAAAACGCGTATTCCTCGATTTCAAAAATTTCACAAAATACTACTGTCACCCTAATCAGTTTAATAAATCTATTGCCCACAAAATTTCGTATTCCACGTAATTACTAAAACGCACTCATCTCGCATCACTATACTAAAGAATTCTAAATTTCCAATTGAGAATCAAACCAACTTTTCATACAGAATATTACAAATATTATCCGATCAGTTATCAAAACTCTTTTCAAGATCAACAAAAACATTTTATTAAGGACACCTTTCACGATCACCAGGTTCATATACCAAAATTCCTTTTCCTAAGGTTAAACCTTTTCACTAGAATCTGTAAACTTCGAAGTTAGTAATACAAAAAAAAAAAAAAAAACTTCTTAAAACGATGCAAACTTTTAATTCGAATAACTTTTCAAAACCTCGCTTGATACGTTAATTAAATTCAAAACACGTGGGCAAGGAAACTTTATAAGGACGACAAATTTTCAGCTATGAAAATTTTTTTTTAAACCATAATAGCACTTCCATTCTTTTACAAAGTATCCTTTCGCATAATCAAAAGATGTTTTCCTTTATATTCTCTTTACAATTCACAAACTAGATTCTACATTCCTGACAACTCAATCTAATTTAACTTCACGTTTTGCACAAACAACTATATATGTATATCATTTTACACGTTTTAGTCAATATCTCACAACAATCTCACGCGTGTCACTCGTTCTCTTTTTCCTTTCATATTCAAAACTTTAAACCTTTTATGCGCATAAACTCATGTATTTTAATTTTATATTATAAACAAAAATCATTAATCCCTACGTCCATACTTATACATTTTATGCTTTCACTTATGTTCACACTTACGCATTTAGGTTATACTCACGATTCAAAACTCATACGTTTTACGTTTATACACACACTCACAATTATACATTTACGTGATACTTAAATTCATATTCATACACCTTCGTTTTACTTATAATCATATACACATTCATACGTATGCAATTTGCGTATACGCTTATACCGCTATGTTTATACTTGTATTTATATTCAGGCACATTCTCACGTCTGTTATGATCCTCGTATTTATATACTCATAACTACCACGACACGTTTCGTGTCTATACTTTGACTCATATTTACACACGTACTCCCCACAATACGTTCGTATGCTTACACTTGTACTCATATTTATACTCATAGTCGCAACAACATACTTGTACTTGTATATATATATATATATATATATATACTCATACATTCCATTCGTACTTAAACATTCATGTTTTACACTTAATTTTCACATTTACAACCATACTCATGCATCTTATGTTTATACTCATATTTATACTCGTATTCACACTCGTACTTGTGTTCATACTCTCATTTATACGATTTATGTTATACTCGTACTTTTGTTGTACTCTCATTTATACGAATTTTGTCCATACTCACGTCATTCGTTTGTGCTCAAATTGTGCTCACATTTATGCTCATTTTAATACACGTTATGCTTATACTTTTGCTCACACTCCTGGCATGCGTTTTATGTTTATGCTCACGTGCGTGTTCAAATTTAAACTTATACTATGCTCATGCTTTTTACTCAAAATTTATACATTCGCACATGTACACGGGCGAAACCCGAAGGATTCGTTTACGTTAGTCTTATACTATTTGGAACGCGAACATGCTTACATGTTACATTTTTATACGCACACAATCTTATTTTCAAAATTTATGTATACCTTGATTCATACGCAAATTAGTACAAGCTATGCGGATCATGCGACGATTGGTATAATCGCGGGTGCACACGGGATTATAGTAATAAGCGCATGAGAACCATAGAGTGTACTACTGTGTATGGTAAGACATGGAACGTAACATGACACGAATAACGAAACGGACGTAACATGGTCAAAACATGGTGGATACACCGCTGGTACATCCTATATATAAGTGTTTTCACCACGTTACCAAACTTTCGTGAAACGTGCCATGAGAAATTCAGTGTTTTGCACACCTTTTTGGACCTAATGCAAACTTTAAACAACTTACAAACGCATTATGTCCGATTATCCAAGACGAAACTCCATTCTTACTACGCAACTTTTGTATATCCAATACTTATGCCATTCTCATACTTGCATCCACTTAGAGTCAATCGTTCACTTCCATACTCCCACTATTCTCTATTATTCCATGTCTTTGATATGACTCCCATTCACAATCAAGTTTCATCTATTCTCTCTGTGGAATCCTTGGATGCCATCTTTTCAACAGTCTTCCTCTTAGATTTCGAGGACGAAATCTCCTAAAGTAGGGGAGACTGTAACATTTCGTATTTTCAAACTTTCCATTTTTGGAAAGTCTACTTGTACTTTCTACTTTTGTAAGTTGTACCTTTGTTGTACTTGATTCAAATTCCAAAATTGTACTCGAGACTTGAAATCATAATGAAATTGCATGATTTTATCCATATTTTGTGTTTGAATACTATGAATCATTGAAACTATGAAACTATGTTAAACACGTTGAAACTATGTTAAACACGTTGAAACTATGTTAAACACGTTGAAACTATGTTAAACACGTTAAAACTATGTTAAACACGTAAAAACAGAGGAATTCCATCTTAATTTCGACTCTTTAATTCATCGTTGCCAAGAGATTACCCTAAACCGTACAAAAATTGGGAATTTATACGCTAATTCAGTAAAAATATTGAAGTTTGGTTAAATTTGATTTTTATATTATTTTATCTATATTTTAGATAAATAAAATAACAATTTAAATTAAGTAAATAAATATTTTCTGAATTTTTATTGATTTTTAAGCATTTCCGTTAGCGAATCTAACCCCGTTGGTGGAAACCGGTTAAATAAGACTAACAAGGTTAAGTTTACTAAAGGGCAGCACTAACTGAGTTAACCCAGTTAGTTAAAACTAATTGTATAAAAAAAAGGATTAAATCCCAAGAACATGCGTGACCCGGGAATCGAACCCGCGTCCCTCAACAACTCAATCAACGCACAACCAACTGGGCTATAGCCCAACATGTGAACAAACTGGATCGGAATCGTATTTATACACGCATTAAATGTTGAATTTGAATCAAAAAAAGAAACCGCCCGACTGTTGATCGTCTTCTCCGATTGGCAGATGATCGGATTTCGACCCTTCAACTCTGTAACCGACCCTCTTCACCCTATATATATATATACGACCACATTTCAGCATTTGTTCCTTTACACTTAGTTCCCGATTACGAATCAAACCGAAATCGATCACCCGAAACCGAAGTAAACCGTGAACCGAACTCGACTCGCCGGAACTGCAACCGTCTCCTCGCTGGAACTACGAACCGCCGGAAATCACCGTCGACCACCGCCTCGCCACTGTCGAACCTCCGGTAACCGTTTTCCGAGTTCGTTTTTCTTTTTATATAATTTCAGTTCCTGTTATTGTTATTACAGTTTATTATTATTATTATTATTATTATTATTATTATTATATTATTATTATTATTATAATTATTATTACTAGTATTATTATTATTAAGTTATATAAATCTGGATTACATTATATTAATATATAAAATCGGTTATAATTATTTAGAAAATAGATATATTATATTTCAGAATTTTATTTAATTATTTCAGTTTTATAAAATCAGATTTATTAAAAATCAGTTTTTATTTATTTATTTATTTCAGAATTTATTTCTGAAATTTAATAAAATCAGATTTTATTTATTTATTTATTTCAGAATTTATTTCTGAAATTTAATAAAATAAGATTTTATTTATTTATTTATTTCGGAATTTATTTCTGAAATTTAATAAAATCAGATTTTATCTATTTATTTATTTCAGAATTTACAAATCAGAATTATTATTTAATAATATTTAGAAATCATATTTTTGTATATTTTTTTATCAGAATTTTATTTCAGAATTATATTTTAAAATCAGGTTATTTATTTATTTTCAGAATCTATAAATCAGAATTATTTATGTATTTCATAATTATTATCATAAAAATCAGATATATTGTTTTTATTAATTCAGAATATTTATTTTAAATGTTGTTTAAATTATAAATTAATTCTGAATTACTATTTAATTATTATTTGATCATATTTATTAATTTCAGGATTTATATTCTTTAAATCAGAATTATTGTTTATTTAATAAAAATCTAGAAATTTTATTTATTTTATTTTCAGATTTATTTATTTGTTTTATAAACTAGAAACTTTATAAATAAGTTATTTGTTTATAAGATTATTAACTAATGTAGTGGTAATTATTTTAGATTGTTAAAATAATTATTTATCTATTTAAATTCCTATTTATTTTATTGTTCCAACACTTTAGGAATTTTGTATTATTTATGTCTTATTATCTAAATTATTCTATAAATTCCCAAATAATTAATCAAATCCTCAAATTAATAGGGTAATTCTCTTGTGCACGATCTTCTTGGAAAATCCCTGATTCTATTATCTTTTTCCAATATACGCAACGCAACCAAAGGTGAGTATACTTGACCCATTTTCTTTTCACACTTTTGGGTGTAGTATGCATTTCCTTATCAAAAACACAATGATAAACACTTTCATTGCACAATCTATCCATTTAAACATGAACATTTTCTTATGCAATGCACAAAATAATACATTATATATGAATACTTTGATACATCTTGATGCTTGTTAATACTCATATTCCCAAAAAAAAAAAAAAATGGAAACTTATCATCAAGATAGGGGTGATTCCCAAACCTTGATGATTAGCTCCACTCACTTTCTAACTTCACCAACGAGCTAGAGGTGATTCTCTTACCTCGGAGGTAGTTACCAACTTTTATTCGTTCTCAATGAAATTTTATGATTGAACGTTCCTTTTCAAAAATTTTAGAATTTATTTCACGTGCATGCTAATACGATATACTGGATTCGTGTTACTTGGGTTAAACTTTATGTGATAAACTTGTCATTAACTTCGTAAGAAGCCACACCTTAACATACTCGATGGGTTGACCTGTGTATTCACATGCCAGGGATACGTTAATCTTGTTAACTAAGTATGGCATGTGGATTGTTCTAAATTTTTATGAAATACGTTAATCTTAGATTTCGAGGACGAAATCTCCTAAAGTAGGGGAGACTGTAACATCCGCCAATTTTAGCGCTGTAGGTTGTAACGCCCCTCCCGTATATACGGGTATTGTTAGGTTTAATCTATTAACTCTATTACCACCCTTTCGAGGGTTAGGCTATGTTAATTGCGTAACTATGGTTTGGACATGTGGATTTCATCGTTACGAGTATGACAGTTAATTGAATATCAGTTGTTCACATGGATTAGATTTGATAAACTATTAACTCTATTATGCTATATCAAACCTGTATACTCGCCAGCAATTATTTGTTGATTGTATTTTAAATGCATACTGCAGGTTGAGGATCCAAGAAAAACAAGAAAAGACTAGGATGGCTTAGAAACCCATCAACTATTTAAATTTCCAAATCTATGTTATGTATTTGAACTTTTCTATATATTGTATGAAACTTATGATTATCAATGAAATAAACTTTAATTATTGTCACAATTAGTGTTATGATGTCTTTGAACAGTTTGTACGTCTCATCTCGATGTTTCCGCCATCGGTTGGGGTGTGACATAGTCAGTCATGGCAAGCATAAATACTTTTCCACCAGGTGCTTTAGGGAGCTTGCCAACTATATCCATTCCCCATCTCATGAATGGCCAAGAGGATGGTATAGGGTGTAGCAGTTCAGGTGGTTGGTGAAGGATATTGCTATGTCTTTGACAAGGATCACATTTCCTAGCATATTCTACAGCATCCCTTTTCATGGTTGGCCAGTAGTATCCTGTTCTAAGGATCCTTGAGAATAATGCCCTGCCCCCAGTGTGGTTTCCACAATCTCCTTCATGGAAGTCTCTCAACACTTCTTCAATTTCAGGATCCTCAATACATCTTAAGTATGGTCCTGCAAGGGATCGTTTATATAGCACATTATTTAAGATTGTAAATTGAGATACCTTGATCCGGAAAGCTCTAGGATTTTCTCCCATTGGAATCTCTCCGTTTTGCAAGTATTTCATGATTGGTGAGACCCATGATCCTGAATAAGATTGAGCTTCTTCACTAGGGATTATTGCAGTATCCTCTTCTATTTCCATGGCCACTTGATTTTCAATAGCAGGAGCCAGGATATGGATGATAGGGATACTTATGTCTTCTGGAATTTTCAAGGATGATCCTAAGTTGGCCAATGCATCAGCTTCCGTGTTATCCTCCCTTGGTACCTGTCTTAAGCTGAAAGAAACAAAAGAGAGTGCCAATTCTTTGACTATCTCTAAATATTTGGTTAGTTTTTCACCTTTAACAGCATAGGACCCGTTAAAGTGATCAACAATGAGTCTACATATACTTCGAGATATTTTACCCCCATATCCTTAGCGATTTGCAAGCCAGCAATTAAGGCTTCATATTCAGCCTCATTGTTAGTTGCTTGGAATTCACAGGCTATGGAGTGGGGTATTATGTCCCCCTGTGGCGATTTTAGTAGGATCCCGAGCCCTGTGCCCTTGACATTTGAGGATCCGTCAGTGTGTAATATCCAAGGATCCTTGGTTTCATCCAGCTGCTGGACCTCCAATTCTGCTTCTTTTTGTAGATCACTACTGAAATCAGCCACAAAGTCAGCTAAGGCTTGTGATTTAATGGCTGTTCTTGGTTCATATCTTATATCATGGGCACTAAGCTTCACTGCCCACTTAGCCATTCTCCCTGACATCTCCGGTTTCCTGAGGACATTCTTAATTGGAAAATTGGTTTTAACAACAATAGTATGGGTTTCAAAATAATGCCTTAACTTAGTGGATGCCATGATTAATGCAAGAATAAGTTTTTCGAGGTGTGAGTACCTGGATTCGGCATCAAGTAGACTTTTACTTACATAGTAGATAGGATATTGTGTACCTTCATGATCCTTGACAAGGACAGCACTTACAGCGGTTGAGGATACCACCAGGTATAAGGATAACACATCTCCTTTTTCCGGTTTTGCTAATGCTGGTGCTGAGGACATATATTCTTTAAGGGCTTGTAAAGCGTTCTCATGCTTCTCAGTCCATTCAAACCTCTTATTCTTCCTTAGGATATCGTAGAATTCTTTGCATTTTTCTGAGGATTTCGATATGAACCTGTTCAAAGCTGCTATCCTGCCTGTCAGTCTTTGAACATCCTTGGCATTGGCAGGAGATTTGATATTTATTAATGCTTTGATTTGTTCCGGACTTGCTTCAATGCCCCTCTGGGTTACCATGTATCCTAAGAACTTTCCTGCCTTAACACCAAAATGGCATTTCGAAGGATTAAGTTTCATGTTGTAACTATCAAGGATATCGAATGCTTCTTCCAAATCCCTTAGGTGATCCTCAGCTTTCTTTGACTTGACCACCATGTCATCTATGTACACCTCCATAGTTTTTCCAATTTGATCTTTGAACATCATATTCACCAGCCTTTGATATGTTGCACCTGCATTTCTTAGTCCAAAAGGCATGGCAATATAACAATACAAACCTGTTGGGGTCATGAAGGCTGTATCCTCTTGGTCAGATGGTTCCATCTGAATTTGTTGGAATCCAGATGATGCATCCATAAAGGTCAACAGTTCATGCCCCGCTGTTGCATCCACCATGGAGTCAATGTGGGGTAATGGGAAAGGATCCTTGGGACATGCCTTATTCAGATCAGTGAAATCGACACATACCCTCCACTTTCCATTTTTCTTTTGGACAACGACCACATTGGCTAACCATTTTGGATATTTTACCTCTCTGATCATACCTGCTCGAAGTAATCTCTCTACTTCTTCTTGGATAATGGTATTCCTTTCTGGTGCAAACTTCCTCCTTTTTTGATGGATTGGTTTGATAGACCTGTCAATGCCAAGTTTGTGAGTAATAATATCCTTAGATATACCTGTCATATCTTCATGTTTCCAAGCAAAGGTAGATTTTCTTCTTTTGAGGAAGGATAATAAGTCTTCTTTCATCTTGCCAAGGATCCCTGATCCGATATAGATTTTTGATTCAGGATCACTAGGATCCAAGAGGATTTCATCCACATCTTGTTCCCTTGCCTCCAAGACATTCCTTGGAGGATACTGTAATTGCTATTGCTCCCTTGGCTTCGAGGTTGGCTTCATAGATGAGGTATAACAATCCTTAGCCTCCTGCTGATCACTGTCGATCTTGATTATCCCCCATGGGCTAGGGAGCTTCACATATTGATGGTAGGTGGATGGGACTGCTTTCATATCATGTATCCAGGGCCTGCCAAGGATAACGTTGCAACAGGATAAACAGTCAATAACACAAAATTTCTGATAATTATGTAATCCTTCCACGTAGATTGGGAGTTTGATGTCCCCCAGAGTTTTCTTCGTTTCTCCACTGAATCCTACAAGCACGGAGCATCTTGGTGTGATGTCTGATTCTGGAATACCCATTTTCTTCAGAACATCAAGTTGGATAATGTTCACTGAGCTCCCTCCATCAATAAGGATCCTGCGGACAAAATGGTTAGAGATAAAGAGAGTGATGACTAAACTATCATGATGAGGATCCTGAATGTTAATGCGATCATCCTCATCAAACGTTATCATCTTCCCTTCTGAGACACTTGATGTTCTAATAGGTCTTTCTCCATTATCCATTTTTGACTCCTTTGCATGCCTTTTGGCCGCCGAGAAGGATGTACCACAGATGTCTGATCCTCCGGAAATAAAGTTGATCACTTGTGCATTCGCCGGAGGGGCCGGAGCCTTTTCAGGGATCCTTTCAGGATCCTGAGTCCTTTGCTTTTTCCTTCCCAACAATTCTTTTAGGTGCCCCTTGCTTAACAGATATCCAATTTCTTTTCTTAAAGCTATGCATTCTTCAGTTAGATGCCCGAAATCCTCATGGTATGCACACCATTTTGACTTGTCTTTAGTCCCGGATGGTTTATCATTCTTCCTGGGCCACCTAGCTTTTTCTCCTAGATTCTGCATTGCAAGGATTAGTTCATGATTATCAACGGAAAAACAATATTCTGAGATTGGAGGATATTCTTCATCATCCTCTTCTTGGTCAACAGCATGCACATTCTTGTTCTCATTTCTATGGTAGGATTTGAATTTGTTGTTCTTGAAGGAGGATCCTTGCTTCTCCTGTTTTGAGGATCCTACTTGTCTCTCCTGGATCCTCTTGTCATCCTCTAGCCGGATGAACCTGAGTGCTCGAGTTCTTACTTCATCTAGATTCCTGCATGGTGTCATAACAAGATCATCATAGAATAATGAATCCTTAAGCAGTCCCATTTTGAAGGCTTCAACAGCCGTAGCCATATCCAAGTTGGGAATGTCTAAGGATTCTTTACTAAATTTGGTTATATAATCCCTTAATGATTCATTATGATTTTGAGTTATCCTGTACAAATCACTAGTTAATTTTTCAAATTTTCTGCTACAAGAGAATTGGTTATTGAATAAATTAACTAAATTAGCAAACGAAGTAATAGAATAAGGGGGAAGACTTAGCAGCCACTTAAGAGCTGATCCAGTAAGAGTGGATCCAAATCCTTTACATAGGCATGCTTCCTTCAACTTTTCTGGGATAGGATTGATCTCCATCCTTTCCCTGTATTGTGCTATATGCTCCTCTGGATCCGTTGTGCCATCATACAGCTTCATGGTAGGGATATGGAACCTTTTGGGTACCTCTGCTTCACAAATTGGTGGTGCAAAGCGAGATACCTTGTGGCTTCCATCTGCAATCTCTGGGATAGGCTTGACTACCCCTGGAGCACTTGAGATCATATCTCTTAGCTTCTGCAACTCCCTGGCCATAGCATGATTGGTACCTGTATCCTGCATGAATCCATGGTTAGTGGTAGGATAATTATTTAAAGTGTTACCTCCCATTGGGTTCAAGTTAGGGAACCCATATTGCTGGGATTCTGGAACAACGGAGGGACCAGTGGAAGCAATGGTCTGCATTGGAATGAAGTCCCCTTGATGGACATCTAGACTTCCTGTTTGCAAACTTTTTAGGGATCCTGGTATCTGGAAGGATCCTGGTGTCTGGGATGATCCTGGAACAAAGGAGGATCCTTGGCCCTGGAATGATCCTGGAACAAGGTAGGATCCTTGAAACTGCTGTGCCCCCGGATGGGCTCCTGAATTCATGAAGGATCCCATGTACTGAGGATAGGATCCTACTGGCTGAAAATGTGAGCCTGATGTCTGAGTCATTGCTGCCGACTTGAGATGTGATCCTCTTGACTCCCCTATGATTTGCACGTCCGGGATCCCTGATGGCTGGGAAGTGATCATTGGAGTATCGAAGCTCAAGGATTTGGGCATCATTGGGGAATGATCCTCTGCCGCTTTCTTTTGTCTTTTGAGGTCTCCAATTTCCCTGAGGATCCTGTCATTAGTCTCATCCTGCCGCTGCATACGATCCTTCATCTGCAAAATTAAAGCAAATACATCACTAGTACTGGGAATAGAAGAATTTATAGCAGAAGAAGATGGAGGTTTAGAGAAAGTGGGAGTTGGTCTCTTCTCAGTATTTTTCTGAGATCCTGCCGGTGGAGGAGGCAAAGTGGTATGTGATGAGGTGACTGCAGACATCGCCGTGGACGTGTTCTTCAATGATGAAGCCATGTATCACTTTGAAATGATTTCGAGCAAAAGATTTTCTTATGAATGAAGCACCAATTGCCCCACGGTGGGCGCCAAACTGTTTTGGTCAAAAATCACACAAGGATAATGTAACCAAACTTTATGTAAACGGGGTATGATGCTTGGTTAATTATGAAAGTAAAGGATCAATTCTGTGATAAAGATGCAAAGACACAATGATTTATACGAGGAAAAAGCCCTTGATCAATGTATGATCTCCGGCATAAAAAACCTCGGGTGATGGCAACTACCGATCACCAATTTCAATATAAGAAAAATATAGTTACAACTTTGGATGATAATGAGCTGAGTACAAGGATCACTATTGTTTCGAGTGTCTAAGTGTGTGAGAGTTGCGTTGTATGTCGTGTGTGTTCTTCCGAATGAGGAAGAGTGGTATTTATATGTGTGTAGGTGACCTATTTTAGGTAGTTAAACTAATATTCAGCTCATTACCCCTTTAGAAATGAGATACAATCTAGCCTAAATAGCCGCCCATAAATCAAGCCTTGTTTCCATATCCTGTGCAACGTCTATCTTTAATTAAGCTCTTGCCATAATTGTGAAGACGCGTCCCTTGATCATGATGCTTAGAGCGTATCCTGCTAGATATTCCTGCAAAAATAACATTGCATTAAGCGAAGATGATCGTTAGTATGAGGATCCTATAATGTCCCATGATCCTGATCCTGAAGTCCTGCTGAGGATCACTGTCTGCCAAAGAAATAAGGATCACTGGTTAGGATCACGTGTAAGGATCACCTATAATAAAAATCCAGCCCTAACAGATCCTATGCTGTTAAAGGTGAAAAACTAACCAAATATTTAGAGATAGTCAAGGAATTGGCACTCTCTTTTGTCTCTTTCAGCTTAACACAGGTACCAAGGGAGGATAACACGGAAGCTGATGCATTGGCCAACTTAGGATCATCCTTAAAGATTCCAGAAGATATAAGTATCCCTATCATCCATATCCTGGCTCCTGCTATTGAAAATCAGGTAGCCATGGAAATAGAAGAGGATACTGCAGTAATCCCTAGTGAGGAAGCTCAATCTTATGCAGGATCATGGATCTCACCAATCATAAGATACTTGCAATACGGGGAGATTCCGATGGGAGAAAATCCTAGAGCCTTCAGGATTAAGGTATCTCAATTCACAATCTTAAATAATGTGCTATATAAACGATCTCTTGCAGGACCATATTCGAGATGTATCGAGGATCCTGAAATTGAAGAAGTGTTGAGAGACTTCCATGAAGGAGATTGTGGAAACCACACTGGGGGCAGGGCATTGTTCTCAAGGATCCTTAGAACAGGATACTACTGGCCAACCATGAAAAGGGATGCTGTAGAATATGCTAGGAAATGTGATCCTTGTCAAAGACACAGCAATATCCTTCATCAACCAGCTGAATTGCTACACCCCATACCATCCTCTTGGCCATTCATGAAATGGGGGATGGATATAGTTGGCAAGCTCCCTAAAGCACCTAGTGGAAAAGTATTTATGCTTGCCATGACTGACTACTTCTCTAAGTGGATAGAAGCTGAAGCTTTTGCTCAAGTCAGAGAAAAAGAAGTTATATCCTTTATCAAAAGAAACATTATAACTAGATTTGGCATTCCCTCTGAAATTGTATGTGATAATGGTTCCCAATTCATTGGAAGCAGAACTACTAACTTTTGTGACAGTTGGGGAATCAAGATGATAACATCAACACCAGTTCATCCACAAGCCAATGGCCAAGCAGAATCATCCAACAAGATCATCATCAACAATCTGAAGAAGAAGCTAGGATCCAAGAAGGGAAAATGGGCAGAGGAGTTACCTTATGTGCTATGGGCTGATAGAACAACTCCCAAGAATGCCACTGGTCAAACACCTTTTTCTTTAGTATTTGGGGCAGAAGCAGTGATCCCAACAGAGATGGTGATCCCAACCGCTAGAACAAGTGCTCGTGATCCTGAAGAGAATGCTACAATCCTGGCTCAGGATTTGGATACTATTGAGGAAATCAGGGATCTGGCTAGGATAAGGATGGCAAGCTACCAACAAAGAATGGCTGGTGCTTACAACAAAAATGTTAGGATAAGGAAGTTTCAAGTCGGAGATATGGTGTTGAGAAAAGCATTCCAAAACACTATTAATCCTGCTGACGGGAAGTTAGCACCAAAGTGGGAAGGCCCTTACTTGATTGAGGCTGAAGCAGGAAAGGGGGCATACAGATTGCTAACCATGGAAGGACACTTATTACCAAGAGCCTGGAATGCTGTTCACTTAAAGAGATACTTTATGTGAACGTGATCCTTCAAGCATGTGATCCTTACATTGAAGTATCCTCAAAGGATCCCGGTGATGTCAGTGATCCTTACTCTGGTAATGTCCTTATCTTAAAACTATTACATTTCCTTACTTTTTACCAAAGGATAAGGATCCTGTATCCTTCATCCTCTTCTCACGAACCCTTTGAGTTATGATAGTTCAGGTATCTACAGCATATCGTCAAAGATCTTCAAAAGCAACGCAGATCCTTGGGTCCAACCCCAGTTATCCTTGGGATTATCCCCAGTTTCCGCCAGCAGCGCACGATGATCCTGATATAGTTCACGTCTTTGGGACCAGTACCCACTTCCGGGGCTGACAACCTCATCGTACTGGCTATACCCAGGATCCTACGTATAATGGTAGACGTACCATACATCCGTTCATAAGGTTTCTAACGTTTTCACGTTAGCTAAGGTTTTGACATTTTCATGTCACTAAGTTTGGATAGTCGCCAGTAAGGGCCATACTCCAGTTTACATACGATCCTTTGGGCTTGTCCCCAGTTATCCTTCGGGCTTGTCCCCAGTTATCCTTTGGGCTTGTCCCCAGTGATCCTTTGGGATCATCCCCAGTTATCCTTTGGGCATGTCCCCAGCTACTAATTTATCTTTTACATTGGCTTAGTCCCAAGATATGTTCCATTTTTCAAGTTCTCGAAGTTAAACAAATAAGGATCCTTAATCCTTATCATCCATTAAAATTTCACTTATGGTTATCTTGATTAAAGGTTAGGATCCTAACTTGGATCCTCAGGTATGATCCTTGACTATTTTGATTATACTAAACAACCCCTACACTTTGACAACTAAAACTATGATCCTTGAAAATTTTCAATAATAGGATACTTGATCTAGGATCATATCCTAAATTTATTAAACATGGTTTGCTCAACTCTTGTTACTCTAACAAATATGTTTCTAAAAACTGGGAAATAAGAAGATAAATAAAGGATAACAACACGAGGTAAGCCAGAAAGATTAGAGTTATATTATTAACAAAAGGATCTTAAACCCTTTCAAAAAGTTGTCAAAATTGCCAACCCACATTTCTACCAGCAAAACGTGGCCCGTCCATATGGGTTGGCAAAGGGTGTCCATTGTCTATGCGGTCTTAGCAGGTGCAGGAAATTAAAGGCGGCAGGATCACAAAGGCTTCATCCCCCAAACAGAGGGTCCCTCCACCATTTGCGATCCTACCTATTGTTCAAAGGATCCAGGATCCTTAACCCTAAAAACTATTGTTCAAAGTACAAACCATAAAATTGTTTCAAACATCACAACCACTACCAAACTCAAAAAATTGGGCTCCGGCCTAGTCTCGAAATATCCATCATCGCCCAATCCAGCAGCTCACACCTTTGCTGCTCCATCACCACCAGCTTCTCCACCCTGATCCTTGTCAGCATCACCGCCCTCCAGCATTGGGATCTCCTCTGCTTCGTCCTCATCCTCCAGCTCTGCCAATCTTGCCTTCCAACCCTCCACGTCCCATGAGCTTTTGTCAAAGGCAGGATCCTGAGCCTCCGCAGCCATTTGTAGTTGTATCTTGTACATAGCAGTTGCGGCAGAGACCTTGGCATCCTGGATGATCTCCTGCTTCTCGCCATCCATGTCAATCAGCCTTTGAGCAGCCTCATCCTTTGTAGCCCGGAGTTCCTTCTCAAGATCGGCTATCTTGAGATCCTTTAACACGCCCATTTGTTGGAGGTCGGCGATTTGGCTTTCCTGATCCTCGACATGGCCAAGGTAGGTCTCAATCTCAGCAAGTTTCTACAAAAGAGAAAAAAAGGTAAGTTCAGGATCAGGTGATCCTCAAAGAAGCAGGATATACAGGCAGAATACACAAGCAGGATACTCGAGAAGGATAACCAACAGGGGCAATGATCCTTACCTCATTGACATAGTCGAGAAACTGTTGGCGGATCAGGGGAAATCCTTGGAGATCCTCAGAAGTCTTTCTCTTCTTCCCCTTACCCCTAGCAGGTGCTTTAGGGGCCGAAGCAGAGGGACTGGCAACAGAGGTCTTCTTTCTTGAAGACTTGACATTGGCAAGTTCATCAATCCCGAACTTGGAGGCAGACTTGGCAGACTTAGCAGGTTTCCCAGCGCCTACACAATCAAAACAAGATAAGTTCCCTTACTAACTAGACAGTCTTACATATAACTTACTTTTTAATAAGGATACTTACTTGACATAGTGGCAGATGCGGAGGATACTTCTTGTGAATCTTGGACGGTGACTTGAAAACTTCTGATTTCAGGATCAAGCTTCTTGAAAGCTAAGACCCTCTCTCTGGCAGCAGGGGTTAACTTGAGATGAGCAATGGAGATAGCTGCACAATAAACAAAAAACAAAGAAAGACATTAGTGATCCTCATCATAAGAGACAAGTCTGATGGTGATCCTTCCAGGATCCTCTATCCTACCATGGGTGGCCCACTCCTTGGGCAGATCCTTCCCATTAGGGAGGGTATCCCTCCTCACAAAGAAGAAACGACGCTTCCAGTTTGTATCATTTTTGGTAACCTTTAAAACAGGGTGATCCTCCCCGGCCTTCCGTTTCAGCAAGTATCGATGAGAACCAAACGTGGTAAGATCATAAAGCTCGGCCAGCTCTGCCATCCCTAAATCAATCCCCTCCTGCTCGATGATCCTCTCGAAGGTATACAAGACCCTCCAGATCATCGGCATAGCTTGGATATAAGATATGCCGGTCAAAGAAAAGAAAGATTGGGTGAAGGCCGGAAAAGGATACGAATATCCTATGGTAAAAGGAGTTGCAGGAAAGACCACCCAGGCGTCTGAAACAAAGTCACTCAAAGCAGTGGATGTGAAGGATTTGAAAACAGCATCCGCCGGAAAGCAATGACGAATCCTATCTACATGAGCATCGGTAAAGCAGCATCTCTCCGTAGGAGAGTCCTTAATGATCCCTTGGCTTTTCAGGGGACTACTCTTCTCGTGATCCTTATGGGGAGAATTTCGGAGCAACATACTTGTGGCGAAACAAAAACAGAGCAAGAGCAAAAAAAAAAAAAAAAAAAAAAAACAGAGCAGGAAAAGGAAGAAAGAAAGAGAATACCTGATCAATCTTCGGTGGAGGTTATAAAGGGAGTATATCCTGAATTTAAATGCAAATCGATCCTAACCCTATCTCCTATTTATAATCATGATTTGCAGGGATGTCACCTCAATGACGTAAAGGTTGCAACGGCTAGTTCGAGATTAACGGCTAGTTATCCGAATTGTTCGTTGCAGATAAGATCAAAGCAAAATATAACTCGTTAATTTACAATAAACTCCTTATATTTTGGGGGCAATTGTTAGGGCTGGATTTTTACAATACATGATCCTCACATGTGATCCTAACCAGTGATCCTTGTTTCTTTGGCAAATAGTGATCCTCAGCAGAGTTCCAGGATCAGGATCACGGACCATCATAGGATCCTCATGCTAACAGTTGCATTCGTTGAATTCAATGTTGTTTTGCAGGAATGACTAGCAGGATCCGCTCTTAGCATCACAATTAAAGGACACGTCTTCACAACTATGGCATGTGCTTAATCGGAGATGGACGTTGTGAAGGATATGGAAACTTGGCATGATTTAAGGGCGATAATTTAGGCTAGATTTACTTTTATTTCTAA
Organism: Helianthus annuus; assembly: GCF_002127325.2. Taxonomy (NCBI): domain Eukaryota; kingdom Viridiplantae; phylum Streptophyta; class Magnoliopsida; order Asterales; family Asteraceae; genus Helianthus; species Helianthus annuus. Next base: position 135,204,033 of record NC_035440.2, read on the forward strand.
AGGGGTAATGAGCTGATTATTAGTCTTTTTACCTAAAATAGGTCACCTACACTTGTATATATAACTCTCTTCCTCATTTGGAAGAACACACGACACAATTCTCACACGCTTAGACACACATTACGATAGTGATCCTTGTACTCAGCTCGTTATCATCCGAAGTTGTAACCATATTTTGATATATTGAAGTTTGGTGATCGGTAGTTGCCATCACCCGAGGTTTTTTATGCCGGAGATCATACATTGATCAAGGGCTTTTTCCTCGTATAAATCATTGTGTCTTTGCATATTTCACACTGAAGTGATCCTTTACTTTTTCAATAAACCAAGCATCATACCCCATTTACATAAAGTTTGGTTGCATTATCCTTGTGTGATTTTTGACCAAAACACCTGGGATGTTGGACTTTGTCACTCCAACAACTATAGCGCAACAGTCCAGAGTGTCCATCACTCAGCCTCAAGGATCCTCCATTCAACAGCAGGGATCATTGGCGATGATGCTTCCTCAAGGATCCTCAATCCATCAGCATGGATCAATGGCGATGACTCAGCCTCAAGGATCCTTCCTCCGCCCGGAAGGATATATGGAGATGTTCCAACCACAAGGATCCTACTTCAACCTTCAAGGATCCTCATCCTGAGTACAAGGACCTATGGATCACACATCTAGACCTTCAGTTCAGAATTACCTGTAACACCCCAATCGCGTAACACGCGGCGGAAATATCGGGGAGTCGCGTTACAAATTGCTCACAACAACTGGTACTAAATTGTTTCATTATTGTTAACCTTGTTTTACAAAACATAGAATACATGTAATCGTCTTTTGTTTAAAGAATTCTAAGGCCCTGATGCAATCCTACGCGTTGCATGCTTGAATAATCGTAAACCTGAAACATATGCGAAAATGAGAGTCAGCAATAAAGCTGGCGAGTACATAGGTTTTGTTAGCCAAATAAATAGCAAAAAGTCTGGTATTGCAATACTTTGACATTTACGAGAGTTGTCAATTGAAAATGAAATCTTGAAGCCAAAGAATGGCAAAAGCTTTAGTATTGCAATACCTTATTTTGATTGTAAAAACTTGTGACCAAGAGTTTTGTATATGGCAATATGATTATTACTTGGTAATTTTTATGCCATTGAAAATTGTACTTTGTAATCACATTGAAATCGTCATAAAACTTGTGAGTGTGTTATTAGAAATCCAATCAAGGATTAATAATAACAATATTGAAATCTGTCATAACTTGTGTGAGTATTACTAAAATCAAGTCAATGATTTATAATAATACTTTGGATATCCTTCTAAGAATCTAACATATGAAGATATGGAAGATTCTACAAGGATTTGGATACTTGAACATTGAATCAATTGAACACATAAATCCTAATGTGATTCGGATAACGCTACAAGAGTAATACAATAAGAACACTTATATATAGGAAGTACTAGCGGCGTATCCACCATGTTCTTATGGTATTACACTCGTTTCGTTATCTAAATCACAACTAACACATAAACACATACATCGTCAACTTGTCAACTACTTGTAAACACACATTAAAGTACACAATGAATCCAAACAAGGGCTTCAATTGTACTTTAAACATCCCACGAGTATCTAACTATGAAGATAGATAGATACTACAAGGATCCGGTTTTCGCCACATCGACTTGTCACATACGCATTAAAGTAGACAATTAAATCCAATCAAGGACTTCAATATTAACACTTTAAACATCCTACAAGAATCAATCTATGAAGATAGATAGATGCTATAAGGATTTGGTTTCGTCACATTGTCTTGTCAAATACGCATTAAAGTACACAATTAAATCCAATCAAGGACTTCAATATTAACACTTTAAATATCCTAGAAGAATCAATCTATGAAGAGAGATAGATGCTAAGGATTTGGTTTCGTCACATCGAATCATTGAAGCATAATATCCTAAATCCTAATGGTGATTCGGGATAACGCTACGAAGGACAATACAATAAGCACACTTATATATAGGAAGTACCAGCGGCGTATCCACCATGTTCTTATTGTATTACTCTAGTTTCGTTATCTAAATCACCAACAATCTCTACACATAAACAATAACCATCGTCTTGTATAGTACTTCTTAAAATCTCACTATGAAGATAGAAAGATCTAAGCCTGTACTTCAAATATCCTATAAGAATCTAACTATGAAGATAGATAGATCCTATAAGGATTTGGATAATCGTCGTGTTTGCATAGTCGGAATAATACACATAAAAGCCCTTAGTAAACACATATATGCCATACATTTGAAAATAAATCGGTTACACATATGAATCACCCCAAAACATTTGAAAACTGTAAAAGAGGGGAACTATGTACTCACTTGGGGTTGTGTATAGGTTTTGTTCAAATGATATAACAAAGCTCAAAGGATCAAGAGTTCAAGTGTTGAAGTGGTTCCTAGTGTATCAGATACTATGTTAGTGTAACGGGACATAAATCGAGGAATCAGATAGAATGAGGTCTTGTAAACAAAATGAGTGTTGGAACTCATATCAAATGGTTTAACAAAGCCTACATTCTGATTTAGAATGAATCCTAAGTGTTTTTTTACCCATCATGACCCGTTAAGGTAGTTTATGCTACTTTAACGTGTCTTTTGCGTTAATATGTGTTCAGATGGTCAAACTGGTCCTATGATAAGTCTTATATGCCTAAACATGTTTAATAATGTTGCAATATCTGTTTAAGTGTCAAAATTTAGGTTACATATGCTTAAATTGAATTTATGCACAAACAGGCCATTTTGATCATTTTCTAAAGGCATATAAACTACCTATCATACGACTAATCAAACGAAGTGACCATAAGGTATAACCTCTAAAGGTTATTCCTTGTACAACTATGGTCACAAAATGTGTTTGGTTGGATCCTAATGATCGACCAAATGGGTTGGGGTTCGAAAGTCTAAGCGGTTGTCAAGACCGCTTGACTTACGACCCTAAATAACCACTAAACTAGAAGTGATGAGTTAAACATGTTAAAACATGTTTAACTAAGTTAGAAAACTGTTTTGGTATCAAAACAAAGTGTTTTGATACCCGAAAATAGTTTTGTCGTAAAATGCACATAAACGTGCATTTTGACCAAAACTTTGACTCGTCACTATGACTAGTAAACGTGGTAATCAGTAGGTATAATCACTAGGGATTATAACCATCGTGATTACGATCACATTGCAAAGTTCAATTGAACTTTGTCTTGACCAATTCATGGTCAAAGCCGAAAGTCAAACACTGTTTGACTTTTAGCTTGAAATAGCTAAAAATAAATAAACAAGACTAGTTAGAACACTCACTTGTGTTCTAGGATGAAGAAAACTCAATTAGGAAGCCTCCAACAATGTGGTAGTCTCCAATTAGAGCAGGTGTGAAGAAAGAAAAGAATTGAGCAATGAAGAATGAAATGAAGGTGGCTATTTATACTAATTCTTGAAGCATAGGATCATGACATGTGTTTTGTGTGGCCTCCAAGGAATAATCTTAGCCCTACAAGTGTTTGGACCAGCTTACAAGCCTTGGAGAACACTTAAATAGCCCACAATATTGCAAAACAATGGAAAGAAACCAAGTTGCAACAGCTGTGCAGCTGTTTGGAAGTTTCTGCTATGATGGGGACTGTTTACAGAATGCAAGGGTAGGTTTGAGGACCGTAAAGACTGTTGGGGAAGCTTTACGAACCACAAGGGTAAAGGTTTGAGGACCGTAAAGGCTGCAGCAAGGCAAAAGTTTGAAAATTGACAGCTTTGGTCCCTAAACTTGTTTTATCACGTTTTGGCACTTCTAACACCTGTTAAGCCCATTTTTAAGCTCCATAATGAAGTGAAAGTATATTTAACTTGAATTATGCTAAAAAATGTCATTGATGTCGGTTCGTTTGGTTGTACGGTTGCGTTTTTCGGTTAATTACGACGAAAGTCGTAACAGACACGAAAACCATCCAAATTGCGAAACGAATGGTATTTTTGCATTCCCATCACTAAAATAAAATATTTTAATGATTACAAAAATTTTTGGATGTACGGATATGGTCAGAACGCAGAATATACGCGAAATGGCATACTTTCGCAGTTTTGACGCATTTAGTCCCTGTGACCAAATACACATACTTTTCACAAACTGAACCCTCCAAAACTTATTTCTAAGTTATGTTTAGGATATTTAGGGTATGTTTAACTTATGTTCTTGTTCCGAAGTGTACGTCGCTACGAGAATTGGCAGACTTTCGTAGTTTGTCGGAAATAGTCCTCGTACTTGCATAAACATGTTTTCGTCATCCCTAACCCTTCGAAACTTTATTTCTAAGTTATGTAAAGGGTATTTAGGGTATGTGTAGCTTATGTCCTTGTCCTGGTGTGTATGTCGCACTAAATGGATTGCGTTCAAGCATCGATTATCGAATTGCTTTCAAATAAAAAGTTTTTGAAAGCCCAAAATTTTGCTCAAGGGTTACATTACCCGGGACCCAATGTCTTTCAGGATCAAGGATCTTCAGGCAGACAATCATGGAGAAGCTCTAAAGTTCATGAAGGGGAGTTCATCCCTATGCAGACCATTGCTTCCTCTGGCCATACTATTACACTACACATGTCTTATCCTAGATAAACTTCTGGGATACCAACTTCAAACCAATCAGGAGGTAACAATTTTAATACATCTTTTGATACTAACTATGGTTACATGCAGGATGCAGGGATCAACCAAGCTATGGCCAGGGAGTTGCAAAAACTCAAGGACATGATATCCAGTGTCCCAAGAGTGGTCAAGCCCATTCCTGAGATTCTAGTTGGAAGTCAAAGAATATCTCGCTTTGCACCTCCCATAGGCAATGCTGAGATACCAAAGCGTTTTCAAACCCCCAATATGAAGTTGTATGATGGTACCACTAATCTAGAAGAACATGTGACTCAGTACCGAGAAAGGATGGAGATCAACCCCATCCCTAAAAGATTGAAAGAAGCTTGTTTATGCAAGGGCTTTGGATCTACACTCACTGGATCAACAATAAAATGGTGCTAAGTCTTCCTCCCTATTCTATAACTTCATTTTCACACTTAGTTAACTTATTCAATAATCAGTTTTCTTGTAGTAGAACTTTTGAAAGGTTAACTAGTGACTTATATAGGATCACCCAAGCCCATGATGAATCACTTAGAGATTATGTTACTAAATTTGGTAGAGAATCCTTAGAAATCCCAAACTTAGACATTGCCATTGCTGTAGAAGCATTTAAGATGGGATTACAAAAAGATTCTCCTTTCTATGATGATTTTGTTATGACACCTTGCAGAACTTAGATGAAGTAAGGAACAAGGCCCTAAGGTTCATCCAATTAGAGGATGACAAAAGGATCCAAGACAGCTTATCTGGATCATCTAAATAGGAGAAGCAAGGATCCTTCTACAAGAACAATCAAAATGTTCATTCAGTTGAACAAGAAGAAGAAGATAAGGAAGAATATCCTCATATATCTGAATATTGTTTTTCTGTTGATAATAGTGAATTGATGCTTGCTTTGCAGAATCTAGGTGAGAAAGCTAGATGGCCCAAGAAGAATGAAAAGTCTACGTCCTATAAGGATAAGTCAAAGTGGTTTGCATACCACGAAGACTTTAGCCACCTTACCGATGAATGCATCGCACTCAGAAAGGAGATAGGTTACTTCCTCAGCAAAGGTCACTTGAAAGAGCTGCTCAGAAGAAATAAATCAAGGATCCATGATCCTGAAAAAGTGTAAGAAAGAGCTCCTGCACCACCTGCAGCTGCTCAAATCATCAACTTCATTTCCGGAGGCTCTGATATATGTTGAACCTCATTCTCTGCAGCGAAGAGGCATGCCAAGGAGACCAAGCTAGAAAATGGAGACAGGCCTATCCGAACCTCCACTCTAGCTTAACAGAAAATTATATCCTTTGATGAGGATGATTGTTTTGATATCCAATATCCTCATCATGATGGCTTAGTCATTACTTTATTTATATCTAACCACTTTGTTCGCAGGATCATTATTGATGGTGGGAGCTCTGTGAACATTATTCAACTAGATGTCCTCAAAAGGATGAACATCCCGGAATCAGAAATAGTTCCGAGATCATCAGTCCTTGTAGGATTCAGCGGCGAGACAAAGAACATGCCGGGGGAGATAAAAATTCCAATCTACATTGAGGGGGTAAACTCTGTACAGAAATTGTGAGTTATTGACTATTTTTCTTGTTGCAATGTGATCCTTGGCAGGCCCTGGATACACGATATGAAAGTTGTTCCTTCCACATATCATCAGTGTGTAAAGCTACCAACCCCATGGGGAGTGGTGAAGATAGAAAGTGATCAACAAGAGGTAAAGAACTGTTACACCTCTTCAATGAAGCCAGCTTCGAAACCAAGGGCACCATGGCAATTAAAGTATCCTCCAAGGGTGTCATGGAGGCAAGGGAGCAAGACATCAAGGATATAATACTGGACCCTGAGGATCCTGAATCCAAAGTTTTTATAGGATCCGGGATCCTTGACAGTACAGAACAGGACTTGGTATCCTTCTTAAAGAGAAGAAAGTCTACCTTTGCCTGAAAACATGAAGATATGACAGGTATCTCTAAAGACATTATTACTCATAAATTGGGTATTGATAAATCTTTTAGGCCAATCCATCAAAAGAGAAGAAATTTGCACCTGAAAGGAATGTCATTATCCAAGAGGAAGTGGACAAACTCTTGAAGGCAGGTATGATTAGGGAAGTCAAGTATCCAAAATGGTTAGCCAATGTAGTGGTTGTCCAAAAGAAAAACAGAAAGTGGAGGGTATGTGTTAACTTTACAGACTTAAATAAAGCATGTCCCAAGGATCCTTTCCCACTTCCACACATTGACTCCATGGTGGATGCAACAACGGGCCATGAATTGCTCACTTTTATGGATGCTTCATCTGGATTTCAACAAATTCAGATGGAACCATCTGATCAAGAGGATACAACATTCAGGACTCCCACTGGCATATACTATTATATTGCTATGCCTTTTGTATTGAGAAATGCAGGTGCCACTTACCGAAGACTGGTGAATATGATGTTCAAAGAACAACTTGGAGACACTATGGAGGTCTACATTGATGGCATGGTGGTCAAGTCCAAGAAAGCATAAGATCATCTTAAGGATCTTGATGTGGCATTTAACATCCTTGACCAATACAACATGAACCTAAGTCCTTCAAAGTGTCATATTGGTGTCAAAGCTGGGAATTCCTAGGATACATGGTGACCAAAAGGGGGATTGAAGCTAGCCCTGAATAGATAAAAGCAATTGTGAACATCAAGTCTCCAACCAATGCAAAGGATGTACAGAGGCTAACAGGAAGGATCGTAGCCTTAAATAGGCTCATCTCAAAGTCTTCAGAGAGGTACAAGGATTTTTATGACATACTGAGGAAGAATAAGAAATTTGAGTGGACTGAGAAGCATGAAGTTGCACTCAAGGCTCTCAAGGATTATCCATCCTTAGCACCAGCCCTAATGAAACCAGAAGATGGTGAGCCATTATCCTTGTACTTAGTTGTTTCAGGTAAAGCAGTAAGTGCAATGTTAGTAAAGGATCATGAAGGCCAACATGACGTGCTGTCGTAGGTACACACAAATTTAATCCAATTACTACTAGTAGCTAGTGGTAAGTGGGTATCGAACTCAGGGAGTATGTGGAAAATGTGTTTATGTTATAGTTTTGTGATTTAACTACAATTAATCTAAAATGCAGAAATTAAAATTCAAGAGTTGATTGTTTTGGTTTTAAGAACTAATATTAACTACTTAAATTGCAAATCAAAGATTAAGTTTGTAAACAGATTAGGAACAAGCGACCATCCTAGGATTCAGTTTCTTTTAACAATTGTGTGAGATTCTAACTAGAAAGAGTTACATAGACATAACTCGTGCATAAATAATTGACGTGATAAAAGGGAACAAAGCACTCGGATTATATAAACGCGAGGTTGTTTCCCGATGATCAATTAACCAATAACCAACCCTAACCCTTCCTGTAATATCTCGATTGCCAACGGCACCAAGAACGTACGATTGAGACTAGAAATTTCAATATCAATTTACAAGCTACGAACAATTATGCATACACCATGATAATCAAGCAAACACAAGTTATCATTCTAGAAATAACGGATCAAACACACAAAAGTTTAGAGAAACCTTCACCTAAGACGATCACCACAAGTTTAGCCGGACATCGTTCGGTTGATCATCATAACATTAAAAGTCAAGTTCATAAGAATCAAAAACAAGCACCAAATCTTTAGAATTGTTTCCAACCAAGCAAGAACAGCCAAAATCGCCCCCAAACTCTAGAGAAACTGCTCAATGATGAGATAATGTGAAAAGGCACCAAAAACTGATTTAATGAAGGCAGTTACGGATTTCCTCGCAACATCCACCGTAACTTACGGTACCACCGTAAGTTACGATGATCTTCAAACTCTTACGGTGAGGATACACTGAGTTACGGTGGAAACATACAAGTATCAGGGCCACCGTAAATTACGGTGGCCACCGTAATTTACGGTGGAGCCCTGACTTGTATGTTTTGTTTCTTCAACCCTTCCACGCACGACCCGTTCATCTCTAATTCTTCCCAAGCTGCGTTTTCTCCATTTTTAGCTTCCGAACTGCACCTGAAACATAAGCACTCGTAGTTATCTAATTCAAGATAATTACATGATTAAGTGAAGGGTAAATTCATCTTTTAGCATCATTAAGGGTTGTCCTATGGACCACCCGTCACATCCCCACACTTAACCGTTGCTTGTCCCAAGCAACTCATCAAATCAATTTCACAACAAGCGATCAATGTAAACCAAGCAAAAAACATGTAGTCCGTTTTACTAACCCCTTTTTAACACCCAAAAAAACGCACCCCTCGCTATGTCTCTCCTCTCGGTAACAAGTAAGCACTAGCAATATGAGCTAGACACACAAAGGCTAACGGGCGGTTGCACAACTATAGGCTTGTACCTAAATCAATTCTTCTCCTAAAATGTGTCAAACATGAATGCAAATCAAAGGGACTTTCAAGGTTGTAACGTGGCTAGGTGTATGGGTAGGAAATGGAATATATATGAAGTAGCGAAAACTTAACCCGGTCTTTTTATTACACAATAAAGCAAACTAACAACTACCAAGTTAACTAATATATACAAGACAACTAACATCACTTTTTTTCATTTTTCATTGCTTTTTTTTTCAAGCAAACAAACATTCAATAAAGCATCAAACATATCTACATCATACTTCAAAAACTACACTACTAACACTAAAAAACCGGGTCAAATTGGGTAAATTTTAAGGTAACTAGCTAGGGGTAACAAATGATAGGCTTTTAAGCACAAAATTGGGCAACTAAATGTCCAAACCCCCACCCCTCTCGCAACCATGCTCATATATATAACTTATGAGGTCCAACCCCCCAAATCCCACACTCGCTGACACCAATGACGAGGCTACCTAGATGCCCTTATCCTTTTCGCATTCATATTCGACTAAGGACTCAAACCGTATCAAGGCACAAGTTCTAATGCACCCCCACCCGTTGCCACTCTCATCAAAGATAAGCATTATTTATGTACAAGTGTGGCTTCAACTCTCACCAAGAATAAAAAGGGTATCAAGGGTTGCCGGTGCATCAATTGGGATATTTTCACATTGATTTGCTTGGTTTAAAAATTTTTCAAAAGCTTCAAAAAGCTTCAAAAATTTCCCCCATCCCCACACTTGGGATACATTGACCCTAATGTATGGTTTTAGTAGGATTTGATCACTAAACATCTTTCACATCACCCAAAAGCTCAATACTCAAACCACAAATTTCTTTTTGGTATTTTCATTTTATATATTTTTTATGTTTTTCTTCTTTCTTTTAAAACATCACACCGCCAACTACCACCAACCCAAACATAACATAACAAACTAACTCTACCCAACCACCCGGCCATAAACAAAACGAGCTAACAAATATGCACAAAATATACAAGGAAGGAACACGACCTGACTAGTAATAGCGTGGCTGTGGAGGCCCAAAAATGGAAGACATCATGTCATTCCATTCTCCAAATGCAAATGAACCGCTACTACTCCCACCTTGTTGTTGAGCTCCTTCTTGTTGGCGCGAGTCGATCCATTGTGAATGATGGAGCGGCGGGGTCGGATATGACACACTACCATCATACGGTGGTAGTGACGCATAATCCACATGTTGTGGATCCACAACCACCGACCGCCCGACATGCCAATCTGCGTGCATTCTTCTAGCTTGGTCATCATGGTAGCGGTTGTTCATTTCCAATTCATGGGAATACGCCTGTGTGCGATTCCACGCCTCTTGACGATCAAAGCTATGTTTCAAGGATCGCTCCATGCTTGCACTCATCATTGTGTGTTGATCAAATAACGTCCTCTCCGAACCCGACCATGATTCGAAAATGGAAGCCGGAGGACGTTGATTCGCTATAACCTCTTGCATAGTGCCCTCATAAGCCCACCCGGGCTCATAAGAACGCTCTGTATAATCGTAGAAAGCACCACCATAACCTCCGCCCGGGCCCCCTTGCCCCACATTCACATTCACATTTACACCTCCTTGCGGCTCGTCCGCATAATCATCATCACCACTTGGGACTTCCGCATCACTTTCGGGTTCGTCCTCTTCACCCAGTAAAAGATCTCTTGCACCCGTCTTTAATGCTCTCCATCTCTGTAACACCCCGTGTTTTCGAATGTCAAAGTCAAAGTCAAAGTCTAAGTCAACTTTGACTTTCCTTGACTGTAGATAGTCGATTTTGTGTTTTAGTTGTATTATGTGGAGTAAGTGTTGTAATCAGCAAGAATCGAAGTAATTGAACGTGTTTTAATGCGAACTGATCTACGACTGTGAATGATAGGAAGTAACAATGCGATAAAGTTAACCTAATCAGTAATCAAACCGATCTAACAATCAATCAAACTCGAGACTCGAATTATTGAATTATTGAATTGTGGTATTGTTATACGTGTGTGTGTGCCTTATGTGTTGCTTGTGCGTGCTTACTTTATGTTTGGTGTGGTATTCAAGCAAATCAATCGAAAATCGAATCGAAACTCGAAAAACAATCGAACTCAATCGAAACTGACATCGAAACGTGACTTATAGAAGATTGTATGTTAGATATAGTGGTTGGGATTAAAAGTAATTTGACTAGGAACTCTATCGAAATCATATCATCATACGTCGGAATCGAAACGTCGAAAATCGTCGCAAAATACTCGAAGTGCGTGGCGGATCGAACAGGAAACATCCTGATCGAACAGGCCAGCCGATTGGCTAAGCACCTTGCCAGCCGATCGAGCTGCCCACTCGATCGGAGTTCCCAGCCGATCGGCTGCCACTTTCCCTCTTTTGGAAGCCTATAAATAGGGCTGTCATTGTCATACTTTCCATTTTTGGAAAGTTCTGACCGAACCAGCTATCTTCTTCACCTTTTCTCAGATTTCTCTCAATCCCGGTAAGTTTTCACTCTAATTCTTGTATGATCTTGATCATTACTTGATTCTACACCTTTCTATCTTTCAAAACTTGGATTCTAACCATGAAATCACCAAGATCTAAGTGTTCTTGGGTGATGTTATCATGGTGTTCTTGAAGAACATCATGTTTTGGCCTCATTCCACTATGATTAGCTTAGATCTAACCGATTTCCACATAAACAAGTTAAGATCCATCATAGATCTAAACATTTTCATGATGTGAAGGATTGAAAGAAGGATTTCCAACTTTCTTTCAACTCTTTTACACTCAATGCTTTCAAATTAATAGAAACGGAGCTTGAACCGGCTAACCAATCCTTCTAACAGTTAAGGGGTTCAAGATTCGGATTCTATATACAAGGTTAACCCGATATCGGTTAAACTCTAAATCGACATTCCGCACCGTTCAACCGGCCGGACTTGGGTGATTCCTGTTCGAGCCAAGGGAACAGGTAGGAACGAAGGTTATCATGGTTCAACACGTTGTCAAGATGCCTTGGAAGAATGACAAATAAACAAACAATCAAGTGTTAGACGAAAGGCCGACCAGGTCAGAAATGCTGGCCGAACGACTAGGCTGTTCAAATAGCCCAGCCGATCGGACATACCAGCCGATCGACCGGGCCAGCCGATCAGCTAGCACATAGTCCCACATTTCCAAACTTTCAAAGTATAGTATTGACGAAGTAATGTTCAACCAAATGGGTCGCCCGATTGGTAAACATTACTGTTCGGATCATGAGATACTATGCTTCAACACTTGACCATTTTCACAACTCGTTCGTAGTAGAGAATGTCAGCCGATCGAACAGACTGTTCGATCGAGTGACATTCAGTTGAGGGCTAACTTTGAAGCTCCTAGCCGATCGAGTGAGCTAGCCGGTCGAGTGAGCTAGCCGATCGAACGAACCGTGGTCCCATGTATTGCGAACCGTCTCGTACGGTCAACCCGCAGTCGTTGGTACCGATGGTCCCATGTCGATAATTAACATGCATCGTTTTCCTCTGTGTACGTGCCTGGTTATGCGTAAACTATTCGAACTCTATATGCTATTACCAAACTTGTGTGCTCACCTTTACATTTTATGTATTGACTTTATTTTAACGTATGTGACAGGTAATTAGGATGCTTACTTGCTAGGAAAACGGGGCAATAATAAAGCTTTAGAGCCCATCTAGCAGTTGTAGGTCGTAGCCTACCTAGGGGTCTCTAGGAGCGAATAAACTATAGCCATGGAGCCGTTGGAGCTGTTCGATCAAGCATCTATGGCATTAGTTGTCTGTAGATCTTGTCCGGACGAGTCTTAATGACTCTGGGCAGTACTTTTAAACATTTGGTTTGTAATAAATTAAATCTGAGTTGTCGAAACAGTACTATTTGTTTAGTTGTATTCTATGATAACTTGTTTATTTATTTGGGATACGGTATGGGACGTATCACTTAACTGAATTTGTAATAATAGTTGTTGTGGAAACTTCTGGACAATCTGTTTCGCTCAGTGCCGCGCCCCGATGATTCCGCCATCGGTTGGGGTGTGACAGATTGGTATCAGAGCCATAACTATAGGGAATTAGGCAGACACGACCTAGTCCGGGTCGCTGTCTTAGAGACCTAGACTATAGTTAGGAACCATCAGACCCAGTTTAAGTGCCTTATTCTGCAATTCTTCACTATCACTGCACTCGAATTTCCAATTAAAGTCCGATGATTTGGTTGGGAATAGGTGTGAAAGCCACAAACTCCTGATCAAACTACCTGACTTATGTTAATTTTTATTCGTTTATTCATGCTTATCATAATATTTTCAATTTCATATAAGGAGAATTATACCAAATCAGGAGTGAAACCCTCATTTTGATGGAAATTCTCCCTAAAATTTTCTAAAAACAAGGAAGGAATTGCTAAGCCAAGGGGTGAAACCCTAACCTTGGTAGTTTGTTCTGGATATTACTTATCTCACCAAGGCATTCGACGGACTTCAACGACCTGAACTCACAAGTATGACCTAGGGAACGCGTGTGGAATGCCCAAGAATCGAGGCAGAAACACGACCTCTAGAGTCGAAAGTGACGACAAGTCTACTGCGAATAGTCGAATTGCCTTGGGTAGTCGATGTCTAGTAGCCGCAGACAATCTATCTCTCGATTTTATATTTTTCGAATTTGACGAGTCATCAAGTATGCTCGTAGATTTTATGTGTTTTTGAGTGCCTTATCTGTTTACATGTTTATATTTTTGGACTTTATTCCACTTCGATCAACACACGCGACTCGCAATTGCTATTCTATCTCAATTCGATATCCAGTTGTCACGAATCTAGACGATGCCATACTATGCTGTGCTATACGACTAAGTTAGACTATTCGATATAATATTCGAACGGTACTCGAACTTTGAAGGATAGGTTTCTGTTTTCTGACCGCTTCTGAGATTAAATGGTTACGTGTTTTCGTGGTTATGTGCCTCTGTGTTTATGTGCTTCTGTGCTTACGTGCATCTGTGGTTTTGTGCATATGTGTTTACGTGCTTATGTGTTTCGACGTGATTCTAAGCTTTAGATAGAGGTAGACGTGTGAGGTGAGATTCGATTACGTTGTGTTGAGTCCTGTGACGATGTCTGTTGCAGACCATGTCGTCGTCTGGATCCCGTCAACGTCTGACCCGCCAAGAAAAGAGAGACCGACGTCTCGCTGCTATCATCTCCAAAACTGTGGCGAAAGCTGTGAGTGAGGTGTATGAAAACGCTAGCAAGTCGTTAGAAGAATCCCGAACTGAGATTTCCAAGGATTCAAGGAAGGCTGCTTTCAGCTTCAAGCAGTTCAAAGCATGCGGACCAAAAGAGTTCACTGGCGAAGATGGTCCAACAGCCATGTTTCACTGGTTTGACTCGGTCGAAGTCACTCTGCGCCAGAGCGGATGTCCTAAGCATCTCCGTACTCTCAATGCAACAGGTGTCTTCCAGTCCCGTGCTCTAGACTGGTGGACGGCCGGACGAAACAAGCACGGAAATGACGCAGCTTACGGGCTATCATGGAAGGAGTTGAAAGCTATCATGATCGAAGAATTCTGCCCTCCTCATGAGCGCCAAAAGCTGGAGGACGAGTTCTGGGGAATCAAGTAGAAGGATGGAGACAACGCTGCTCTCACTGCTCGCTTCAAGCAGCTTAGCATTATCTGTCCTGATCAAGTCAAGACCTTAGATCAAGCCATCAAGAAGTATATCCGAGCCCTACCCGACTGTGTAGCCGATTTTGTTCACGCAGCCAAGCCAGCAACGATCGAGGAAACCTACCTACTCGCCGCTGAGATCAACGATAAGCGAGTCAAGTCAGGTTTCTGGGATAAGCAAACCAAGTCTCTGCATCAAGCCACTGCAACACCCACCGATGCATCTGCTCAATCCTCCAAGTCCTCAAGAAGGAAGAAGAAGAACAACAACAACAGCTCCAGCAACAAGAGCTATGCTGCCGCAACCACCGCTACTCCCCTACAGTCTGTACCAGCTCAACAGCAGCACCAGCGTTCAGCTCCAGTGATTAATGCACCGCCAGCGAAGCGTGCATACACAGGCCCTCACCCACTCTGCCCGACATGTTCGTATCATCATCCAGTGGGTCTAGCTTGTCGTTTTTGCGCTCACTGCAACCTCTACGGTCATTTCACTGCGAACTGCCGTTATGGTCCCCGTCAAACCCCAACTCAAGCTACTGTCAACCAAGCCCTACTCCCTGCTCCTCAAGGCCAACCAGCAGCTCCAGCACCAGCAGTCAATGCTCGAGTCTGCTTTGCATGTGGTGACCCTAACCACTTTGCCAACAGGTGCCCGAACAGGGTAGTCAAGCAAGAGCCCCAGCAGCAACAGCAACAACAACAGCCTCAGCAGCAGCAGCAAGCAGCCCATGCCCGAACTTTCAACCTCAACGCCCGCCAGGCTCAGGCGGATAACAACGTGGTTAATGGTACGTTCCTTGTGAATGGTATTTATGCATCATGTTTGTTTGATACTGGAGCCGATAACTGCTTTGTGTCATTTGAATTCGAGAAGCTCCTTAGTCGTAAGCGCTCTTATCTATCCTCGTCATTCGAAGTCGAAGTTGCTACAGGGAGAACCATTGCCGTTAACTCAGTACTCCGTGATTGTACTTTCGAACTCAACGATCACATCTTTCCGATCGACCTTATTCCGATGCAACTTGGAAGTTTTGATGTCATAATCGGCATGGACTTTCTTCGTGAAAACCATGCTGAAGTTGTGTGCTTTGAAAAGATGATTCGATTCTCACTCGCGAATGGTGATCTCCAATGTGTATACGGTGAAACAACGCCGAAAGGTCTCAAGCTTATGTCGTGTATTCAAGCCAGCAAGTACCTCCGCAAGGAATACCGAGCCTTCTTGGCCAACATCGTAGTAGCGGAGAAGGGAAAGAAAAAGAAAGTTGAAGTCAAAGATGTTCCAGTGGTTCGTGAATTTCCTCAGGTGTTCCCTGATGATCTTCCCGGACTACCACCAAGTCGTGATATCGACTTTCGTATCGATCTCATTCCTGGAGCTAACCCCGTTGCCAAAGCCCCTTATCGACTCGCTCCATCCGAAATGCGGGAACTCTCGAATCAACTCCAGGAATTACTCGAAAAAGGATTTATTCGCCCAAGCACCTCTCCTTGGGGTGCGCCAGTCCTTTTCGTCAAAAAGAAGGACGAGTCGTTCCGGATGTGCATCGACTATCGGGAATTGAATAAGCTGACCATCAAGAACCGATACCCTTTGCCCCGAATTGACGATTTGTTTGATCAGCTACAAGGTGCAACATGCTTCTCTAAGATCGATCTACATTCAGGATACCATCAATTGCGGATTCAAGAGGAAGACATTCCTAAAACTGCTTTTCGAACCCGTTATGGCCATTACGAATTTGTTGTTATGCCCTTTGGTCTAACCAACGCACCCACGGTTTTTATGGACCTCATGAATCGCGTGTGTAAGCCTTATCTTGACCGTTTCATCATCGTGTTTATCGACGATGTCTTGATTTATTCCAAATCGAAAGCCGAACACGCGCAACATCTACGTCTGGTTCTCGAATTACTTCAGGGAAACAACTCTTTGCCAAGTTCTCCAAGTGCGAATTCTGGTTGGAGGAGGTTCAATTTCTGGGTCACATAGTGAATAGTCGAGGTATACATGTCGACCCTGCGAAGATTGAAGCTGCCAAAAGCTGGATTACACCTAAGAACCCATCAGAAGTTCGTTCTTTCCTTGGACTAGCGGGCTATTATCGACGATTCATCGAAGGATTCTCCAGGATCGCTGTGCCGCTTACCGCTCTTACCCATAAGGACAAGCCTTTTGTGTTGGGAAACGCACAAGAGACTGCCTTTCAAACCCTCAAGCATATGTTGTGCAACGCGCCGATTCTTACACTGCCCGACGGAAGTGACAACTTCATTGTCTACTGTGATGCCTCTAACCTTGGTCTCGGCTGTGTTCTCATGCAGCGAGACAAGGTTATAGCCTACGCATCTCGTCAGCTCAAGATCCACGAGAAGAACTATACAACCCATGACCTCGAGCTAGGCACGGTTGTCTTTGCATTGAAGATTTGGCGACACTACCTGTATGGCACTAAGTGTACAATCTACACTGATCACAGGAGTTTACAACACATCTTTAATCAGAGAGAGCTTAATATGCGTCAACGCCGATGGGTAGAACTTCTCAACGATTACGATTGTGAGATTCGTTATCACCCAGGCAAAGCAAATGTGGTTGCTGACGCTCTCAGCAGAAAGAGTTACGTGCTCAGTACTCGAAACATCCAAGCACAGCACAACCTCGAAACCCTTATCCGCGAAGCCCAACATACTTGCTTTAACGAGCGTACATTGAAGAAAGAAAGGATCTATCACGATGGAGCTCAGTTAGTAAGCAAATCAGACGGGATATTCTATTATCTGGACCGAATTTGGATCCCTAAGAGGACCGATTTGCGAAAGATTATCATGAACGAAGCCCACAAGTCCCGATATTCTATTCATCCCGGTGCAGATAAGATGTACCAGGACCTGCGTTATAAGTACTGGTGGCCGGGGATGAAAAGGGATATCGCTCTGTACGTTGGAAGCTGTTTAACTTGTGCAAGAGTCAAGGCTGAACATCAAAGACCTTCTGGTTTACTCGAACAACCACCGATACCTATATGGAAGTGGGAGAGTATAGCTATGGATTTCATAACGAAGCTCCCGCCCACGCCATCAGGTCACGACAGTATTTGGGTCATAGTTGATCGTCTCACGAAGTCGGCCCACTTTTTGCCGATACGAGAAGACTACAAGGTGGAACGACTAGCCCAAATCTACACCGATGAGATCATTCGTAATCATGGTACGCCTCGTGATATCATTTCAGATCGCGACGCTCGGTTCACTTCGCGATTGTGGGAAACGTTTCAAGCGGCCCTTGGTACGTCGCTTAATCTAAGTACCGCATTCCACCCTCAAACCGACGGACAGACTGAAAGAACGATCCGTACTCTTGAAGACATGCTCCGAGCGTGTGTTATAGATTTTGGTGGTAGTTGGAACAAACACCAGCCGTTGGTGGAATTCTCGTACAATAACAGCTATCATGCCAGCATCCAAATGGCACCTTTCGAGGCTTTGTATGGTAGAAGATGTCGATCGCCTATTGTGTGGCACGAGATCGGTCACTCGCAACTAACCGGTCCCAAGATTCTACAAGAAACGACTGACAAAATCCACCAGATAAGAGACAACTTGGTAAAAGCTCAGAACAGACAGAAAAGTTACGCCGATAAAAGACACAAGCCCCTTGAATTTGAAGTTGGTGACTACGTACTCCTAAAGGTATCACCTTGGAAGGGTGTAGTCCGATTCGGCAAGAAAGGGAAACTCGCGCCTCGATATGTTGGACCTTTTAGGATTCTGGAAAGAATCGGAAAAGTCGCCTACAGACTCGAATTACCGGAGGAACTCAGTAACGTCCACCCGACTTTCCATGTCTCTAACCTCCGAAAATGCCTTGCTGATCATGATCTAATCGTACCACTCGACGATCTTCAGGTCAACGAAACGTTACACTTCGTGGAAAAGCCTGTCGAGATCATGGATCGCCAAACCAAGCAGCTTAGGCGCTCTCGCATCCCGATCGTGAAAGTCCGATGGGAAGGCAAACGAGGCGCGGAGTTCACTTGGGAACTCGAAAGCGACATGAAGGCCAAGTACCCGCAGTTGTTTAAATAGATAGATCTGAAGCATCAAATTGGTAAATCACGGTGTCGTGTCCTTCGAGCCTAATTTCGGGACGAAATTCCCTAAACAAGGGGAGGCTATAACACCCCGTGTTTTCGAATGTCAAAGTCAAAGTCCAAGTCAACTTTGACTTTCCTTGACTGTAGATAGTCGATTTTGTGTTTTAGTTGTATTATGTGGAGTAAGTGTTGTAATCAGCAAGAATCGAAGTAATTGAACGTGTTTTAATGCGAACTGATCTACGACTGTGAATGATAGGAAGTAACAATGCGATAAAGTTAACCTAATCAGTAATCAAACCGATCTAACAATCAATCAAACTCGAGACTCGAATTATTGAATTATTGATTTATTGAATTGTGGTATTGTTATACGTGTGTGTGTGCCTTATGTGTTGCTTGTGCGTGCTTACTTTATGTTTGGTGTGGTATTCAAGCAAATCAATCGAAAATCGAATCGAAACTCGAAAAACAATCGAACTCAATCGAAACCGACATCGAAACGTGACTTATAGAAGATTGTATGTTAGATATAGTGGTTGGGATTAAAAGTAATTTCACTAGGAACTCTATCGAAATCATATCATCATACGTCGGAATCGAAACGTCGAAAATCGTCGCAAAATACTCGAAGTGCGTGGCGGATCGAACAGGAAACATCCTGATCGAACAGGCCAGCCGATCGGCTAAGCACCTTGCCAGCCGATCGAGCTGCCCACTCGATCGGAGTTCCCAGCCGATCGGCTACCACTTTCCCTCTTTTGGAAGCCTATAAATAGGGCTGTCATTGTCGTACTTTCCATTTTTGGAAAGCTCTGACCGAACCAGCTATCTTCTTCACCTTTTCTCAGATTTCTCTCAATCCCGGTAAGTTTTCACTCTAATTCTTGTACAATATTGATCATTACTTGATTCTACACCTTTCTATCTTTCAAAACTTGGATTCTAACCGTGAAATCACCAAGATCTAAGTGTTCTTGGGTGATGTCATCATGGTGTTCTTGAAGAACATCATGTTTTGGCCTCATTCCACTATGATTAGCTTAGATCTAACCGATTTCCACATAAACAAGTTAAGATCCATCATAGATCTAAACATTTTCATGATGTGAAGGATTGAAAGAAGGATTTCCAACTTTCTTTCAACTCTTTTACACTCAATGCTTTCAAATTAATAGAAACGGAGCTTGAACCGGCTAACCAATCCTTCTAACAGTTAAGGGGTTCAAGATTCGGATTCTATATACAAGGTTAACCCGATATCGGTTAAACTCTAAACCGACATTCCGCACCGTTCAACCGGCCGGACTTGGGTGATTCCTGTTCGAGCCAAGGGAACAGGTAGGAACGAAGGTTATCATGGTTCAACACGTTGTCAAGATGCCTTGAAAGAATGACAAATAAACAAACAATCAAGTGTTAGACGAAAGGCCGACCAGGTTAGAAATGCTGGCCGAACGGCTAGGCTGTTCAAACAGCCCAGCCGATCGGACATACCAGCCGATCGACCGGGCTTTCGAAGTATAGTATTGACGAAGTAATGTTCAACCAAATGGGTCGCCCGATTGGTAAACATTACTGTTCGGATCATGAGATACTATGCTTCAACACTTGACCATTTTCACAACTCGTTCGTAGTTGAGAATGTCAGCCGATCGAACAGACTGTTCGATCGAGTGACATTCAGTTGAGGGCTAACTTTGAAGCTCCTAGCCGATCGAGTGAGCTAGCCGGTCGAGTGAGCTAGCCGATCGAACGAACCGTTCGATCGAACGACTTGAAAAGGTAGGAACACTTCAGTGTTCTCAAATACTGCAACAAGAACTTCAAAAGTTCAAATCCTCTAACACAAACACACTAGAGGACGAAACAATCCACTCTAATGGTCCAGCCGATCGAACAGGACTGTCCAACCGGATATACTAGCCGATCGAACAGGCCGTCCGATCGAACCTGCCGTTCGATCGACCAGCCCATTCGATCCATCCATACTTGTTTACTTTTCCGCGTTACTTATCGTTATGCTATCGAACTATTCAGGCTAATCTTACTCTCAGCACTCCCTTCAATCCACAATCAATCACTGTGAGTATACTCGATCCCTTTTTGCTTCAGCACTTTTGGGTGTTACATACGTTACCTATCAAATCACAATCAAACACAAACTATTTGAACGCTGACCGAATTGCATGTGCTATTTGACTAAATGAATCCTGTTTATTATGTTTACACGTGGAGTGCTATCTACCTGCCTTAGCAACATAGTACTATAGTTTGGACTCAGCACCCGTTCACACGGGGGTTGTTAAGGACAAATACTTGCATGGATTATGGTGGTAATCATGTATTGCGAACCGTCTCATACGATCAACCCGCAGTCGTTGGTACCGATGGTCCCATGTCGATAATTAACATGCATCGTTTTCCTCTGTGTACGTGCCTGGTTATGCGTAAACTATTCGAACTCTATATGCTATTATCAAACTTGTGTGCTCACCTTTACATTTTATGTATTGACTTTATTTTAACGTATGTGACAGGTAATTAGGATGCTTACTTGCTAGGAAAGTGGGGCAATAATAAAGCTTTAGAGCCCATCTAGCAGTTGTAGGTCGTAGCCTACCTAGGGGTCTCTAGGAGCAAATAAACTATAGCCATGGAGCCGTTGGAGCTGTTCGATCAAGCATCTATGGCATTAGTTGTCTGTAGATCTTGTCCGGACGAGTCTTAATGACTCTGGGCAGTACTTTTAAACATTTGGTTTGTAATAAATTAAATCTGAGTTGTCGAAACAGTACTATTTGCTTAGTTGTATTCTATGATAACTTGTTTATTTATTTGGGATACGGTATGGGACGTATCACTTAACTAAATTTGTAATAATAGTTGTTGTGGAAACTTCTGGACAATCTGTTTCGCTCAGTGCCGCGCCCCGATGATTCCGCCATCGGTTGGGGTGTGACAATCTTTGCCCCTCCGACTTGAGCTTATGGTACCGTTCCGATTGCGTGTAAGTCCAACCAATCCTCAACTTGTCTAAAGTAAAAGGCTGATGCCTTTTTGTTGCCCCTCTATCTTCTGACGTAAGTGCCTTTTGTTGCTTCATTAACCCCGTGATGATTCGGCAATATGGGATAATATCTCTTCCTAACTTATTTTGGTAAATCCAGAGGTGGTTCATGATCAGATATCGGATTGGAAAACGCGGAGCCCCAATAAGTAGCGAATAGAGGACGGGTACTTCCGGGAACCTTACTTGCTCCTTGTCCCCCCTTCGCGGAATGACATTTAAAATGCATATTGCTAGCAACAACTTTGCTTCGATTTTCAAATTCTTCCAATACAAAACTCCATGATAAGTACCGGGCAAAAACAACGTTGCTAACATGTCATTCCAACGAGGGTGCTTCTCCGGCTTTATCAAAAGATTATCAAGGTCCGGAATCATGTAGTCACGAGCCGGAAGACTATCATATTTCCCAAGCTTCTTCAACGTATCAAAAGACATCTCCACCGGAATCCCATGCACTTCACCAACTAACTTCATTTGTGATGGCCTGTCGTATTGATTACACTTAAGGGTTGCTATCCATTCTTGAATTTCTGTTATGAACAAGTTGTTTTTGTCTTTATCATAACAACTAAGTGCCGACTCCCATCCTAGAGCGCGGAATTTGTCAAACACACCGAACTGGCCAAATTCAACTTCCCGAACTTCCCTTTCGCATATAAATGCTGCTGCCTTATTTTTCAACTTATTCATACTGTCATTGTATAAAGTTGGCTGCCATTCCTCCGGTTGCTCATCCAAAGGACCTGAGTCCCATTTTGGCTTTTCAGCCGGGTCCAACTCCATTTCTTCCTCACTTTCACTCTCATCAACTCGACCCATGTATTGTCTCTTCCTTGGTTGTTGTTCTGGCTGTTTGCCCTTTCCCTTCGACGAAGAGGATGAACTAGCTCCGGTTTTTTCCTTTGTTCGTGCCATTTTCCTACACACAATAGAGCAAACAACACAACCAAGACACAAACATTAGCCCCTTTCTCCCCAAAAACATCCCCACACTTGCTTGTTACAATGGTTGTAGATGCTAGTGAACCAAAATTTTATAAATCATTTTTAACAAAATTTGGGCATGGTGTCTCTACAATGTAGAGATTCCAAAAAGTTCACTACTTTAATCACAAATCCTACATCTACAACCCACAACCATATTCAAATAACCAATTTCATGACAACATCTAAGCACAAGCAAGTGGGTATGAACAAGTAATAAAAATAATCTTACTTTTCACAATGCATCATCAAAACATAATAAATAACTTCCATACCTTTGCTTGAAGATGCTAGAATGCTTGTGAAACAAAAACTTCAAAAACCCCCAAAATTTTTCGGATCTAGGGTTTG
Organism: Helianthus annuus; assembly: GCF_002127325.2. Classification (NCBI taxonomy): domain Eukaryota; kingdom Viridiplantae; phylum Streptophyta; class Magnoliopsida; order Asterales; family Asteraceae; genus Helianthus; species Helianthus annuus. Next base: position 135,227,320 of record NC_035440.2, read on the forward strand.
TGATTCGGACTAGAAAGCTTTGTTTTATCGCAAATCTCTTCTCAAAATCAGAAAGTTCGTGAAAAATTAGTCAAGTTAGACCTAGATTTCACTTGATTTGGTTAACAATTGAAAGAGATATGAAGCTTGGAAGGTTATGGAGTTCGGGATTTTGTGGGGAAGTTGAGAGTGATAGGTGAAAGTAATGGATGAGAAAGATGAAAGGGAATCGTGTGGATGGGGCTTGTTCACGTGAATGATTGTTATTATTATTATTATTATTTTTTTTATGTAACGCATGAACCAAAACGACCCATCTGCTCGCCAGGTCCACCGTAAATTACGGTGGACACCGTAAATTACGGTGGACGCTGGCCAAAAAATCTCACCATAACTCAGTAGCAAAATACCGAAAAGGACAAATCTTTTTAATGGCCACCGTAAATTACGGTGCCACCGTAAATTACGGTGGCATCTGGGCAAGTCTGGTTCGCTGAAAAATGTTATTTTAAGTGTCTTTTTTATATTTTTTTTTTCAGTTTTTTCGATTTTTTGTGTTTTTAAAAATTTTCAAAAACATGTAAAAATCACCCTACCCCCTCGAAAGTCCCGTGTTGTCCTCAACACAATGTTAGAGTAATTCGTGACCCGAATATCCCCACACTTGTTTCAAACACGGATTTCAAGGAAATACGGTAATTGTGCAAACTATACAAAACAAAACAAAACAAAATGCTACTATTTACACTACCAAACCTGGGCCTCTTATGGTTGTTCCTCATCGACCGGGCGTAGAATGTAGCCCACTTTGTCAAGCTCCATGTTGTTTATGTCGTTCCCCTCCAAGTACGGTTTCAACCGGTGACCGTTCATCGTTTGTTGTTTTAGCGTTTGCTCGTCTTGGATGTCTACGTCACCAAACCTTCCAACTCGCCGAACAACATACGGGCCCATCCATTTACTTTTAAGCTTGCTCGCAAACATTTTGAGTCTTGAGTTGTACAACCAAACTTTTTGACCCACTTCAAACGTTTTCTTCCTCAATTTTGCATCATGTACCTTCTTGAGTTTGTCTTTATACGCCGATGCACATTCATACGCCTCGTCTCTAAGATCTTCAATTTCACACAATTGTAACTTCCTCATCTTCCCCGCTTCGTTGTAGTCCGCATTAACTGTAGTGATCGCCCAATAAGCCCGATGCGCTAACTCCATTGGCAAATGGCAACCCTTCCCATAAACCATCCGGTAAGGTGTTATGCCAATTGGAGTCTTGAAGGCCGTTCGGTATGCCCACAACGCATCATCCAATTTACTCGACCAAGCCTTCCTATCCGTTCTTACCGTCTTCATGAGAATTTCCTTGATTTGACGGTTGGACACCTCGACTTGTCCACTCGTTTGCGGATGGTAAGGTGTGGCAATTCGGTGATTCACGCTATACCTCTTCAACAATTGACCGAAATTAAAGTTCTCGAAGTGCGAACCACCATCACTTATGATAACTCTAGGAATGCCGAAACGGGCAAAAATGTTGGATTGAACGAACTTACAAACAACCGAGTGGTCATTTGTTCTTGTTGCGATGGCTTCAATCCACTTAGAGACATAATCTACCGCCACCAAAATGTATAGAAAACCGTTCGAATTCAGAAAGGGGCCTATAATGTCACACCCCGACCCGCAGCGGAAAGGTACGAGGCATGATGATTGCCCATAGCTCATGACAACTAATTATTGTTTCAATAGTTAAAGCATATCCATTTAAATAGTCACATATCATATAATAATCAAATTTGTTCATACATTGTTCAAAACAAACATATCAAGATTTCAATTTATTTTCCTAAGGCTCATGCTACGTGTCCACATCACTTGATCATCAACTTTGAAAAACCTGCACCACGTTAGAAAAATATATTTTTGGGTCAACAAATAAGTTGGTGAATAATTTCCTCCGTTTTATAGAAAACAGTTTTATATTTATTTCATTTTAAAAAATATTTTTAACATGCACCTCAAGGTTAGTGTGTAAATGGTCTCATATCATCAACATAGTAAACATATCCATAAATCCAAATTTACCAAACAAGAATACACCACCAATAACAACACAAACAACCAAAATAAATAGACTCCTGATAATAGCGTGCATTAGGCTCAAGCCCCGAGGAGCGAGTCAAATACTGTTGGCGATACTAGGCTACAACCCATGGCCGTGGGGAACCTAGTCAGCCGTGTGGATCCACTAGAATAATAGCATGCAATAGACTTGACATCAGATAGCATATAGAATAATAGAATACACATAAGACGTTCACATAATAACACTTGATCATAGCATGTTAAGTAAATCGAAAAGTGTAACGTGATGCACCCCAAAATTTGTAAAAGACTAAAAAGGGGAAATGGTAGAAATTACTCACAGGTTGTGAAGAGTTATTCCACGAGAATTATCGCACGAGTACACCAGGTATAACAATTGACTAAATCACCCTAGAATAAAAATAACCAAGATTCTAAATAAACGAAATACTAATCGAAAGGACAATTTATAAATTTTTAGGAATTTGGGTTCTTCTATTTGGGGCTTAAATGATTATTCAATATGATAGATAAATCGACACTTATATAAAAAGTCATGATTAATTATGTAGTAATAACCAATTTAATATGTTATCAAAATCGTTAAATGCCACCAGTTTTGATTACTTAATAGAATTTATCTAAGAAAATCATACCTTCGATTTCATGGTTAACACATGTTTTAATTTTAAAATAATAAATTTTATAAAGAAATTTTATTTACTTAAATGAGGATACATTAATCCGTTAATAAGATAATTATCTAAAATTATAGAAAATTTGTGTAAGAGTCTCAAAATAATTATAGAATCTATAAAAAAAACAGTAATAATGTTTATAGAATTTATTTGTGATAAACTAATATTTTTAAATAATTAAAACATGTATAAATCCAAATTAAATTCATGAATTCCCCCCCCCAAAAAAATAAGAAAAAATTAAATAGAAATTTCATAGTGTTTTACCGGATTTGTAAAAAAAAGGAAAGGCTCGAAAGACCTACTTGACAAGTATAACCTGAAATAATCAATAAAAATATTTATTGAATTTATTTAGAGTCTATCTTGTATTTTTATTTGATTGAAATGGCGATTAAAATATATATAATTCACCAAAATTCAAATTTGATATCTAAAAATTCCAAAAGTCTACACATAACATGATATTATCATATATAACAAAATTATACTTTCAATTTCATCAAAACATAGGTCTAAATCTAAAACCCCAAATTCTAAGAGCGAAGAACCCTAATTTCAACTAAAATTAAATTCGAATAATTCAGCCTCTTATCACTGAAATTGATAGAGGGCTTTTGCATAGGATGAAAAATAAAGCACAATAGGCTTTGGAATTACCTGAAAAGGTTGTGAATTGAAGGAGATATCGCCCACACAAGCTACGAGCCCTAGAATGTTCTTCGATTAAATTCGTGATGTAGAGATAATGAAATGGAGAAATTTCAGTGGGGTTTTACATGGATTGATTAAGAGAACGAATGATAAATTTCTGGGACCTAATTTGACGATATGAAACAAAACCCATTTGTGGTTCTTGAGCTTTATTGATGCAGATTATGGTGCCTTGATCATTAGATCGGTTACCATGTTTAATGTGTGATTAATTGGTATGAAACTCTAATCTCCATGATTACGAAACAAATGCAATAAATCAGAAGTTAAATCGCTGGGTAACGGCTGAGTAAATACCGGGTCGGGTCTTGAAGGGAGATGGGTCGCGAATGGGTAAAGAAGGTAAAGTGAATCAGGTTAGTTTAGTAATGCTTTAAATTAAATACGCATCAGATAACTTCAATAATAAGCCTGTAGCTTAGATGGTTCCTGTGTTTGTTGTTTATGCTAGAGACCCGGGGTCGAGTCCCCTAAGCATTAACGTTTTAATATATTTTTTTTTCTTTTCTCTGTTTCACAGTTCATGTTAAAAGGTAAACCAAGTTCAAGTTAACATCAACCATCTGCAGCTCAGTTGGTTAGTCTTGCAGTTGTTAGGTTCGGCTACCCGATTTCGAAACCCGACTCACACACCTTTTTTCCTTAATTAGTTTCAATAAATGCACTTTAGCCGTTCATTTTTATATAACCTGCTAACTTGACTAACCTATAACACTAACTTAGTTAAAGAGTTTCCTTTATTAAATTAACTAACAAACTAACCTTGTTAACCTCATACAGAAAAATAACTAACTGAGTTAACTAACCTAGTTAGTTAATTTGCTTACTTTATAGTTTCCATTAATTACAAAACAACCCCTTTACTTATAACTTTGAAGTTTTGTCAACCTTAACCCTTTTAAGATTAATACTTGTTTTAAATACCATATTTAACGTGGTTAACTACTTCCCTTATAAACATTCACTTTTATTCCGGTTTTAATCCAGCGCAAAACGTGACGATTAATTACACAAAAAAAAATACTAATAAGAATTCTTATTTTTATTTTATTGATAAGGGTCCAGTTTTACAACCGGGTCGGATTTCGGAGGTCCGATTCTGACGGATGTCACAGTCTCCCCAACTTTTGGGAATTTCGTCCCGAAATTAGAAGAAAACTGCTCGCATAGGATGAAGTGTAGGGTCTTCCATAGACTTAAACGATATCGATTTGATTTGGTAATAACGTTTGGAACTCGAATCTTAAGATCTGATTGTGCCTTAAGAACGTCAGGTAACAAGTGTTAAACACAAACCCTAACGTTGCTGAGGATGCGCTCGAACTAGGACATACCAAGAGGTATAGATTTATTGAGGCGGTAGCGTTCCTAACAAGGGTTACATACCCAATTATAGGAATCGCTTTCAATTGCCAAGGATGCAGAAAATGAAGAGTGTTAACTGTTATGTACAAGATAGCCGGTTATAGGCTCTATGATCATTACAATCACGAAGCCCAAAATTGGCGTATCGAGGATGTATGCTAAAGAGAAAAACACGTCCCAAAGATGGCTTGTGACACGGGAGAGTTTGCAACTAAGTCATCAAGTATACTCGTGGCCCAAACTACATTCTGTGTCACGACTTGGGATCTTGAAAAAAAAAATTCTCATAAATGCCACAATTTTGAGTTAGATTAGCGAAATCATAGAATTTGAATTCTCCAATCACAAAACCAAAACAAACTAACTAAAACACTCATGATTAGTCTAACGCTACTTTGAAAATTTGATAGACACACTTATATATAGGAAGTACCAGCGGCGTATCCACCATATCTCTATCAAATTTCCATCCACATCGTTATTCGAATAATGATTGACAACACACCTTGCATAGAACTTCTGTCAACCAATCTAACGAGGCTTTTGATACTTTGATAAGAACACTTATATATAGGAAGTACCAGCGGCGTATCCACCATGTCCTCATCAAGTTTCATCGGCTTCGTTAGCAATTTTGATTGGTTCTATGCGACGACTCAACTTACTAATTAAATAACCACAACCAAACCACAACCAACTAATATATGAGTCTCGAACCCAAAAAGGGTGTGACTAAATGGTGGCAGTACCTACATCCATAGTTATGGGGAAAAGGTCATCTACGAATAAGTGAGTCAGTGAGACGATACCCATATCACACAAATTATGGGAAAAGGTAAGCCGTGATGAGTGATGATGTGAAACTGCAACAACATGAACTAGCAATAAAACAAATCATAAATGCATAACATAAAAACGTCTAAGTAAAGGATGAAAACGATGACAAATAGTAGCGTCTAAAGCGTGACAACGGCACAAGCTATCAACGGCACTGATTAAGAGTTGATATTTGTATCGATCAGCGTTAGTGCGAACGCCAAGGATACAAAGTGAGAGTAGCAGGTAAAGTCGTTAAGGAGGGAAAACTAAACGTGAAGTCGAATGGCGGAGAAGATGAAGTAGCAGCATTGATTTACACTCCCACCAATCGGGAGATAATTACGATTTGGACAAAAGTAGAAGGGTCCTAACGTAAATTAAGGATACCATAGTTTTGTTAACTTAACTCACGTTCATTTCACTTTGTTAACTATTTTTACACTTTAGCAAGTGTAGCACATTGGTATTTTAAATTGTTCATATACAAAAGCAACTTAGTTTTATTTAGAAAATATTTTTCATTAATCTTTAGGGAAAACAATTTTGGCCAAAAGTAGCACATTTACAATATTTATTTATTACATTTTACTATTATTTTATAAAACAAATTTTGAGATCAGAAAAATTTTATCGTCACCATGTGCCCCGACTCGAATTTTCCAAACTCTGGACATAGGTTACGATATTGGTTAGGGTTGTGACGTTTAACTCATATTAGACGACTCGTTAAGGTTCAAAACATATAACCAAAATTCACATTATTACACTTGTGCTCGGAAATTTGGAACAATCCTTTTTTTTCCATCTAGTTTATACAAAATTTTAAGTTAAAACATTTTATTCGCAATAACTCATCGCACAAAATTTCGTCAAGCTGCTGACCGCGTCATGGTTGTCTTGGATCTAGATAAGTGTTCATATGCGTGCCTTCTAGTTACCCTGGTCCTCTAGTTCGGTTTGACCGGCTCGATCGTAAGGAACGAGTTGGGTGCCAAAGAGTACGGTCGGTTGATCCATTAGTGGAGCGTCGGGTTGGACATACGGTTGGATCATAAGGTGGGTGTTTCGTTGGTCAAATGGAGTTGTCACGTGTTGTACATTAAATGGTGCCATAGGTGGTTCTGTTTGAGGGTTATAGCGCCGACAAGTGTCGATTAAGTGACCATAAAGTCCACAATAAGTGCAAAGGCGGCACAAAGTGTTGGCTGGGTGATGTTTTTGACAAGTGGGGCATTGCGGAAAATGTCCGCGATAAGGTTTTCTGTCAGGTATAGGATTAGGAGCAACCTGGTTTACCAGAATAGCTGGTATGGCGTAATTGTGGTTGGTTTCACTCCTTTGATGGTTGTTATTGGGTGAAGACGGTTCAGCTTCAGCTTCTTCGATTTGATTCATGGAGACGTTAGCGTTGAGCGCCTGTTGAACTTGGATGATGGTAGGAATAAGGGTGGCCATTTGTTCAGATACTAAAGCTGCCATTTGGCGGCTAGAAATCCTCGGTTGACGACGACGACGACGATAAGGCGGCATCTACGAGAGACAACTTAAGTAAGATGTATAGCCCATAACGAGAATAGATGGTCGGAAGGTTGGGATTCATAGATTTGTGAAATCATGGAACTAGGGAAAATCCCATGATTCAAGAATACAAATCTCATGAAAATATTATGGAGTATCAAAGGGTAACAAAAGTCTAACCCTTTGACAAATTACAATAAGATTAGGGTGATTTATTTAAAGAAAATTCATTAGAATCTCGTGGAATATTTAAGGATTTATTCTGGTGGTTTATATATGAAACAATATAATAACCACATGGAAGAAGATGAAATAATAAAACTTATGATAAAATAATATTTCATCATAAACTACTGAAAATCATAGGTTTGGCACATCATAGTGTTTAATATGACTTCCGTGCGTCACTTTCGTAATTACGTGTGCACCCGCAATTACCGAGCTTTCGCATAGTCCTCATATGTCTACCCATTGACGTACAACTTAACTCGAAGAAAATCGTGAATCAATAAATCACTCGAATTTTGGGGTGTTGTAAAACGATGTTTAGGATAGTATCCATGAATTAACACGGACACGTTTGACATATCAAAGTTTTGTTAGTTCACGTGACGTTTGCTGTGACATGCTTTGGCCTAATAGGTATCGGTACTCTCATTGATAGTCCCTAGGTAGGCAAACTGGTCCATTAATTGGATTTATACGAATGCCAGCCTAGACAGGACGTCCCGACTACCGGTACGTAACCCTTCCAGTTACTACATGTCCGTCACAAGAACTCACTTTGACGAGAGTGAAATATCAATTGAAATATGAAACTCAAAAATGAAATAAAATCAAACTCATGAATAATTGAAATGCATTAAAGAAAATGAATTGATTCAAGACTTTAGATATATAGGAATAAGAATTAGAATACTGAGTATTCGTATATAGTATAAGGTGCGTGCGACGTGACAAGGAAAAATAATTAATAAACTATGATTTAATAATACACACTTAGCATATAATAACAATTAAATGGGCTCACATGCATATGTGTGTGACATTAGAAAATTTAAATCATGAACAGTAATTTTTTTTTTTTGGCTAAGACAATCATTTATTTTTGCACATAAGGTACCTAATCGACTATAGACTAAGTCTAAGGGTCTAATAACCTATCTTAATTCCCTATAGTCATTGGCTCTGATACCAATCTGTCACACCCCGACCCGCAGCGGAAAGGTACGGGGCATGATGATTGCCCATAGCTCATGACAACTAATTATTGTTTCAATAGTTAAAGCATATCCATTTAAATAGTCACATATCATATAATAATCAAATTTGTTCATACATTGTTCAAAACAAACAGGGGAAATGGAAGAAATTACTCACAGGTTGTGAAGAGTTATTCCACGAGAATTATCGCACGAGTACACGAGGTATAACAATTGACTAAATCACCCTAGAATAAAAATAACCAAGATTCTAAATAAACGAAATACTAACCGAAAGGACAATTTATAAATTTTTAGGAATTTGGATTCTCCTATTTGGGGCTTAAATGATTATTCAATATGATAGATAAATCGACACTTATATAAAAAGTCATGATTAATTATGTAGTAATAATCAATTTAATATGTTATCAAAATCGTTAAATGCTACCGGTTTTGATTAATTAATAGAATTTATCTAAGAAAATCATACCTTCGATTTCATGGTTAACACATGTTTTAATTTTAAAATAATAAATTTTATAAAGAAATTTTATTTACTTAAATGAGGATACATTAATCCGTTAATAAGATAATTATCTAAAATTATAGAAAATTTGTGTAAGAGTCTCAAAATAATTATCGAATCTATAAAAAAAATCAGTAATAATGTTTATAGAATTTATTTGTGATAAACTAGTATTTTTAAATAATTAAAACATGTATAAATCCAAATTAAATTCATGAATTCCCCCCAAAAAAAATAAGAAAAAACTAAATAGAAATTCTATAGTGTTGATATAACCTGAAATAATCAATAAAAATATTTATTGAATTTATTTAGAATCTATCTTGTATTTTTATTTGATTGAAATGGCGATTAAAATAAATATAATTCACCAAAATTCAAATTTGATGTCTAAAAATTCCAAAATTCTACACATAACATGATACTATCATATATAACAAAATTATACTTTCAATTTCATCAAAACATAGGTCTAAATCTAAAACCCCAAATTCTAAGAGCGAAGATCCCTAATTTCAACTAAAATTAAATTCGAATAATTCAGCCTCTTATCACTGAAATTGATAGAGGGCTTTTGTAGAGGATGAAAAATAAAGCACAATAGGCTTTGGAATTACCTGAAAAGGTTGAGAATTGAAGGAGATATCGCCCGCACAAGCTACGAGCCCTAGAATGTTCTTCGATTAAATTCGTGATGTAGAGATAATGAAATGGAGAAATTTCAGTGGGGTTTTACATGGATTGATTAGGAGAACGAATGATAAATGTCTGGGACCTAATTTGACGATATGAAACAAAACCCATTTGTGGTTCTTGAGCTTTATTGATGGAGATTATGGTGCCTTAATCATTAGATCGGTTACCATGTTTAATGTGTGATTAATTGGTATGAAACTCTAATCTCCATGATTACGAAACAAATGCAATGAATCAGAAGTTAAATCGCTGGGTAACGGCTGAGTAAATACCGGGTCGGGTCTCGTAAGTTACGGTGATCTTCAAACTCTTACGGTGAGGATACACTGAGTTACGGTGGAAACATACAAGTATCAGGGCCACCGTAAATTACGGTGGCCACCGTAATTTACGGTGGAGCCCTGACTTGTATGTTTTGTTTCTTCAACCCTTCCACACAGGACCCGTTCATCTCTAATTCTTCCCAAGCTGCGTTTTCTCCATTTTTAGCTTCCGAACTGCACCTGAAACATAAGCACTCGTAGTTATCTAATTCAAGATAATTACACGATTAAGTGAAGGGTAAATTCATCTTTTAGCATCATTAAGGGTTGTCCTACGGACCACCTGTGACACCTGTGTCACTTCAACCATCAAATAAATACCAAACCAACGAAATATTGTATTTCATACTTGGGATTTGTATAAATATGTGTATCGTTTGCACATATTAATTCTTGATCGATTTCGGGCTTTAAATCGCTTTCTGGAAGGTTATACGCGACCTGATGCGTAAATATAACCAGTTTAATGCAACAAACACTCCGGAACAGTGACATAGGCTTAACATACCTTAAACAACCCTTACATAACTTAGAAATAAGGTTTGGATGGTTTGGTATGCCGAAATCAAGTTTATTCGCTTACAGGGACTAAATATGACAAACTGCGAAAGTATGTCAATTGTTACTGTAACAGACCTTCCAGAACTTGATCATAAGATAAACACACCCTAAATATCCTTTACATAGCTTAGAAATAGGCTTTGAGGTGTTCGGTGTGCTAAAATAAACTTTATGCTCATTCAGGGACTAAAAGCGTCAAAAAGTGCATAAGTTTGCATTTTCGCGCATAACTTACGTTCTGAATACTTCCGGACAACCAAAAATTTATGTAATCATTAAAATATTATGTTTTAGTGATTGGCATCATAAAATTCTATTCGTCGCTTAATTTGGATCGTTTTTGCGTCCGTTACGACATCCGTCGTAATTAACCGAACAACGCAACCGTACAACCAAACGAACCGACATCCGAGATGTTTTTGAGCATGTTTTGAGTTCCCTATACTTTAACTTCATTTTAGAGCCTTGAAATGAGGTTAACGGGGTTTAAACGCATCAAAAAAGGCCTTAAACACGTGCAGGGACCATTTCTATCATTTTTGAAACTTTGCTGAATATGGCACTTGCTAGCGCTGCGCGAGCAACTCCTGCCTACCTTATGGCGCTACGCGAGCAACTGATCTGGGCAGAAACTCCATTTTTGCACTTGCAGGTCCATTTTCAGCACTTCTCTTGAAGTTTAGGGTCTATTTTGTAAGTTTTTCAATACCGTTAGCTGGTTTTGGGGCACCCCTAGTATCCCAAAACCATGGGCCACATGTGTACGATCCAGATCGAAGCTCAATTATCAAGGAACGATCCTAACGGTTGTGCAAAAACTATAAATACCCACATCCTTTTCACTTCTTCTTCACACATTTGCTCTCAACTTCTTCTCTAAGTTGAAGATCCCCTTGTGGAACTTCATACCTGAGAAATTTTGGGTTCAGATGTTCAAGGCTTGGACCGTTGTAAGTATTCTTTCGTTCTTTTGTTCGTTTTAGCGTTAAAGTCAAACTTTGTTTGACTTCCTGCATTGACCAGTTTATGGTCAACACGAAGTTCGGTTGAACTTCATAACGTGAGCGTAATCACGATGGTTATAGTCCCTAGTGACTATACCTACTGATTTCCACGTTATCTAGGCTCAGTGACGAGTCGTAGTTTCGGCCAGAATGCGTTTCCTCGCGTATTTTGTAACCAAACTACTCTAGGGTATCAAAACCGTTTGTTTTGATACCAAACTTGTTTTCTAACTTTACTAAACATGTTCTAGCATGTTTAGCTCGTCGCTTTTAGATTTGTGCTTGTTTAGGGTCGTAAAGGTAAGCGATCTAATCAATCGCTTATACTTACGAACCCGACCCATTTGGTCGATCATTAGGATCCAAACACTTTAGGTGACCATAGTTGTATAGGGAATAACCTTTTGAGGTTATACCTTATGGTCACATCGTTTAAGTAGTTGTATGATAAGTAATTCTTATGCCTTAAGAAAATTACCAAAATGCCCTTTTTGCACATAAATTCATTTTAAGCATATGTGACCTAAATTTTGACATCTAAACTGATTAGGTAACTATATTAGACATGTTAAGGCATATTTTACTTGTCATAGGACTAGTTAGGCATTCCGAACGCGTTTCACGTGAACGACGCGTTAAAATAGCATAAGCTACGGGTCGTAATGGGTCGTAAGCACTTAGGTTAGGTTTCATTTTAGTATGTGGGTTTTGTTTAACCATATCATAAGAGTTCCAATACTCATTTGGTTTACGAAACCTCATACTATCCAATCCCCCGATTTAGGTCCGGTTATTTATGTAGTTATCTATATAGGGTGCCGTTTGATTCCGTGATCCCTCTAGCTTTGCTTGGTTGTTGTTCAAGACTTCTAAGCACCCTCAAGTGAGTACATAGTCCCCCTCTTTTACTGTTTTTCAAACATTTTGGGGTGAAACACATGTGCCTACTTGTTACTTTCGTGTTTTCATGTTTTTATAACATATACTTGCTATGTTCATTAGTACACTATTAGTACGTGATTTCATTATGTTTTTGCTATGTATGCCCATTGTGTGCATACTTAGTACATTGTTTTACATTACCTTTTCATGCTATGTATGTTCATCATACTTAGTACATTTTACATCACATGCTATGTATGTCTAGTTGTCGCATACTTAGTACATTGTGTGTGCATTTTTACCTATGGTTTAGTTGATACATATTTCACTTGCCATACATGACATTATGTTTACACATTACTTGATTGACATTTGACATAGACATTTTGATATTGATATACACATTTCATGGACTACATTTTGACATAAACATTTTGACATGGTTTTCACAAAGACATTTGACAATTGGTTTAGACATAGGCAATTTACCTTGGTGGTTTGTTTGGGTAAGTGATTTAAGTAATGAGACGTGTGTAATGTGATACAAGCATGGTGGATACGCCACTGGTACTTCCTATATATAAGTGCTTGTATTATATTACATGTCGTAGCGTTATTCAATTTGGACTTATACATTTTATACAAATAACATATTTTCACAAGACATTGTTTTACAAAACAGTTTGTTTTATACAAATTCATTTTACTTGGTTATTCATTTAACCTTACATCATCTTTTTTTACTATACATATTTATCATCGCTTTTCAAACGATTTATAAAACAAAACATTTTACAAGGATCATGACTGACTTTTGTTAAATAACTTTTTCTAAACTTATAAGTCATGAATCCTAAATCAATAAAACCTATGTACTCGCCGGCATTTTTATGCTGACGTATTTTCACATGTGTTTCAGGTACAATAGTTGATGATATTTGATGATGATATTGATGCATGCTCACATAGGATTGGACGAGTGCCTTAGTGACATTAAAAGATGCAAGACTAGTTAACTATGTTATATTTTCTTTGTTGTTAAGACATTGTAATACATCTAATTCAATAAAATGAAATTTGTTTAATCCATGGTTGTGAAACAATGATTCTGTTACAACACTCCCCGATGTTTCCGCCACCTTTTGTTGTTTTATGTGGTCGGGGTGTGACACCACCTGTCACAACAACATCCGGTATACTCTGTAAGTAAAAGCCTTCTTGATGCTGAAGCCATGTATTCTCATTTCGAGAAATTAATTCTTGCTCTAACTATGGTTTCCACTAAACTTAGACATTATTTTTAAACTCACACTATTATTATGAAAACTAACTTTCCTATTAAGAATGTTCTCAGAAAAACTGAAATGTCAGGTAGAATGGCAAAGTGGGCAGTCAAGCTTAGTGCATATGACATTAAGTATGAACCCAGGACTGCCATCAAGTCTCAAGCTCTAGCTAACTTTGTGGCTGATTTCAGTAGTGATCTACAAAGGGAAGCTGAACTAAAGGTTCAACAACTTGAGGAGACCAAGGATCCTTGGACACTCTTCACAGATGGAGCCTCAAATGTCAAAGGAACTGGACTAGGCATACTACTAAAATCGTCAAAGGGGACATAATACCCCAATCCATTACATGTGAATTCCAAACTACTAACAACGAAGCAGAATATGAGGCCTTAATAGCAGGTTTGCAATCAGCTAAGCAAGTGAGGATCAGGTATCTTCAAGTGTATATAGATTCATTGCTAATTACTAACCATTTAATGGCTCATATACTGTCAAAGGAGAAAAACTAATCAAATATTTAGAAATAGTCAGGAAACTGGCAGATTCTTTTGATTTTTTCAGCTTAACACAAGTGCCTAGAGAGGAGAATGCAGAGGCAGATGCCTTAGAAAACCTAGGATCGTCCTTGAAAATACCAGAGGATGTGAGGAATCCTATCATCCATATTCTTTCTCTTGCAATTGAGGAAAATGAAGCAATAGAGATAGTGGAGGATACTGCAATTGTTCCTAGTGATGATGTGCAGTCAAATTCAGGATCATGGATCCTTCCAATTCTTATGTATATTCAGAGTGGGGAAATTCCCAGAGCCTTCAGGATTAAGGTATCTCAATTCACCATAGTAAATAACATGTTGTATAAGAGATCTCCTGCAGGTCCCTATTTGCGATGTATTGAGGATCTAGAAATTCAAGAAATCTTGAAGGATTTTCATGAAGGAGACTGATATACATTAAATTATACATGTTTTTATACCCCAAAACACTTCCGTTTTAAGCATTTTTTACCGAAAAACGACGTTTAGGTACCAAACCCGGTACTTTTATATTTTCAGGTCTTAAACAGAGCACAAAAAGAAAAATCTGATGAAAACAGTTAAATTCTGATGCAAATATGATAAAACGGACAAAATTCTGATGACTTCCAGGTGTCGCACTACCGTGCGACCAGTCGCACTACCGTACGGATCGTTCGATCTCGGAAGCACTGCCAGTTCAACTGCTAGTGCCAACCTTTTCTCGGGCTGCACTACCGTGCGACCCACTGCATGACCGTGCACCAGCTAAACCAAGCTTTCTGATCAAGTTTCTGATGACATCGCACTACCGTGCGACCCATGGCACGACTGTGCCAATCTGACGACTCAGACAACTTGTCCACTAGTCCACTTGGCTGACCTCGAATCAGAGAAAATGACGTCACCCGACAACACCTGTCGCATGACCGTGCGACCTATCGGCACGAACGTGCCGATCATAAAATGTCCTATAAATAGAGCCATTCGCTACTGGTTCAAAGGTTGGGTTTTTCTCCATGTTTCTGGGCGATTTTTGGGTTCCGAAGCAGTCCTGATCAGACCCATTTGAAGCACAAAGATCGAGTGGAAGCATAGCCAGTCCATCCCATCAATTCCTTGCTTGTTTATGGTTCGATTTCTTGTTCTTATACATGTATTCTGATCATTATTCAAGTATTGAGCTGATGTTAGTTATGTAATAGTAGTTATAAACTTGTTTCTTGAATAATCTTGATATTGTAATCTTCTTTATATGAATCTTTAGTACTTTTTCATGTTGAATCTTCATGATTATATAATGAATGTTTCATTAATGTTGAGTTCCTGATTATGTTTGATTATCTTGGATAATGAATCTGTGGTTTGCGGGATGGTAACTATTTCTTGATTAATCACTTGTTTGTAGACTTTGTTTACACCATGAAACCGAACCAGGGTATTGGTTTTATATAAGATATATCTTATTTTGATTAGGAATGCTTTCTTACACGAAAGGGTTCTAACGAATTATATGGTGTTGATTACATGTTCTTGAATGCAGTTTATGATACATGTTTAGTAGTTTTGGTCTGCAATTGCTGACATGGT
Organism: Helianthus annuus; assembly: GCF_002127325.2. Lineage (NCBI taxonomy): Eukaryota > Viridiplantae > Streptophyta > Magnoliopsida > Asterales > Asteraceae > Helianthus > Helianthus annuus. The sequence goes on from NC_035440.2 coordinate 135,243,088, forward strand.
AGATTTGTGTTTAAGACTTGTAAAGGTGAAATAGTTTGTTATATGATCTACTTAATTGCTTATCTTTGTGGCTGTATTGTGACCATCGGTATTGCTTTCTTTGATAAGTGAGGTTAGAAATCCAGACCCGGTAAATAACCTATCTTTAAAGATTCACATGAATAAATATCAATAGCTCGCTAACGAATAATTTTAGGTAGTTAATGTGTGACCATCACGTTAACTTTCCAAAGAATCATAATGCTAGAAATCCAGACCCGGTAACTAGCTATCTTGCAATTGGAAAATTGATTAAGTGCTTTTGTGACATATCTAGATAACATGTTTAGGCTGTTTGTGAAACAAGATAATATTTATTTTTCATATTTGGAGTCTAATATGTTTTAGATATAATTTTAGATAATTTTAGTTAAACAACCATTCACTTATCCCTTTATCTAGTAATCTAATGACAAAGATTTAGTACTTAATAACGCCCGTTTTCCATGGATCGATATCTGGCTCTTACCAATACTTTGCTACATATATGACGGGATACACTTGTCCTTTGTTGTGTGTGTTTTAATTTTAAGGTATAAACCATTTTTATAAATATTAAAACAAAGTTCGTGTGGAAATTCACTGTATAAATATGCATACATAGACACGCGCGATGTTTTTGGCGCCATTGCCGGGGACACGGCGAAATTTTTGGAATAATCCGAGTCATTATTTCACCGGTGTACAAACTGTGAATACTTGTACATTTTTGTATTTATTCTGTTTTCTTATTTACTAACTTGTGAATATTTAGTCTGGCACGCCCAGTAGGACTAACTTTTGACTAACTTTTCTTTTCTGTTTTAACTAACCAACTAACTGACTAACTTTACTAACTAACTAACCGCTAACCTTACTAACATACTAACTTTTTATTTATTATTCGACTAACATTTTTCATTTATTTATTTAATTCAGTTAATGTGTTCGGGATCGAACCATTCATTCATTTATTTCATTTGTTTATTCAATTTCATTATTTCTAATTCAGTATTTCATTAATTTTAATTCAATCATTTCATTTCTTTTATTTTTGTTTATTTATTTATTTATTCATTTCATTTCAGTTATTTTATTTCTATTTATATTTATATTTACGCCCGTATTCGCACGTCAAACCACTTATATATATATATATATATTTATTTATTTCATTTATGCATTTATTCTTTTCTGTCCATTTATTTATTTATTTTAGTACTCAATTATTTATTTATTTACTCCACGGAAATAAAGTATAACTTTCTGATAAATCATCAGATCTTCTGATAAATTCTGATGAATTTACCAGATTTTTTGATGAATTCTGATAAACCCATTAGCTTTCTGAAAACAACAATTATCAATTCTGATGAATTTGACAGATTTTCTGGTAAATTCTGATGGATTTATCAGAAATTCTGATGAAAAGAAGATTTTTATCAGATCTTATCAGCTTTTCTGATATATATATATATATATATATATATATACATGAAACAAACAAACAAATAGCTTTCAGATGTAAATAAGTAAATAAAGAAGTAAATAGTTAAATAGATATGTTTCGTAAATTATATATATATATATATATATGTATATATATATGTACAGTATATAATATTGTTATTATATATATTTATACTTATTTCTTATATTATTATTATGTTCTTTTTTCTGTATAATGCCTTCCTTTTTACTTGTAGGCTAATGTCCACGACCTTATACCTGCTAATGCTGAGCTAGCCAACGAACCAGAAAATAACCTAAGAAGAAGTAAGCGGCTTTGCGAAAGATCGCTTGTCGTTGCACAAAGGATTGCGGCCGCAATCGACGAACCAGTGGTACTTTCTGACAGCGAGAGTTCAGAGGACGATAGAGGAAGCATTATGGCAGAAGACGACCAGCCTTTGAATGAGACCGGCCGTCTAGGAGGAGAGGGCTTGCTACCGAGCATCGCCCATCCTACAATAGCAGCACCGAGTTTTGCAATTAAATCTAGTATTATTAATATGTTGCAAAATTCTGTGCACTTTGATGGGAAGGATCACGAAGATCCAGGTCGGCACATCGCTTCATTTCTCGAGGTGTGCTCGACTTTCAAGATTAGAGACGTTTCTGAAGACGCAATTCGTTTGCGACTCTTTCCATTTCTTTGCGAGATAAAGCCCGATCTTGGCTTTTGTCACCTCCAGCAGGTTCCATCACGACTTGGAACGAGATGGCAGATCTTTTTATGCAAAAGTATTTCCCGTCGAAAAAGACAACTAAGCTAAAGAACCGTATAATGACATTCAAACAGGACAAAGTAGAATCTCTACACGCAGCTTGGGAGAGGTTCAAAGATCTTCTGATCGATGTTCCACATCATGGGTTGTCCAAAAGGCAACTTGGGTTGAAGTTCTACCAAGGACTTAACTACGACTCACAAGAACGTTTAGATGTATATGCAGGTGGTGATCTTGGAACAAAAACACCCAATGAAGCCTACGCAATTATAGAGAAAGCTACCTTGAAATCGAGTTCTCGTCACAGTGGAGTGCAAAATAAACCATCATCTATTCCTGGAGTTCATCAAGTAGATACATATACGGCTCTTACAGCACAAATTGGAGCTTTGGCAGCAAGATTTGATCAAGCTCAGAACATTTCACAGGTACAATCATCATGTGAGCTATGTGGAGTGTCACACGAGCCAGGTACTTGTGAGCAGGGTGTTATGTTTACAGGCTACGAAGAGGTGGACTATTTGGGCAATCAAATTAGGCCCCAAAATAACCCCTATAGCAACACGTACAATCCGAGATGGAGGAATCACCCAAAATTTGGGTGGAAATCTAATTCTAATAACCAAAACCCACTCAGATATGCTAAACGCGCTCCCGCACCACAACAGCCTTAGGGGCAATCCTTTCAGCCCCAGGGACAATCTTTTCAGCCATCAGGGCAAACCTTTCAACCATGTTACAATAACTTAGGTTCAGGAAGCACTTCCCAGCCACAAGCCTCTCAAAACAACTCAAAACTAGAGGAGATGATGGCACAACTGTTAAACAACTCCAACAATGCCAATCAAATATCTGAGAAACGATACCAGCAGCATGAGGAGCGTTTCATGGCACAGGAAGGGGAAATGTGGAGCCAGAAGGCTTCAATACAAACCATTGAGAATCAAGTCGGCCAATTGGCCAAGATGTTGTCTGAAAGACCCCAAAGTAGTCTTCCACGGAACACAGAACCAAACCCGAGAGGGCACGTTAATGCAGTAATGACTAGGAGTGGTAAAACCACGGGACCCAACAAATCGGACTCACCACCGATCATTGAGACGGTCCAAACTGATGCTTCAGACGAGGTGCACGCTAGGCGAGTCCCAGCAAGTACAACACAGTTCCAGGAGCCAGTTGCAGATTACATTCCTCCAATTCCATATCCGAGTAGACTGAAGAATCAGAAGAACGATGAACAACACGGTAAGTTTTTAGAGATGTTTAAACAATTACATATAAACATACCATTTGTTGAGGCGTTGGCCCAAATGCCTAAATACGCCAAGTTCTTAAAAGACATCCTCACAAACAAGCAGAAACTCGAAAGCTTGTCTTGTGTGTTGATGAATGAAAACTGTTCAGCCCTTCTCCAAAATCGGTTACCTGAAAAGATGGGAGATCCGGGCAGTTTTACTCTTCCCTGCCTCATTGGCAGCATGTCTGTCAGTCACGCATTGGCTGATTTAGGAGCTAGCTTAAACTTATGCCTTATAAGGTCTTTGCTAAATTAGATCTGGGTGAACCTTCACCCACTAGAATGATCATTCGACTTGAAGATCGTTCAATCAAGTATCCGTGTGGATTCGTTGAAAATATGCTTGTTAAAATCGATAAATTTGTTTTTCCCGTGGATTTTGTTATTCTTGACATGGACGAAGACTCAAAAGTGCCATTAATACTTGGACGCTCGTTCCTCAATACCGCGAGGACGATTTTTGATGTGGCAGCTGGCCAAATCACGTTCCGAGTAAATGATGAGCACGTGACTTTTGATATTAAAAGATCAATGCAACATCCGCAAAGTCACGATGACATGCTTTACTATGTCGACATTGTCGATACTTGTATAAGCTCTCATTTCCAAGGCACGATTGAAGAAATTGATACGGACACACATCTGTTATGTGAGAACCTAGATTGCGTTTCGCAGGAGGGCCACGAAGTTGAGCACCGGTTTTCCAAATCGGTGATGATGGTTCCCAAAGTCCAAATCAATTTGTGGAGATTAACTGTGAAGTTGAAGAAAAGTCGAAACCTTCGGTTGAAGACCCACTGTCTTTGGAGTTAAAAGAACTCCCACCACATCTCGAGTATGCATTTCTAGACGAGGAGTGTCACTTGCCAGTCATCATTTCAGCATCTTTAGCAAAAGAGGAAGAGAGACAGCTTCTCGAAGTTCTAAAGCTCCACAAGAAAGCCATGGCGTGGAAGATTATGGATATCAAAGGCATTAATCCTTCTTTTTGTACTCATAAGATTCTAATGGAAGACAATTACAAGCCTAGTGCACAGCATCAAAGGCGTTTGAATCCGAATATGCAAGACGTGGTGAAGAAAGAAGTAATCAAGTTGTTAGATGCAGGGCTGATTTATCCCATATCTGATTCTGTTTGGGTAAGTCCAGTGCAAGTAGTACCCAAGAAAGGTGGTATTACTGTAGTTCCAAACGATAGGAATGAACTTATTCCTACCCGTACCATCACCGGATGGCGAGTTTGCATCGATTACCGCAAACTCAATGATGCCACCCGCAAGGACCACTTCCCGCTTTCATTCATCGACCAGATGTTGGAACGTCTGTCAGGGAAGTCATTTTTCTGTTTTCTGGATGGGTTTTCAGGGTATTTTCAAATTCCTATCGCTTCTGAGGACCAAGAAAAGACTACTTTCACATGTCCCTTCGGCACATTCGCCTACCGGCGTATGCCTTTTGGACTGTGTAATGCACCAGCCACATTTCAGCGCTGCATGGTAGCCATTTTCCATGACATGATTGAAGACTCCATGGAAGTATTCATGGATTATTTCTCTGTGTTCGGGAGTTCTTTCAATCAGTATCTTGGAAATCTGAAAAGAATGTTAATGAGATGTGAGGAAACTAATCTTGTGCTTAACTGGGAGAAATGCCACTTCATGGTGAAAGAAGGGTTAGTTCTCGGAAACAAAATCTCTAAAGCTAGGTTGGAAGTTGATCCAGCAAAAGTGGATATCATTTCTAAACTTCCTCCCCCTACCTCGGTCAGAGCAATTAGAAGTTTCCTGGGTCACGTAGGGTTCTATAGGCGATTCATAAAAGATTTTTCAAAGATCGCAAGACCTGTGACCCATTCGTTAGAAAAAGATGCTCCATTTATGTTTTAAGACGAATGCATGAAGGCGTTCAAGCAGCTGAAACAAAGGCTTATTGAAGCCCCTATTCTAGTTGCACCAGACTGGGCGTTGCCATTCGAGATCATGTGCGACGCCAGTGATTACGCAATAGGAGCAGTCTTAGGATAGCGAAGGGAGAAGCATTTTAATCCTATTTACTATGCCAGCAAAACTCTACATGATGCTCAGGAGAATTACACGACTACAGAGGAAGAGCTTTTGGCAGTAGTTTACGCTTTCGACAAATTCAGGTCCTACCTTGTGTTGTCTAAAACAATTGTGTATACGGATCATGCAGCAATCAAATACCTTTTTAGCAAACAGGACGTTAAACCGCGTCTTATCAGATGGATCTTGTTACTACAAGAATTTGACATTGAGATCCAAGACAAAAAGGGAGCTTTAAATGTTGCAGCCGACCATCTCTCGAGACTTGAGCATGGTAATTCGGAAAATTCGGTGGAGAAACCAATAAATGACAATTTCCCCTACGAATTCCTTTTGAGTATCGAGATGAATGACGAGTCACCTTGGTTCGCCGACTTTGCAAACTACCTCGCATGTGGAATCCTTATCAAAGGATTGTCATATCAGCAAAAGAGGAAGTTCTTTGCAGACTTAAAATACTATATCTGGGACGAGCCATACTTGTTTAGAGTCAGAGCTAATCAGGTGATCCGAAGATGTGTATTTGGAGAGGAGGCAGCTAGCATTCTGCGCCACTGTCATGAAGGGCCAACCGGAGGTTATCATGGAGCAAATTACACTGCAAAGAAAGTGTTAGACTCTGGGTTTTACTGGCCCAAAATCTTCTGTGACACGCATGAATAGGATAAAGCGTGTGATGCTTGCCAAAGGCCAACGAATATCTCTGCACGCAATGAAATACCTCAACATCCAATGCAAGTCTGTGAAGGGTCTTTGATATATGGGGTATCGACTTCATGGGTCCATTTCCAGCCTCACGAGGTAACAAATACATCGTAGTTGCTGTTGATTGTGTCTCAAAATGGGCCGAAGTACAAGCTTTGCCTACAAACGATGCTAGGGTGGTCGTGAGGTTCTTAAAAAGTTTGTTTGCCCAATTTGGTGCTCCAAAAGCACTGATCAGTGACCGAGGAACGCATTTTTGTAATGCGCAGTTAGAACGAGCCTTGTCCCGTTATGGTGTTCATCACAGATTGGCTACGCCATACCATCCCCAAACGAACGTGCAAGTAGAGGTCACAAATCAGGGTTTGAAAAGAATCCTTGAGCGGTCCATTAATAACAACCGCAAGGATTGGCCAGACAAGTTAGATGACGCTCTATGGGCTTTTAGAATAGCATTCAAGACGCCTACCGGGACCACACCCTTTAGGTTGGTTTACGGAAAAGCCTGTCATCTACCTGTCGAGCTAGAACACAAGGCATTCTAGGCCTTGAAAATGGCAAATAGGGATTTGAAAAGCGGAGGTGAAGCCCGTTTTCTACAAATCCACGAGCTTGAGGAACTAAGAAGCCATGCCTACGAGAGTTTTAGCAGATACAAGGAGCGAGTCAAGAGATTACATGACAAGTGTAGGAGATCTCGTCTTGTTATATAACTCAAGACCGCGTTTATTCCCCGGGAAGTTAAAATCCCGATGGATGGGTCCGTACACAGTTAAAGAAATATTCCCGTACGAGGCCGTAACTATCGAGGATCTGAACGGGGCAAGTTTCAAAGTCAACGATCATCGTTTAAAAATCTACATCAACGGACCGGTTGACTCGGTGGAGGAAATTCTAGAACTCCACGTCCCGCACACTTAAAACAAGTGTGGGGAGAACGAGTCCAGCTATCGACTCGCTGACTTAGCGTTTTTGTACATATTAGTTTGTCATATTTATTTCCTAGTTCATTAATTTTTCGGTTTAAACGTAGGTACATACAATTTTGATCCATAACTTTTGGAATTTTGAAGTTGAATTACTGTTAAATTATACAAAATCTTGCAAAAATGAAAAACTTGGGTGAAAATACGAAGTTAAACACTTGCTGTTAAAAGTGACCAAAAAAGGCCCAGGTAACGCACGACCATGCGGTCATCGACACGGTCATGCGATTCGTAATCAGACTAAATCAGAACTTATGCACCAGACAGTCATCGACTCGCACTACCGTGCGATCCGCCGCACGATCAGGCAAACCAGGAGTGCGATCCGAAATGGCACGACCATGCGACCAGTCACATGTTTTGTCCTGATACATTTATCATCTTTTGTTTTTCAATGTTGTTTTTACTAAACACATTTTTCCCATCTTCAAGAATTTTCACTTGCCCCTCAAATTCTTGATATTTCAAAATCAAACTGTTAAAATCAACCAACAGTTTGTCATTTTCAGCTGTCAATTTCTCACAATCTTTTTCCAGAGAAAGAATCTGATTTTCAGCAATGTGCTTCTCATCTTTCAACTTTTTGACTTCAAATGTCAAACTTTCTATGTCTCTCACAAGTTTGTCATTGTCAGTCTTAAAGTTATCGCATGTTGAGCACATTGTTTCATTCTTCACCGATTCTTCAGCTTTTGAAGTTTCTTCTTCCTTTGCTATCAATGTACCTACACAAAACAGTTTAACGAAATCAAAAGGATTTCCATTATTATCAATATAACAACCTCGTTTGAAATCGTATTTCAGCACATGTTTTGTCCTGATACATTTAGTAACCCTTTTGTGCATCTCTTCAATCACATCTAAACTTAGATCTAGCACATTATACTCCAAAACCTTGATCATTTCTTCCTTTTTCTTTCTGGTTTCAAGTTCATGAGCTTTAAGTTTGCTGATGAATTTGTTTAGATGTAATTTTGAAAACTTTGAATCTTTTCTCAAATTTTCCAAACATTCACTCCACTCGACAGGTAATGCATCTGCAAACTTTTCTATCTTTTCACTATTTGATAGAAATATCTCATGTTCTTTTAGATATTCAAGTAAGACTCCATATCGTTTTTCAAGATCTTCCAACGTTTCATCTTTCAGACATACGAAATATTTGAACCTTTTTGCCCAACCTTCTTTGCTCACTTTTCTATAACCCTCATCTTGATATCCGTTGTGCCAATCATTAAATCTTTCGAAATAATAGTTCTCCTGTTCATCAAACACCTTTGCCATTTTTCAACCTTATGTTTGTCGAAGATTCGTAAACCCGTTCCAAGAATGTACACCGTTAACTCAAATGCCCCCCTCAATTCTTTTATCACATGGGCTGCTTTTTCACTTCTGAAAATTACTTGTTAATTAGGCCTTTCTTTCAAACAATGAGTGGTGGGCTTAATCAACTTGGATTGGCCCAAGTCTTCAAACACTCAAACTACCCGGTGGTTGTAAACACAACGTAGGATTGGGTCTTAGTGGGGCGGTGAAAATGGGCTTATTGGCTGAAGTGGGCGGTGGGTCAACCAACAATTGGAAATTGGGTGTCTAATTGAGTGGGGGCGGTGGGTTTTATGAGGACAAAAATGTGGGTTGCAGTTAAGGGCGGCAAACGTGATAAGGTAACAACAACTTGTAGTGGGTCGGTGATACAATACACAATTGACAACACCCTGTCAACAACCTGCAAGTGCAGAACGTTCACGTGAAGAAGATGACTTATGAGCGGACCACAACCTGACAAATACGCGGTTCAGACAGTATTTTCGAGCGACCCAGACGATAGTGACACAAAAGCGGTTCAGGTCAGAAATTTCGAGCGAACCAGACCCTAACCTATGAGCGATCCAGACTCTAACCTATGAGCGGTCCAGACATTCATTTCAAGCGAACCAGATATCAAAAGCGTTCCTTTGAGCGGTCCAGACACGTAACTTCGAGCGGTTCAGAAATTTTGACGTTCAAGCGGTTCAGCCTGTTCGTATAAGCGAACCAGACATGCAGATCTGCAACTTTGACGCAAAGACGAACTGAAAAATCGCGATTACTCCTAAACGGCTCGGAATTTCGAGCTGAAAATTGGTAGGGTTGTAGATCGGGTCTATATGCACAACATATCCAAAAATCAGACGAAACGGACCGTATTTACCTGTTCAATTTGACGTTTTTCAGAAAAGAACGAGTAGAATATGAAAAATCGACGAAATTGGATCTGAATCTGCTTTGAATCAGTACGAAAACAACGTGTTTGATCAAGCAATCGAGCTCCTAGCTCTGATACCACTTGTAGGATCGGTTTGGCGACCGTTCGATTGCGTAACGTTCGTTTCACGTGCGGAATCCGTGAACGAACGTGACCGAACACACGATAGCGTACATTTAACGTGATTCCATTGATAACTTGACAAGATCGATACACGAATCACGGATTTACAGCTTTCTCTCTCTACTTTCTCTCTCTAGAAAGTCTCCTCTCTAAATCTCTAACTCAAAGTCTTCCAAGCATCTTCCAAAGTCTATCTAAAAATATGACATAACTACCTATTTATATGGTCAAGGCTACTTAGTGAGAATTCCCACTAATTACAAGTTTGCCACCTTGCCATTTCTCACTAGATATGACATAATACGCTTGATTTCTTCTCGACTTTTCACTACGACTCGGATTAACCGGATTGACGAAGGCGATAGACAAAATATGCATCAACAACTTAACCAAATATAACCTTTTTCATATTTACCCCTTTTCGTTAAAATTCCGCTGTAGCTTTCTAGATTGATGTAAATCTTTTTGAATGTTTCATAAAAAAAAAAAAAAACCGTTTGTCAAAACTCTCTATAAGGACTACAGAAAAATCATTAAGAAGAAAATAGAGAGTAGAAGTGTAAAAAGAATAAACTCTGAACATATACACAATATCTTAGCAACGTGTGTTCAGAATCCTAGAAAATAAATCACCGAGTTTTAACCTTTTAGCCACTTTCAATTATCCATTCCATACCCCTAACCTTAGCCTAACGTTACAACCCATCAAAGACCTCTTGATTTATGTTTTTCACATATTAATTGGTGGATATTAGATCTTTTGACAAGCTTATGATATTGCATGAGGCATCGAGTGTTTTACATACACATTATATGTATGATTCAGAAATTTAACCAAGTGTGTGTGAACATTGTGAGAAATGTAAAGGTTTGCATACTAAGTCAGTCAAACGTAGAATCATAGCTTTATTATCCTTTCATACATTCAACGAAGCTTGTTTGTTTTAAAATCTTTGATGATGACTTTTTGAAAACCAATATGACCATCAAACAAATTAGTAACTTTGTAAATATTCAGATTTGATTCCTTGTTTTATTTTAAGTTTGCTTAAGGACAAGCAAAGTTCAAGTGTGGGGATGTTTGATATACTTTAAATTATACATGTTTTTATACCCCAAAACACTTCCGTTTTAAGCATTTTTGACCAAAAACACGACGTTTAGGTACCAAATCCAGTACTTTTATATTTTCAGGTCTTAAACGGAGCACAAAAAAAAATCTGATGAAAACGGTTAAATTCTGTTGCAAATCTGAAAAAACGGACAAAATTCTGATGATTGCCAGGTGTCGCACTACCGTGCAGATCGTTCGATCTCGGAAGCACTGCCAGTGCTAGTGCCAACCTTTTCTCGGGCCGCACTGCCATGCGACCCTCTGCATGACCGTGCACCAGCTAAACCAAGCTTTCTGATCAAGTTTCTGATGACACTGCACTACCGTGCGACCAATGGCACGACCGTGCCAATCTGAGACTCAGACAACTTGTCCACTAGTCCACTTGGCTGACCTCGAATCGGAGAAAATGACATCACCCGACAATACCTGTAGCACGACCCTGCGACCCATCGGCACGACCGTGCCGATCATAAAATGTTCTATAAATAGAGCCATTCGCTACTGCTTCAAAGGTTGGGTTTTTCTCCATGTTTCTGGGCGATTTCTGGGTTCCGAAGCAGTCCTGATCAGACCCATTTGAAGCAACAAGATCGAGTGGAAGCATAACCGATCCAACCCATCAATTCCTTGCTTGTTTATGGTTCGATTCCTTGTTCTTATACATGTATTCTGATCATTATTCAAGTATTGAGCTGATGTTAGTTATGTAATAGTAGTTATAAACTTGTTTCTTGAATAATCTTGATATTGTAATCTTGTTTATATGAATCTTTAGTACTTTTTAATGTTGAATCTTCATGATTATATAATGCATGTTTCATTGATGTTGAGTTCCTGATTATGTTTGATTATCTTGGATAATGAATCTGTGGTTAGTGGGATGGTAACTATTTCTTGATTAATCAGTGTTTGTAGACTTTGTTTACACCATGAAACCGGACCAGGGTATTGGTTTTATACAAGATATATCTTATCTTGATTAGGAATGCTTTCTTGCACGTAAGGGTTCAAATGAATTATATGGTGTTGATTACATGTTCTTCCACGCGGTTTATGATCCTTGTTTAGTAGTTTTGGTCTAAAATTGCTGACATGGTAGATTTGTGTTTAAGACTTGTAAAGGTGAAATAGTTTGTTATATGATCTACTTAATTGCTTATCCTCATGGCTGTATTGTGACCATCGGTATTGCTTTCTTTGATAAGTGAGGTTAGTAATCCAGACTCGGTAAATAACCTATCTTTAAAGATTCGCATGAATAAATATCAATAGCTCGCTAATGAATGATTTTAGGTGGTTAACGTGTGACCATCGCGTTAACTTTCCGAAGAACTATAATGCAAGAAATCCAGACCCGATAACTAGCTGTCTTGCAATTAGAAAATTGATTAAGTGCGTTTGTGACATATCTAGATAACATGTTTAGGTTGTTTGTGAAACAAGATTATATTTATTTTTCATATTTGGAATCTAATATGTTTTAGATATAGTTTTAGATAATTTTAGTTAAACAACCATTCACTTATCCCTTTATCTGATAATCTAATGGCAAAGATTTAGTACTTAATAACGCCCGTGTTCCATGGATCGATATCTGGCTCTTTCCAATACTTTGCTACATATATGACGGGATACACTTGTTCTTTGTTGTGTGTGTTTTAATGTTAAGGTATAAACCATTTTTATAAATATTAAAACAAAGTTCGTGTGGAAATTGACTGTATAAATATGCATACATAGACACGCACCAGAGACTGTGGAAATCACACTGGGGGCAGAGTATTATTCTCAAGGATCCTTAGAACATGTTACTATTGGCCTACAATGAAGAAGGATGCTGTAGAGTATGCAAGGAAATGTGATGCTTGCCAAAGACATAGCAACATCCTATATTAGCTAGCAGAGCCTTTATATCCAATAATTTCCTCTTGGCCATTCATGAAATGGGGGATGGATATAGTAGGCAAACTCCCAAAAGCACCTGGAGGGAAAGTATTCATGCTAGCTATGACAGACTACTTCTCCAAATGGATAGAAGCAGAAGGTTTTGTTCAAATCAGGGAAAAGGAAGTTATATCCTTCATTAAAAGAAACATTATTACTAGATTTGGAATTCCTTCTGAAATTATTTATGATAATGGATCCTAATTTATTGGGAGTAGAACTACTAACTTTTGTGACAGTTGGGGGACTAAGATGATATCATCAACACCAGTCCACCGACAAGCTAATGGTCAAGCAGAATCAAGCAATAAGATCATCATCAACAACTTGAAGAAGAAACTAGGATCCAAGAAAGGAAAGTGGGCTGAAGAGCTGCCATATGTCCTTCAGGCAGATAGGACAACTCCAAAGAATGCCACAGGCCAGACTCCATTCTCCCTAGTCTTTGGAACTGAGGCAATGATCCCTACAGAGATGGTGGTTCCTACAGCCAGAACAAGCATCCGTGATCCTGAAACAAATGATGAAAACCTGACCCAAGACTTGGATACTATGGATGAGCTCAGCGATTCAGAGAGAATAAGGATGGCTTGCTATCAACAAAGAATGGCTGGAGCATACAACAAGAATGTCAGGATCAGAAGATTTCAAGTTGGTGATTTGGTGCTATGGAAAGCATTCCAGAACACTACAAATCCAGCTGATGGTAAATTAGCACCAAAATGGGAAGGCCCCTATTTGATAGAAGCAGAAGCTGGAAAGGGGGCATATCGCTTATTAACTATGGATGGTGATCTCCTACCAAGAGCTTGGAATGCTATTCATCTGAAGAAATACTTCATGTAAGAAGGATCAAGGATCCTTAGAGACTCTAGTATTCGTACTTCGGTAACATCTTATTTTCACTCTCTTTCACTTTATACTTATTATTCTTTAAGGAGAGCCGGAGAGGGTCTTAGACATTTTTAAGCTTTTGCAGAAGTTTTTAACATTTTTCACAGAGGATTAAGGGGTTGGCCATCTCTCTCCCACGTTTAAGGTATCCTATACCTTGTAAGGTTTAAAGGTTTTCACCTTTCATACGAATTGGGTTTTGACACCCTGTAGGATCGATATTCGACCTATTCTATCAGAAGAGTTCTAATCCAAATCAAAGGCGGAATTCAGTGATTCAGACTTGATTACAGCTTGATTCACACTAAGATTCACTTTAACTGTCTTGATTATAGATTTGAAAGCGTTACAGATCAAACGACACTTCAGCAGCACTTCGGCTCTGGAATCAGCAACTGTTACAAATGAATGACAAGCTCAGGTATTTATGGGGGTTGCCATTTCGCATGGAATGGGCATAATCCAATTCGTGCGAAATGGACAAAGGTCATTTCGTACGAATTGGCATCTGCCATTTCGTGCGAACTGGTCCACCACCTCTAAAACACTATAATCTAGCCTACCAAGCTCCATTCTATCCAATCTAGATACAAGACTCGATACAAGACGAAGTCGACAGACATATACACCGACAGAGTCCCCCTTGGATGTTGACGAAGTCTTTGGTGTCGAGTCTTCAGAATGACGAATCTTCAGTCTTGATCAGTTTTCGTGCTCTCTCCAAAGTATCTGACACTATAAGCATCCTTCAAACTTTATCTCCTTTTCAGCATCAGCATCTAACCTCTCCCTTGGATGTTGATCTAATAATCTTCAATCTCCTTTTTCTCTCACTTATCAGCAACTATCTTTAACAAACTTACAGGATCAGAAACTGGCTCTTGCATCTTCAGACTCCCCTTTGCTAGCAGACTCCCCCTTAAATTGTTCCGGGATCGCAATCTGACTTAGCTTTTCGTTCTAAGATCGTAACCTGGCTCAAACTCTGCTCAGGCTTAGACACGGGGATCTTGTTTTGTAACATGCACAGCCTCAGGAACGAAACCTAGCTAACCTGCACAGTCTCTACCTCAAAATAAATTTCACAAATTTAACAATTTGACAAAATTTGTATACCACTTGTAGATATTGTTCAAAATGATTTAACATTTAAAATCTCTGATGACCACTTGTAATTGTAACACTCAAGTTTGGTTTCAACTGAATGAACCATTTAATCGTTTCAAAATCATTTTCTCATCTCAAACAAACTCTCCCAACCTGTTGTTCATCATGTTTAGCACTCGGAATTTTGAAAATCAGCTTTCCAACATCAGTTGTCGAAAATAATATGAAATAAAACCTTTTTGATTTTTCAAAATTTTATGCTAAAACACACTCTTTTTGGATTTTTGTTTTTAAAGAAATGCAGTAAAGAAATATTTACATACAATATTTTTGTGAGTTTGTGTAAGAGGATCATATCAGTTTATGAGACAACTCATTAGCACCGTTAAGCTTTAAACATTTTAAGTTCTAAACGATTCACGTAGATTGTTAGTATACTGATCCACTTAAATTTTCACACAAAGTTCAACTGTTTCGAGATAGAAGTTTAGTGTTTTAATTAACTTAAACTTATTCGCGTGTCCCACCTCAGAATATACTCCCGTATCCAGACTTCTATATTCAGCCTTACAGGTGAATGTACACTAATGATATCTGTAAACGGGTAATGCGAGACCATGAGAGCTCAGGTTAGAACTTCCGTTCAGACAAAGAGATGATGGCTCGTCTTTAGGTGTGTCCCGTTTGGGGATCTTTTCTTCAACAGCACATGATTAGCATTATTCAAAGTTTCATCATTTTTTATGCTGAGGGTGGGCTTTATGATTAAAGCTGTGCAGAGCATTATACGAGGACTAGGCTATTGCTTCCGCAAAATCAGAAGTCCTGGTATAATACCCCATATATCATCACGCACAAAGACCTAGTATGTCAGAAATAGAAAATCTTTCAAACAAGATTTCAGGGGTTACCCATATATCCGAGAGATGTTCCCCACGAGATAAGTAAGTATTGATATTTAGGTTTATATCTCAAAAACAATCTACTGAATGTATAAAAACCTACTGGCATATCGTCAGTGAGACCGTTTATCACATTTGACTTTCCAATTCTTTAGCGTGTTGTGATAGTCCACTGATGTACTATCGTTTCCTCTTTTTCACAACAAAACTCATTTTTAATTTTTTCGATGTTTTTGGCTTTTTAGATTTTATCATGTTTTTGGATTTTTCAAATTTTCTAATGTTTTTGGATTTTCTAAAATTTCTTACTCCCTCTAAAATTCAAAACCATTTAAAGAAAATTTGACAAACTGATGTGAATTGCTTCAATTCTCCATTCACTTGGCATAAACAATCAGAACTCCCCCTGACAACAAACTATTTTCCCATTATGATTTCAAAACACTTAAGTTTGTTTTAATCAAAATGGTTTTTCCGGAAAATAAGTTTTGTTGAAATCACTTGTAAGATCGAGGATAAATTTATCACATTATTTTTCAACCACTTGTATGAAAGTTAAAACAAGTTCAACTTAATGACCTTGATTAACCACTTGTAGGTCCACTTATCAACCATACCATTTTGAAAATTGAAATATGACAAATTTCAAGAATACTACCACTTGTAGGTCGAAATATCACTTTTGTGAATTTCTCAAGAAAGATGCCAATTCATGCTCCACGATTACCAACTTGGGAGCTCCGACAAGTCAGGATTTTAAGTAGAGAATGCTGTCACCCAAGCCTAACCAGTCTTGGGTGATTGTGAATCATCTTCAATCCCCCATCTTTTTGACTTATAAAATTCTTTTGCCCCGTTCACCTTCCCGTCGACCATCTTCTCAAAAATATGTTTCACTTTTCCATTAAACGCCTTTTCAGCATCAAATTCTTCCTTACCAGAGAAGAATTGATCTGAAATCTCAATCTTTCCAATTTTTGATTTCAAATTATCTTTTGACAATGGCGGAAAGTTTTCATCGTTCATTTCTGGAACGGAATTCTTATCACTTGACCCGACAGATGACTCTTCTGACTTTGACGAGTCAGATTCATTGTCAGAACTACTCTCTGATTTAACAACCCATTTCTGTTTGTTTAAATCGACTCTTCTTTTGTAAAAACGTTTCGAACTTTCACCAACTTCGAAAGTCGAATTTTTGAACACTTTAAATTTTTCTGTTGGTTGTTCTGTTTTATCAACACATTTCTTTTTCAAATCTGAGTTAGAAGTAACTCCCTGTTTTGTATAAGTGGACTTGGGACAATTCCAAGCAATGTGT
Source organism: Helianthus annuus (assembly GCF_002127325.2). Taxonomy (NCBI): domain Eukaryota; kingdom Viridiplantae; phylum Streptophyta; class Magnoliopsida; order Asterales; family Asteraceae; genus Helianthus; species Helianthus annuus. The sequence goes on from NC_035440.2 coordinate 135,260,041, forward strand.
CCAACTTCTTGGCATTTAAAACAAATTCTTCTGTCAACTCTTGGTGCAGATTTTTTCAAAACATTCTTCTTTCTTTCAGCAAGAAACTCTTTGTTGGACGGTCTTCTGAACAGTTTCTCCTTTTCTTCTTCTGAACTTGTACCTGAAATAAATTAGTTTTTGGTTTATAATTTTTCTCATTTTTATAATTTTCAGGTGGAATAAAACCTAAACCTTTCTTTTTGAAATTACTGTTATGGTTTAGTTTCTTTTGAAAACCAGAACCAGAACTGTAACCTTTTTTCTTGTTCAATCTCTGTTGAACTTTTGAAGTGTATTTTTTTAGGTTTTTCAGCAAGATTTACATCTTTTATTTCAGAAATATTAATTTCTGTTAATTTGAAAACCTTGTTGATCATTTCAGTTTTGACACTTCTTATTGGAAATTCTTCATCAGAAAATAATTTGTCAGAATCATTCAAAGTATATGCTACTTTGAATGTTTCGTCCTTCAAAGTATTTTTCGACATCAGAAATTCTTTATTGTAAACCCGTTTGACCGGTGAACTCGGACTCTTTGTCAGATGAACTCGAACTTTCAGATTTAGACTCCGACTTTGACTCTTCATCCATATCCAACACCTGATCGACCACTTTCTTTAATAACTCAGACTCATGATTAGTGTCAGACGCTGTAAATGTGACGTCAATGTTGTTTGGTAACTCATCAGTGGTTTCAGACTTTAACTTTATATTGACTGCCTTTTCTAATGATTCCTCATTTGGTTTTCTGGGAGAATAACTTTCCCAGATCGGAGGCGGACACTTGTTATATTTGACACCTTGTTTCTTACCAGTATCCGTATCTTCCGTCTTTTTATCTTGAAAAGCTTCAAGACCTGCAACAGTAGGATAAACTCTATCAATCAAATAATCACAAGTTGAATAACTCAGCAACAATCGTCTGATTCTTTCATTTTCAATCTTTTCGGTCTCCAAATCCTGCTTTAGCTTTGCACACTCTTCAACATAGCTATTTATGACCTTCTGCTTGGTCATTAATGTTGAACTCATCATCGTCGAGGCAATTCCTATTTCTAGGTTTGTTTTGTTCAAACTATCAACAGTTCTGTTCAGCACATCATATGATTCTTTTACATACTTCACATCAAACAACAATTTTTCTTTCAACTCGTCTAGCTCACTATACTTCTTGTCTTTTTCTTCACAATGTTTGCATGGTTCCAAACATTTTAGACAAGGTTTTGTGACCTCAACAATCTTTAAAACTTCGATAACTTTCTCAACTTCGACAATTTTTTCAATTTCGACAATTTTTTCAACTACTTTTTCAACCTCGATTATTTTTTCAACTTCGACTATTTTCTCCACCACCTTCTCAATCACATTCTGTTCTTTCTCATCTTCTGTAATCATTTCATTATCATCAATCTCGACCCTCTTTGTCGATTTTCTTCAGCTTTTACTTTTCAACTTCCATTTTTGCCTTTCCTTCAGCAATCCTTCTTGCTTCAATTTCTTCTTCAACAATCCTTTTAGCTTCCAATTCTTCTAATTCTCTCTTCAGTCGAGCAGCTCTTTTCTCTTTCAACATCTCGATTTTATCTGCAAAAAATAAATTAAAACTAAATGAGTCCAAATTTTTTCTAGTTGTATTAATATACTCTTCCTCATCATCAGTATCTTCATCACTTTCCGATGATTTGAAAATCATCTTTCTTTTTGGCTTAGATTGGATTGATTCTTCATCCAAGATTTGAGCAACAAAAGCTGAATCAGCCGGAATGTATTTGTCGCAGCTAAAACCCTCTGCCAATCTTTCATCATCTTGATTAACTAGATAAGCTTTCTTCTTTCCATCTTCAATAGCACGGGATGATGACGGTTGTTGAGCAATCTGATGATAAATTGCTTTCCGATGAAAATCATTGTTTCCAAACGGATCTTGTCTTCCGGTTGCTTCTCTGTTCGTGCACTCTCGTTTAAAATGCCCTTTTTCTCGACAATGAAAACAAGTAACCTTTGATTTATCAAAACCTAACTGAGATGTAACAGCATCACGAAGATCATCTCTTCCGGTGATTTGTTTGAATTTTTCTGCTCTTCTCAAAACACTAGCTAAACACCACTTGATGTCCATCAACTCAAGTTCTTCAAAATCAATCTGGTCATAATCCTCTTTAGTGAGCATCGGATTTCCGATTCTTCCAGCAACTAAACTTTCATACGATTTTAACACAATGACAAGCGATTCCATGTGTTGCTTAGCCATATCTGGAGAGAAATTTTGACCATTTTATATGTTTATTGTCACATTGCATTGTAGATTTGTTGAACTCTGTCGTTGAGAAATTGGTGTTGAGAAATTTGGATCAAAACTTTAATACGATGACGAATATCCACCACTCTGAGTTGTAGTGCTAACATTTGTTTCGGAAGTACCATCAGCATTGAAAGTAGTCTTAATCTTCGGACTCGGAGTAGTCTCAAATTTGCTTCCTCTATTGTATAGACTAACATCTTGTTGAGCACTTGGATTATTCATGATAGTAGTTTTCTGAACATCCAATTCATGTTCTTCAAGCTTCCGAATGAACTTACTCAAATTCATACTTTCAGATTTTCGCATATGCTTTAAAATCAACAAATATGTTCCCCATTTATTCTGTGGTAGTGCATCAGCTAGCTTATCAACCCATTCATCGTCTTCTTTCTTGATGTCCAATCTTCTCATTTCCTGAACAAGATGACAATATCTATCGATAGTCTTCTTAGTCATCTCATCTTCAAAAGCGTAAACATATCAAATGATTTCTTTAGTAATGCACATTTATTTTTTTATCATATCAGCACTTCCCTTAAACTTGTTAAGCAATGCTAACCAAATTGATCTAGCAGTTTCCTCATGTTGAAGCAAAACAAAAATATCTTCTTTTACCGCTTGTTGGAGAATACTAATCATCATTTTTCACTGGTGTATTTTAGTTTCTCATCCGCTGAATAATCACTTAAAGATTTTTCATTTCCACGTTCATCTTTCGGTTTAACGTAATCTTTATCTAACGAAACCCACGCATCAAACTTATAAGCTTGCACCCAGTTTTCAAAATGATTCTGCCATCCTTTAAAATCCTCAATGTACATAAGCTTTGGAGGCTTTTGAAAGGTTCCCGTTTCATTTTCAATTTCAAGAGTTTCGGCAACTGTAACTGGAGCAGCTGGAGTAGTAGAAACGCGTTATAAAACTCTTCTTCCATGTTTCGGTAAAAAGTTTCATAAATTCACAAAGTTCAAGCGAATTGATGATTCAAACGAACTGGGATCTCAAACGAACTGGACTCTATTCACTTCAAACGAACTGGTTGAAGTTCAATTCGTGCAAAATGGGATCACTTGTAACATTTGTGCCTGTAATCATCATGAACAGTTCAATTATCAATAAAATAATGTAATTTGATCCCAATGTTTGTTTCATTGTGTTTTACATTTTTCATGTTTTGACTTTTATTCAATTCCAAACTCTACATCGCTTTCTGGAGCATTATACGCAAACTGGTGCGTAAACGTACTCAGTTTAATGCGACAAATACTCCGGAACATCAACATATACTCAACATACCTTAAATAACCTTTACATAACTTAGAAATAAGTTTTGAAGGCTTTGGTATAGCAAAAACAAGTTAATTCGCTTACAGGGACTAAACTTGACAAACTGCGAAAGTATGCCAATTTGAACTGTAACGAACATTCCGGAACATGTCCATAAGTTAAACATACCATAAATATCCTTTACATAGCTTAGAAATAGGCTTTGAGAAGTCTGGTATGCTAAAACAAACTTTTGGATCATTCAGGGACTAAAAGTGTCAAAAAGTGCCTAAGTTTGCACTTTTGCGCATAACTTACGTTCTGAATACATCCGGACATCCAAAAATTTATGTAAGCATCCTTATATTATGCCTTAGTATTTGGCATGAGAAAAATCCATTCGTCGCGTCATTTGGATCGTCTTCCACGCTTATGCGCATTCCGTCGTAATTAAGCGAACATCGCGATCGTACGGCCAAACGAACCGACATCCGACATATTTTTGGGCATGTTTCATGTCCACAATGTTTAGGCATCATTTTAGGGCCTTAAAGATGACTTTTCAGGTCTTAAAAGGGCTGGAAATGGCTTAAAAACGCAACAGGGGCCAAAAGTGTAAATTCTGCAAGTGGGCAGATCAGAGGACTTCAGGCGACCCGCGTAAGGATTGCCCAAACTTGAGGCGGGGCGCGTGAGACTGTCAGACAGAAGATTTTGCATTTAATGCAGAATCTGGCCTTTCGTTCGATCAAAGGGCGATGCCTTTTCACCCAAATGAAGGGCCAAGGGTCAAATACACTGAATCTAACCCCTGGACACGTGTACGCACGAGATCAAAGCACGTTATTCGATAAAACGATCCTAACGGTTCCACCTTTCCTATAAATACCCCCCCCTTTTTGTGTAAAAACCCACAAATCAGATCTAAATGCTCTAAGTTGATGCTTATGCTTCATACCTGAGCTATTGGATCTTGATTAGCACTCGGGGACCCTCCGTAAGTCTTCTTTCGCTCTTTTATTCGCTTTTCGAGTCCGAAAGTCAACGTTTTGTTGACTTTCTGCATTGACCAGCTTATGGTCGATGCGAAGTTCATGGAACTTCATAACGTGAGCGTGATCACGATGGTCATGGTCCGTAGTGACCATACCTACTGATCACCACGCTATCTAGGCTCGGTGACGAGTCGTAGTTTCGGCCAAAATGTGCATTCTTGCATATTTTGTAACCAAACTACTCGTGGGCATCAAAGCCGTTTGTTTTGATGTCAAACCTGTTTCTAAACTTAGTTAAGCATGTTCTAACATGCTTAGCTCGTCACTTTTAGTTTAGTGCTTATATAGGGTCGTAAGGTAAGCGATCTAAACCATCGCTTATGCTTTCGAACCCGACCCTTTTGGTCGGTCATTAGGATCCGACCAAACATATTAGGTGACCATAGCTATAACCTTCCGAGGTTATACCTTGTGGTCACGATGTTAGGCGTTCCGAGCGCGTTCTACGCGAACGACGCGTTAGGGTAGCATAAGCTACCTAAACGGGTCGTGATGGACCGTAAGCACTTAGGTTAAGTTTCATTTTAGTATGTAGGCTTTGTTAAACCATATTACACGAGTCTCCATACTCGTTTGGTTACGAACCCGCGTACTGTCCGATCCTTCCGATTTGGTCCGGTATATTAACATAGCTACCAATTAGGTGCCGTTGATATTCCGTGACCTCTCGCATTACCTGGTTATTTCACAAGAACAACAAAGCAACCTCAGGTGAGTACATCGAACCCCATCTTTTACATGTTTTCGAGGAGTCAATGTGAGTACATAGAACCCCTCTTTTACTGTTTTCCAACTGTTTTGGGGTGAAACACATGTGCCTACCTGTTACATTCATGCTTTCCATGTTTTCACATCATATGCCTGCTATGTTGTTAGTACATTATAGTACACGATTTCATTACATTTCATGTTATGTATGCCCATTGTGTGCGTACTTAGTACATTTGATTTACATTACATTTCTGTCGCATATGTTTACTTAACATATGGACACATTGATTTACATGAACATTTCTGTTGCATATGTTTACTCAGCATATGGACACATTGATTTACATGAACATTTCTGCTTCGTATGTTTACTTAGCATACTTAGTACAATTGTTTACATCACATGCCTTCATTTTGTTATGACATTTGGTTTGTTTAAACATGGGACAATACATTCATTAACATTAGCTACGCCGTTCGTTAGTAGGTAGTGGTACCATAGGAATTGACAACTCCCATTCCTGAAGTCCTGGGTTTGATAGGACTGGAAGGAATGACCGAATTCGATATACATAACTTAGATAAACCTTTAATTTGTTTAAGGGTTTATCGCCGCAGTCTCAAGGCTTGGATGTATGCATAGTTTACAATACCACATAAATGTTAATATCAATAGAGCATGCATTTCCCGCAGAACATAACGCTGATTTAAACCACGTTTTACTTCAACGACTTGTTTTGTGCATATGGTTTAAGTTGATACATTTCGCTTACCATACATGATACATTTTGGGATTTCACATTACATGGTTTACATTGAACATAAACACGTCGACATTGACATATACGTTTGGTGGTTTACATTTGAACATAAACATTTGACATGGTTTACAATAACACTTGACATTTGGTTTACACATGAACAATTTACATGGTGGATTGGTTTGGGTAAATGATTTAAGTAACGTGGCGTATGTAATATGATACAAACATGGTGGATACGCCGCTGGTACTTCCTATATATAAATGTTTGTATAATGTTACATATCGTGGCGTTATCTAAGTCATTTCAGTTTAGACACATTACATTTTACATAAATAACATATTCTTCACAAGACATTATTTTCACAAACAACTTATCTTATTCAACTCATTTTACTTGGTTATTCGTTTAACCTTGCACTTATCTATACATATCGTTTGATGTTATCGTTTTTCAAATGGTTTACAAAGCAAAACAAATTACAAGGTTCATGACTGACTGTTATTAAACATTTCTTTAAGCTCAAGTCATGAATCCCATTTTCACAAAAACTATGTATCTCACAGGCATTTTTTTATGCTGACGTACCTACTTTCACATGTGTTTTCAGGAGCTATTCCATAGGATGATGATCATGACACTAGGGCGGACCTGTGCCTTAGAGCCTAAAAATGAAGTTTGAACTAGCTTAATTATGTTTTGATTTCCGTACTCTCTTTCCAAGACAATGTAACACCTTTGTTTATAAATAAAATACAACTTGTATGCCATGGTTATGAAACAATTTAATTCTGTTCACAACACTCCCCGACGTTTTCCGCCGCGGTTGCATGTTATACGCGGTCGGGGTGTGACAGAAGAGTTGGTATCAGAGCCAATGGTTATAGGGAATTAGGTTATTAGTAATGCTTTGACCTAGACTATAACTTTAGGACCCTAACACAAGTTATCTTGTGTTTAGAGTTTAAAACATGCACATCACCTATCCTTAGGTGATAACCACAACGGAAACTTCGGTTCCGAATCCGCTTTGAAAATTAATCATCTGTTCTAGGATGATTGATTACTAGGTTTTGAACCCTCTATTATAAGGTTTTGAACCCCTTTGGATTTTCAAAAATCCCGTCAAAGTGTTGGCTTAATAGTGTGAACACGTGCGAACTGGAAGGGTGAATGCCTGTACCCTGAGTTTTCTGTCTAAGGCTAGAGTGTTCGTACAAATCCACATAATCGGACCAGTCACTCTTACCTGGGAACTCTTGGGGTGAGTGTTCACTTATAGGCGAGCATGTCTTCGCGATACACTAATTCTGACCCATTTACTTTGACTAGACATTTCACATCGCTTATTTGCTTTGCGATGCATAACCGCCATCTTTGCTTTTGATTGCTTTTGCTTCATCTCATTCTCTTCACCCAATCATCTCACTCGTTTCATTTCATGTTTTTCTCTTCTAGAATGCCTCCTCGACGCGACAACCAGATAGCTACTGCCGAGCTGGCGGAGATTATTGCGCAGCAGATGGCTGCTCAATTTCCGAATCTCTTTGCTCAATGGAACCAGGCCAACAATAACAATGGTACATGCAAATACAAGGATTTTAACCAGGCTAAGCCACTCAAGTTTAGTGGTTCTGAGGGAGCAACTGGGCTTCTTCAGTGGTTCGAAAGCATCGAGAACACTTTTCGCCATGTGCAATGTCCGGATAATCGCAAGGTCGAGTTTTCTTCGAGCGTGTTTCAGAAGAGGGCTCTTACATGGTGGAATGGGGTTATGAGAGATCAAGGTGCAGAAGTTGCTCTAGCTCAGACATGGGCTCAACTGAGAGCTCTTATGATGAGGGAGTTTTGTCCTCGTCATGAGCAACGAGCGTTGGAGAAAGAATTTGATGTGTTGAAGCAAGATAGTGGCGAGCACAGGGCTTATACAGATAGGTTTGAGGAGCTGAGTCTTCTTTGCCCGAATATGGTTACCCCACTCGATAAGGCCATCGAAAGATACATCGACGGCCTACCTGACTCAGTACAAGACATCCTTACTGGTAGCAACCCTACCACACTTCGTCAGGCGATCGAGTTATCAGCGACGTTGACTGAGTCGCAAATTCGAAAGAATAAATTGCACAGGAAGGGTGATAAGGGCAAGAAGCAGTCGGCTGACAAGGAGGATAGTAAGAAAGGCCAGAACAAGAATGGAAAAGATTCTGGCTCATCAAAGAGGTCAAGGAAGCGTAAGGCTTCCCAAAATTTTGCTGTCACTGCCCAAGCAAACCAGGCAGCTCCCAACCAGCCTCCAGCAAAGAAACCCTACTCAGGAAGTGCACCTTTGTGCAATCGATGCAACAGTCACCACCAGCCACAATATCAGTGCCGTTTCTGTACTAACTGTGGGAAGTCAGGTCATCTTGCCGATGTTTGTCGGTTTGCTCAGAATCACGCAGTCCAGAACCCTGCTCAACAGGTTGCTCAACAACAGGGTCAGGCTGCACGACCAAACTACCCACCAGGTGCTTGTTATAACTGTGGGGATCTGACCCACTACAGAAATCGGTGTCCAAGACTAGTCAACCAGAACCAGAATGCAAACCAGAATCCGGCACCGGCTCGAGGTCGAGTCTTTAACATGAATGCACAAGAAGCACAAGCAGACAACGAGGTGGTGAACGGTACGTTCTTTATTAATAATCAGCCAGCATCTGTTCTTTTTGATTCGGGTGCCGACAAGAGTTTCGTGTCATTGTCTTTCGAGACAATGCTTCGCGTGTCTAGAACGAAACTAGGTAAACCTTTGACAGTAGAGGTTGCCAGTGGTGAACCCATTGTTCTAAATTCTGTTCTACGCAACTGCCAGTTGAATCTTAACGACCATATTTTTCCTATTGACCTCACGCCAATGCAACTTGGAAGCTTCGACGTTATAGTGGGAATGGATTGGTTATCCAAGCATCGCGCAGAGATAGTTTGTTCTGAGAAGATTGTTCGTGTGCCGCTGTCTACAGGCGAGATCCTACAGGTTCGTGGTGAGAAGCCTGCCGGTGGACTCAAACTCATGTCTTGTTTTAAAGCACGGAAGTATCTGCGAAAGCACTATGTGGCGTTCTTAGCACATGTTACAGCAGATAAAGGCAAGGGTAAGTCTATTTCAGATATTCCTGTCGTTCGGGATTATTCCGAAGTATTCCCTGAAGACTTACCTGGTCTACCTCCAGCACGCCAAGTCGAGTTCCGTATTGATCTCGTACCTGGTGCAAATCCCGTTGCCAGAGCTCCATACCGTCTTGCACCGTCAGAGATGCAAGAATTATCTAAACAGCTTCAGGAGCTCTCCGACAAAGGTTTCATCCGTCCTAGCTTTTCACCTTGGGGTGCTCCCGTTCTCTTTGTAAAGAAGAAGGATGGATCTTTTAGGATGTGTATCGATTATCGTGAGCTTAACAAGCTTACCATCAAAAATCGATATCCCCTACCTCGCATTGATGATCTCTTCGATCAATTACAAGGCGCATCTTACTTTTCAAAGATTGATCTACGATCTGGATATCATCAGCTTCGTGTACATGAAGAAGACATTCCCAAGACAGCGTTCCGTACTCGTTATGGACATTACGAGTTCACAGTCATGCCATTTGGTTTGACTAATGCTCCTGCTGTTTTCATGGACTTAATGAATAGGGTCTGCAAGCCTTATTTAGATAAGTTCATCATCGTTTTCATTGACGACATTTTGATATATTCTAAAACGCGAGCTGATCATGAGCAACATCTTCGTCTTACATTGGAACTCCTGAAGAAAGAACAACTTTTCGCCAAATTCTCCAAGTGTGAATTTTGGCTTAAAGAGGTTCAATTCTTAGGACATATTGTCAACGAACAAGGTATTCATGTAGATCCCTCCAAGATCAGTGCGATTAAGGATTGGGATACACCTACTACCCCTACTGAAGTTCGTTCTTTTCTTGGTCTAGCGGGTTATTACCGCCGCTTCATAGAAAATTTCTCGAAGATTGCAGTTCCTCTAACTGCTCTAACTCAGAAGAACAAGCCATTTGATTGGGGAGTCGAACAAGAGGAAGCGTTTCAGACTTTGAAACAAAAGCTTTGCGACGCGCCTGTCCTAACATTGCCTGAGGGCAACGATGATTTCGTCGTTTATTGCGACGCATCTAAATTAGGACTTGGTTGCGTCCTAATGCAAAGAAACAAAGTCATAGCATACGCATCAAGGCAGTTGAAGATACATGAGAAGAACTACACCACTCATGATCTTGAGTTGGGTGCAGTTGTCTTCGCTCTCAAAATTTGGAGACACTATTTGTACGGTACAAAGTGTGTGGTTTTCACTGACCACAAAAGTCTTCAACATATCTTCAATCAAAAAGAGCTCAACATGAGACAACGACGTTGGGTTGAACTTCTAAACGACTACGACTGCGAGATTCGCTACCATCCTGGTAAGGCGAATGTCGTAGCCGATGCATTGAGTCGCAAGGAACGTATTAAGCTTCATTGTGTACGTGTCCAATCTATTGTTCAAACCGATATCCAAGCCCGTATTTCTCAGGCTCAACAAGCCTGTGTTTCACAAGGTTTAATGGATAAGGAATTTCCTTATCACATAACACCTGCTCTTGAACTGAAAGACAATGGATCGTACTATTTCATGGACCGTTTGTGGGTCCCAAGCCAAGATGATCTTCGTACCTTGCTTATGGATGAAGCCCATAAGTCTCGTTATTCCATTCATCCTGGCTCAGATAAGATGTATAAGGATCTTCGTATTCAGTATTGGTGGCCTGGTATGAAGAAAGACATTGCCTTATACGTATCTAAATGCCTTACTTGTCTTAAGGTTAAGGCAGAACATCAGCGTCCTTCTGGTTTATTGGAACAACCGGAGATCCCAGTTTGGAAATGGGAAAACATTACTATGGATCTCATTACTAAACTCCCGCGCACAAAGAAAGGTCACGATGCCATCTGGGTAGTCGTTGATCGTCTTACCAAGTCAGCACATTTCTTGCCAATCCGTGAGGATTATTCAGCTGACAGACTTGCTCAAATCTACGTAGATGAAATTATAGCTAGACATGGTGTTCCTTTGAGCATCATTTCTGACAGAGATGCTCGTTTCACTTCTCATTTTTGGAGAACCATGCAATCTGCTATGGGGTCTCAACTCAATTTAAGCACAGCTTATCATCCGCAAACGGATGGTCAATCTGAAAGAACAATCCAGACACTGGAGGATATGCTTAGAGCTTGTGTGATAGACTTTGGTGGTAGTTGGGATTCACATCTTCCGTTGATTGAATTCTCCTACAACAACAGTTATCACTCCAGCATCAACATGGCTCCTTTCGAGGCTCTCTATGGTCGAAAATGTCGTTCACCAGTCTGCTGGAATGAGATTGGCGAGGTTCAACTTACTGGACCTGCCATCATTCTAGAGACAACAGAAAAGGTAAAGAAAGTACGTGATAACCTTCAGACAGCTAGAAGCCGTCAGAAGAGTTACGCGGACCTAAAACGCAAACCCTTGGATTTTCAAGTCGGTGATCGTGTATTACTTAAGGTCTCACCTTGGAAAGGTGTGATCAGATTTGGAAAGAAAGGAAAACTTGCACCTAGATACGTTGGACCATTTAAGATCGTCGAAAGAATCGGCAAGGTAGCCTACAGACTTGAGTTACCTCCTGAACTTGGAAATGTTCATCCAACCTTTCACGTGTCCAATCTCAAGAGGTGTTTAGCTGATGAAAACCTCCACATACCGCTTGACGAAATTCGTGTTGATGAAACACTGAAATTTGTTGAGAAACCGGTAGAAATCATGGAACGTGAAGTCAAGTGGCTCAAACGCAAGCGCATTCCTTTGGTCAAGGTTCGTTGGGAATCTAAGCGTGGACCCGAGTTTACTTGGGAACGTGAAGATCAAATGAAGGCAAAATATCCGCATCTTTTTCAATCAGTTTCCTCTAAATAAATTTCGGGACGAAATTTCCACAAGTAGGGGAGACTGTAACATTTGTGCCTGTAATCATCATGAACAGTTCAATTATCAATAAAATAATGTAATTTGATCCCAATGTTTGTTTCATTGTGTTTTACATTTTTCATGTTTTGACTTTTATTCAATTCCAAACTCTACATCGCTTTCTAGAGCATTATACGCAAACTGGTGCGTAAACGTACTCAGTTTAATGCGACAAATACTCCGGAACATCAACATATACTCAACATACCTTAAATAACCTTTACATAACTTAGAAATAAGTTTTGAAGGCTTTGGTATAGCAAAAACAAGTTAATTCGCTTACAGGGACTAAACTTGACAAACTGCGAAAGTATGCCAATTTGAACTGTAACGAACATTCCGGAACATGTCCATAAGTTAAACATACCATAAATATCCTTTACATAGCTTAGAAATAGGCTTTGAGAAGTCTGGTATGCTAAAACAAACTTTTGGATCATTCAGGGACTAAAAGTGTCAAAAAGTGCCTAAGTTTGCACTTTTGCGCATAACTTACGTTCTGAATACATCCGGACATCCAAAAATTTATGTAAGCATCCTTATATTATGCCTTAGTATTTGGCATGAGAAAAATCCATTCGTCGCGTCATTTGGATCGTCTTCCACGCTTATGCGCATTCCGTCGTAATTAAGCGAACATCGCGATCGTACGGCCAAACGAACCGACATCCGACATATTTTTGGGCATGTTTCATGTCCACAATGTTTAGGCATCATTTTAGGGCCTTAAAGATGACTTTTCAGGTCTTAAAAGGGCTGGAAATGGCTTAAAAACGCAACAGGGGCCAAAAGTGTAAATTCTGCAAGTGGGCAGATCAGAGGACTTCAGGCGACCCGCGTAAGGATTGCCCAAACTTGAGGCGGGGCGCGTGAGACTGTCAGACAGAAGATTTTGCATTTAATGCAGAATCTGGCCTTTCGTTCGATCAAAGGGCGATGCCTTTTCACCCAAATGAAGGGCCAAGGGTCAAATACACTGAATCTAACCCCTGGACACGTGTACGCACGAGATCAAAGCACGTTATTCGATAAAACGATCCTAACGGTTCCACCTTTCCTATAAATACCCCCCCCCCCTTTTTGTGTAAAAACCCACAAATCAGATCTAAATGCTCTAAGTTGATGCTTATGCTTCATACCTGAGCTATTGGATCTTGATTAGCACTCGGGGACCCTCCGTAAGTCTTCTTTCGCTCTTTTATTCGCTTTTCGAGTCCGAAAGTCAACGTTTTGTTGACTTTCTGCATTGACCAGCTTATGGTCGATGCGAAGTTCATGGAACTTCATAACGTGAGCGTGATCACGATGGTCATGGTCCGTAGTGACCATACCTACTGATCACCACGCTATCTAGGCTCGGTGACGAGTCGTAGTTTCGGCCAAAATGTGCATTCTTGCATATTTTGTAACCAAACTACTCGTGGGCATCAAAGCCGTTTGTTTTGATGTCAAACCTGTTTCTAAACTTAGTTAAGCATGTTCTAACATGCTTAGCTCGTCACTTTTAGTTTAGTGCTTATATAGGGTCGTAAGGTAAGCGATCTAAACCATCGCTTATGCTTTCGAACCCGACCCTTTTGGTCGGTCATTAGGATCCGACCAAACATATTAGGTGACCATAGCTATAACCTTCCGAGGTTATACCTTGTGGTCACGATGTTAGGCGTTCCGAGCGCGTTCTACGCGAACGACGCGTTAGGGTAGCATAAGCTACCTAAACGGGTCGTGATGGACCGTAAGCACTTAGGTTAAGTTTCATTTTAGTATGTAGGCTTTGTTAAACCATATTACACGAGTCTCCATACTCGTTTGGTTACGAACCCGCGTACTGTCCGATCCTTCCGATTTGGTCCGGTATATTAACATAGCTACCAATTAGGTGCCGTTGATATTCCGTGACCTCTCGCATTACCTGGTTATTTCACAAGAACAACAAAGCAACCTCAGGTGAGTACATCGAACCCCATCTTTTACATGTTTTCGAGGAGTCAATGTGAGTACATAGAACCCCTCTTTTACTGTTTTCCAACTGTTTTGGGGTGAAACACATGTGCCTACCTGTTACATTCATGCTTTCCATGTTTTCACATCATATGCCTGCTATGTTGTTAGTACATTATAGTACACGATTTCATTACATTTCATGTTATGTATGCCCATTGTGTGCGTACTTAGTACATTTGATTTACATTACATTTCTGTCGCATATGTTTACTTAACATATGGACACATTGATTTACATGAACATTTCTGTTGCATATGTTTACTCAGCATATGGACACATTGATTTACATGAACATTTCTGCTTCGTATGTTTACTTAGCATACTTAGTACAATTGTTTACATCACATGCCTTCATTTTGTTATGACATTTGGTTTGTTTAAACATGGGACAATACATTCATTAACATTAGCTACGCCGTTCGTTAGTAGGTAGTGGTACCATAGGAATTGACAACTCCCATTCCTGAAGTCCTGGGTTTGATAGGACTGGAAGGAATGACCGAATTCGATATACATAACTTAGATAAACCTTTAATTTGTTTAAGGGTTTATCGCCGCAGTCTCAAGGCTTGGATGTATGCATAGTTTACAATACCACATAAATGTTAATATCAATAGAGCATGCATTTCCCGCAGAACATAACGCTGATTTAAACCACGTTTTACTTCAACGACTTGTTTTGTGCATATGGTTTAAGTTGATACATTTCGCTTACCATACATGATACATTTTGGGATTTCACATTACATGGTTTACATTGAACATAAACACGTCGACATTGACATATACGTTTGGTGGTTTACATTTGAACATAAACATTTGACATGGTTTACAATAACACTTGACATTTGGTTTACACATGAACAATTTACATGGTGGATTGGTTTGGGTAAATGATTTAAGTAACGTGGCGTATGTAATATGATACAAACATGGTGGATACGCCGCTGGTACTTCCTATATATAAATGTTTGTATAATGTTACATATCGTGGCGTTATCTAAGTCATTTCAGTTTAGACACATTACATTTTACATAAATAACATATTCTTCACAAGACATTATTTTCACAAACAACTTATCTTATTCAACTCATTTTACTTGGTTATTCGTTTAACCTTGCACTTATCTATACATATCGTTTGATGTTATCGTTTTTCAAATGGTTTACAAAGCAAAACAAATTACAAGGTTCATGACTGACTGTTATTAAACATTTCTTTAAGCTCAAGTCATGAATCCCATTTTCACAAAAACTATGTATCTCACAGGCATTTTTTTATGCTGACGTACCTACTTTCACATGTGTTTTCAGGAGCTATTCCATAGGATGATGATCATGACACTAGGGCGGACCTGTGCCTTAGAGCCTAAAAATGAAGTTTGAACTAGCTTAATTATGTTTTGATTTCCGTACTCTCTTTCCAAGACAATGTAACACCTTTGTTTATAAATAAAATACAACTTGTATGCCATGGTTATGAAACAATTTAATTCTGTTCACAACACTCCCCGACGTTTTCCGCCGCGGTTGCATGTTATACGCGGTCGGGGTGTGACATCACTAATGATAAATACGTACGAACTGGAGCAATATTCAAACGACTTGGAATGATTTCATGCGAATTGAGCCGATTCTTTCCAATTCATGTGAAATGGAAATTCTTGGTGGACCTTTCAAGCGAATTGGAGTAGCTTTGGTACGAAATAAGTTGTCTCAAGCGAAATGGACACTTTGGTGCGACCAGGAAGTCCAATTCATGCGAAATGGAGGTCAGTTTCACAAGAATTGGGCTGTTTCACACGAATTGGGCTATTTCGTACGAAATGATGCTGATGTCACACAATAGGTTATGTTTTTGACAAAATTGATCAAGATTTAGGTCGATTTTAGGTCCAATTCTTTCAAGGATTGATTAAAACTATCTTTCGCACGTTATATGTGAAAATCAGTCCATTTTAACCGTAAAAACTCCGTTAATTTTGAAAAATGTGAAGAAGAATGAGTAGAAGTCAGAAATTTTGATGAAAACAATCTGAATCGGTATGAACTCTTCCTCCTGAGCTCTGATACTACTTGTAGGATCGAGATTCGACCTATACGAGTCTATCAGAAGAGTTGTAATCCAAATCAAAGGCGGAATTCAGTGATTCGGACTTGATTACAGCTTGATTCACACTAAGATTCACTTTAACTGTCTTGATTATTGATTTGAAAGCGTTACAGATCAAACGACACTTCAGCAGCACTTCGGCTCTGGAATCGGCAACTGTTACAAATGAATGACAAGCTCAGGTATTTATAGGGGTTGCCATTTCGCATGGAATGGACATAATCCAATTCGTGCGAAATGGACAAAGGTCATTTCGTACGAATTGGCTTCTGCCATTTCGTGCGGACTGGTCCACCACCTCTAAAACACTATAATCTAGCCTACCAAGCTCCATTCTATCCAATCTAGATACAAGACTCGATACAAGACGAAGTCGACAGACATATGCACCAACACACCCCGCTAGTAGCGCACGTTTATCCAAGTATGGTTCGAGGCAATGGGACTAGTACACGCTTAGTGGCTGACAATTTCATTGTTGTTGGCCATATGTAGGATCTCAAGTATAATGGTAGACGTACCATACAACCGTTATCCTAAGGTTTCTAAAGTTTTCATGTTAGCTAAGTGTTAGGGATAGAATTTTATTGATCATGGATCACGGATCCTCAGTTCAACCTGGATCAAGGATCCCCAGGAAATGGTGCAGGAAGGCTAAGGATCCAGGATCCTCTTTGATATTCTAAAACTAACAATTGTTTCCATCACCTTTTAGCTTGTTTTGTAGGTATATTTCGAAGGAGACTTGTTCTAACCGAGATTCCAGGGGAATATGGTGCTTATTATGGTACGTGCACGAAGTGATGACCGTTGTAGTGATCGTGGATGGCATGCACATTTTTCGGATAGTTAGTTATCTAGTTATTTTCTATCTTTTAAAGGGGATAACAAGCTATTATTAGAAACACATTGACACTCTCGAACTCTCTGAAATCAGTTGGTGAATACACACACAAACACACTAGAAATCGTTGTTTCAAGCTTGTTATCTTCCAAAGTTGTAACCTTTATTGTTCAATATAGTTGATAGTGATAGTTTTCACTATCCGAAGTTTTTTATGCCGGATATCATTCATTGATCAAGGGCTTTTTCCTCGTATAAATCCTTGTGTTCATCACCATTTTCATTCATTTCTTTTTTACACTTTTGTTCATTTAACCAAGTATCTAACCTCACAAAAATCAGATTTGGTTACATTATCCTTGTATGATTTTTGACCAAAATAGTTTGGCGCCCACCGTGGGGCAATCGGTGCTTCATTCTTGAAAATTCTGTTCATTTTATTCAATTCTGTTCATTACCTTCAACCACATGGCTTCTCAAGGGAAAAACACTTCAAGCTCTATGCCGGCAAACACCTCATCACAGGGCATTCCACCTTTGCCTCCTGTTCCTTCTGGATCCTAGAAGAATGCTGAGAATGCTACGAAGAAGCCAAGTGCCGTTTTCACAAAAGTAACTACTGCTGTTTCTTCTGCTCCTACTAACAATGATCTTTATTCTTTGATTTTGCAGATGAAGAATTACATGCAACAGCAGGATGAAACTAATGGCAGGATCCTTCGTGAGATTGATGAAACAAGAAATTGAAGAAATCAGCAGAGGATCACTCTCCATTGGTGCCCAGATCATTGGATTTCACTACTCCAACAACAACTGTTCAGCATTCTATGGCATCAGGTGTCCAGTACCATGGAGGATCATCAAATATGCACTATGGATCATTGGCTATGACACAGGCTCAAGGATCATACTTTCAGCCTTTAGGATCCTCTCTTTAGCCTCAAGGATCCTCCTTCCAGCATCAAGGATCCTTATCTAGTTCGGGAGGATACATGGGGACGCTGTCAGTTCAAGGATCCTACCCTCAGCATCAAGGATCCTCATCGCAGGTTCAAGGATCATCATCGCAGGTTCAAGGATCCATAGAATATCCTCCAAGACCTTCAGCTCCGATGCATACTGGATCCAATATCTTTCAGGTTCAAGGATCCTTAGGGAATCAATAACCCAGAAGTTCAGAGATTCATGTGGGAGACTTCATTCCCATGCAGACTATTGCTTCATCTGGTCCCACGATTATACCAGAACCACATCAATTTGGATTCACATCCGGGATCCCAGCCTCGAATCAGTCGGGAGGTAACACTTTCAATACATCTTATAATACTAACCATGGCTTCGTGCAGGATGTAACATTTCTGCTCGAAATCATTATGAACAGTTCAGTTATCAATAAAACAATGTTATTTGATCCCAATGTTTGTTTGGTTGTGTTTTACATTTTTCATGTTTTGACTTTTGTTCAATTTCAAACTCTACATCGCTTTCAGGAGAATTATACGCAATCTGGTGCGTAAACATACTCAGTTTAATGCGATAAATACTCCGGAGCATCAACATATACTTAACATACCTTAAATAACCTTTACATAACTTAGAAATAAGTTTTGAAGGCTTTGGTATGGCAAAAACAAGTTAATTCGCTTACAAGGACTAAACTTGACAAACTGCGAAAGCATGACGATTCGTACTAAAACAGACATTTTGGAACATGTCCATAAGTTAAACATACCATAAATATCCTTTAAGTAGCTTAGAAATAGGCTTTGAGGGGTTCGGTATGCTAAAATAAACTTTTGGATCATTCAAGGACTAAAAGTGTCAAAAAGTCCATAAGTTTGCACTTTCGCGCATAACTTACGTTCTGAATACATTCGGACATCCAAAAATTTATGTAAGCATCTTAATATTATGCCTTAGTGTTTCGCATGAGAAAAATCCATTCGTCGCGCAATTTGGATCGTTTTTCGCGCTTATGCGCATTCCATCGTAATTAAGCGAACATCGCGATCGTACGGCCAAACGAACCAACATCCGGCATATTTTTGAGCATGTTTCATGTCCTCAATGTTTAAGCATCATTTTAGGGCCTCAAAGATGTTCATTAGTACACTTATAGTACATGATTTCATTGTGTTTATGCTATGTATGCCCGTTGTGTGCGTACTTAGTACATCATTTTACATTACATTTTATGCTATGTATGCCCATTGTGTGCGTACTTGCTATGTATGCCCATTGTGTGCATACTTAGTACATTTATTCATCACATGCTTACATTTTGGTATGACATTTGGTTTGTTCAAATGATACAATGTACATTCATTAACATTAGCTACGCCACTCGTTAACAGGTAATGGTACCATAGGACTTGACAACTCCCATTCCTAAAATCCCGGGTTTGTTTGGATTAGAAGGAATGACCAAATTCGATAAACAATAATACATATAGACCTTTAATTTGTTTAAAGGTCTATCACCACAGTCAAAAAGTCTTGAATGTAATGCATTTTCACAATATCGCATAAGTGTTTGTATCAGTATAGCATGCATTTGTTCCACAAAACATAACTTTGACTTAAACTATGTTTAATTCAATACCCTGTTTTTGTGCATTTTTACCAATGGCCTAGTTGATATATTTCACATGTCATACATGATATTTTGGATACACATTATATGATTTACATTAAACATAAACAATTTGACATTGATATACACATTTGGTGGTTTACATTAGACATGAACATTTTGATATGCTTTACACAATAACACTTGACAATTGATTTATACATGAACAATTTACATGGTGGTTGGTTTGGGTAAATGGTTTGAGTAACGTGGCGTATGTAATATGATACAAACATGGTGGATACGCCGCTGGTACTTCCTATATATAAATGTTTGTATAATATTACATATCGTAGCATTATTTAAATCATTTCAGTATAGACATATTACATTTTACACAAATAACATATTCTTCACAAGACATTGTTTTACAAACAACTTATCTTATACAAACTCATTTTTACTTTCATTTTACCTTACATTTTATTTATACATATCATCTGATCTTATCGTTTTTCATATGATTTATAAGACAAAGCAAATTACAAGGTTCATGACTAAACATTTTCACAAACATAAGTCATGAATTCTATTTTCACAAAACCTATGTATCTCACAGGCATTTTTATGCTGACGTACCTACTTTCACATGTGTTTTCAGGAGCTGTCGCTTAGGATGATGATTGTGATACTAGGGCGGACCTGTGCCTTAGAGACATAAAACGAAGATAGACTTAGTTTAATTATGTTATAAACTCTTTATTTCCTGTTTGAAGACAATGTAACACGTTTGTTTGATAAATAAAATATAACTTTGTATGCCATGGTTGTGAAACAAATAATTCTGTCTCAACACTCCCCGACGTTTCCGCCGCGGTTGCATGTTACACATGGTCGGGGTGTGACGGAAGAGTTGGTATCAGAGCCAATGGTTATAGGGAATTAGGTTATTAGTAATGCTTTGACCTAAACTATAACTTTCTAGGACCCTAACATAAGTTATCTTGTGTTTAGATTTTAAAACATGCACTTCACCTATCCTTAGGTGATAACCACAACGAGTACATCAATTCCGAATCCGCTTTGAAAATTAATCATCTGTTCTAGGATGATTGATTACTAGGTTTTGAACCCCCTGTTATATGGTTTTGAACCCCCTGTTATATGGTTTTGAACCCCTTTGAATTTTCAAAAATCTCGTCAAGGTTTTCGGGTTTTAATAGTGTGAACACGTGCAAACTGGAAGAGTGAATGCCTGTACCCTGAGTATTCTGTCTAAGGCTAGAGTGTTCGTACAAATCCACATAATCGGACCAGTCACTCTTACCTGGGAACTCTTGGGGTGAGTGTTCACTTATAGGCGAACATGTCTTCGCGATACATTATTTTGACCCATTTACTAGACACTGTGTGTCGCTTGTTTGCTTTGCGATGCGGACAAATAACCACCATCTTTGCTTTTGTTGATTTTGCTTCATCTCATTCTCTTCATCCAATCATCTCACTCATTTCCTTTCATGTTTTCCTCTTTTAGAATGCCTCCTCGACGCGAAAACTAGATAGCGACTGCCAAACTGGCAGAAATTATTGCGCAGCAAATGGCTGCTCAATTCCCAAATCTCTTTGCTCAATGGAACCAAGCCAACAACAACAACAATGCTCCATGCAATTTCAAGAGTTTTAACTCGGCTAAACCACTCAAGTTTAGTGGTTCCGAAGGAGCAACTGGGCTTCTTCAATGGTTTGAGAGCATTGAGAATACATTCCGTCACGTGCAGTGTCCTGACAATCGCAAGGTCGAGTTTTCTTCAAGTGTGTTTCAGAAGAGGGCTCTTACGTGGTGGAACGGGGTTATGAGGGATCGCGGTGCAAAAGTTGCTCTAGCACAGACATGGGCTGAACTTAGGGCACCAATGATGAGGGAGTTCTGTCCTCGTCATGAGCAGCGAGCTTTGAAGAAAGAGATTGATGACTTAAAACAATACAGTGGCGAGCACCGGGCATATACTGATAGGTTTGAGGAGTTGAGTCTGCTTTGCCCGACAATGGTTGCCCCACTCGACAAGGCCATCGAAAGGTACACCGATGGCCTACCTGACTCGGTACTAGACATCATTACTGGTAGTAACCCTACCACACTTCGTCAGGCGACCGCATTAGCAGCGACACTGACTGAGTCGCAGATTCGAAAGGGAAAGCTGCACAAAAAGGGTGACAAGGGTAAGAAGCAGGCAGCTGACAAAGAAGATAGCAAGAAAGGTCAAAACAAGAAGGGAAAGGATTCTGGTTCCTCAAGGGGGTTAAGGAAGCGTAAGGCTTCCCAAAATTTTGTGGTCACTGCCCAGGTTAACCAGGCAGCTCCCAACCAACCCGCACAGCCTCCAGCGAAGAAACCTTATGCAGGGAATGCACCTTTGTGCAATAGATGCAACGGTCACCATCAGCCGCAATTTCCGTGCCGTATCTGTACTAATTGTGGGAAGCCAGGTCATCTTGCTGGTGTTTGTTGTTTTGCTCAGAATCAGGCAGTTCAGAACCCGGTTCAACACGTTACTCAGCCTCCTGCTCAGCAACAGGGTCAAGCTGCACGACCTCATTTTCCTCCTGGTTCGTGCTACAATTGTGGGGATCTGACCCACTACAGAAACCGGTGCCCAATACTAGCCAACCAGAATCAGAATCAGGCTCAGGCTCGAGGTCGAGTCTTCAACATGAACGCACAAGAGGCACAAGCAGATGATAATGTGGTGAACGGTACGTTCTTTACTAATAATCAGCCAGCATCTGTTCTTTTTGATTCGGTTGCCGATAAGAGTTTTGTGTCGTTATCTTTTGAACCATTGCTTCGCATGTCTAGAACGAAACTAGGTAAACCATTGACAGTAGAAGTGGCGAGCGGTGAACCCATTGTTCTTAGTTCTATTCTCCGCAACTGCCAATTAAACCTTAACAACCATCTTTTTCCTATTGACCTCACGCCTATGCAACTTGGAAGCTTCGACGTTATTGTGGGTATGGATTGGTTAGCCAAGCATCGCACAGAGGTAATTTGTTTCGAGAAGATTGTTCGTGTGCCACTTTCGACAGGTGAGATCCTACAAGTTCGTGGTGAGAAACCTGCTGGTGGTCTTAAACTCATGTCTTGTTTTAAAGCTCGGAAGTATCTGCGAAAGAACTATGTGGCCTTTTTGGCACATGTTGTAGCAGATAAGGGCAAAGGTAAATCTATTCAAGATATTCCTATCGTACGGGATTATTCTGAAGTTTTTCCTGAAGAGTTACCTGGTCTACCCCCAGCACGCCAAGTCGAGTTCCGTATTGATCTCGTACCTGGTGCAAATCCCATTGCCAGAGCTCCATATCGTCTAGCACCGTCCGAGATGCAAGAATTGTCTAAGCAGCTACAGGAACTCTCTGACAAAGGGTTTATCCGTCCTAGCTTTTCACCTTGGGGTGCTCCCGTTTTTTTGTCAAAAAGAAGGATGGATCTTTTAGGATGTGTATCGATTATCGTGAGCTTAACAAGCTTACCATCAAGAATCGATATCCCCTACCTCGCATCGATGATCTCTTTGATCAATTGCAAGGCGCTTCTTATTTTTCAAAGATTGATCTGCGATCTAGATATCATCAACTTCGCGTGCATGAAGAAGATATTCCCAAGACAGCTTTCCGCACTCGTTATGGGCATTATGAGTTCACAGTCATGCCATTCGGTTTAACTAATGCTCCTGTTGTTTTCATGGACTTGATGAATAGGGTCTGCAAGCCTTATTTGGATAAGTTCATCATCGTTTTCATTGATGACATTTTGATATATTCTAAGACGCAAGCTGAGCATGAGCAACATCTTCGTCTTACTTTGGAACTCCTAAAGAAAGAGCAACTTTTCGCCAAATTCTCCAAGTGTGGATTCTGGCTTAAAGAGGTTCAATTCTTAGGACATATTGTCAACGAACAGGGTATTCATGTAGATCCCTCCAAGATCAGTGCGATTAAGGATTGGGATACACCTACTACTCCTACTGAAGTTCGTTCTTTTCTTGGTCTAGCAGGTTATTATCGCCGCTTCATTGAAAATTTCTCAAAGATTGCAGTTCCTCTAACTGCTCTAACTCAGAAGAACAAACCCTTTGAATGGGGATTCAAGCAAGAGGAAGCATTTCTGACTTTGAAACAAAAACTTTGCGACGCGCCTGTCCTAACTTTGCCCGAGGGCAATGATGATTTCGTCGTTTATTGCGATGCATCTAAATTAGGTCTTGGCTGCGTCCTGATGCAAAGAAACAAAGTCATAGCATACGCATCGAGGCAGTTGAAGATACATGAGAAAAACTACACCACTCATGATCTTGAGTTGGGTGCAGTTGTCTTCGCTCTTTAGATTTGGAGACACTATTTGTACGGTACAAAATGTGTGGTTTTCACAGACCACAAAAGTCTTCAGCATATCTTCAATCAGAAAGAACTCAACATGAGACAACGACGTTGGGTGGAGCTTCTAAACGACTATGACTGCGAGATTCGCTACCATCCTGGTAAGGCGAACGTAGTAGCCGATGCCTTGAGTCGCAAGGAACGTACTAAGCTTCATTGTGTTCGTGTTCAATCTGATATTCAAGCTCGATCTGATATCCAAGCCCGTATTTCTCAGACTCAACAATCTTGTGTTTCACAAGGTTTGATGGATAAGGAATTTCCTTATCACATAACACCTGCTCTTGAACTGAAGGACAATGGATCGTATTACTTCATGGACCGTTTGTGGGTCCCGAGCCAAGATAATCTTCATACCCTGCTTATGGATGAAGCCCATAAGTCTCGTTATTCTATTCATCCTGGCTCGGATAAGATGTAAAAGGATCTTCGTATTCAGTATTGGTGGCCTGGTATGAAGAAAGACATTGCCTTATATGTATCAAAATGCCTTACTTGTCTTAAGGTTAAGGCTGAACATCAGCGTCCTTCCGGTTTATTGGAGCAACCAGAGATCCCAGTTTGGAAATGGGAAAACATTACTATGGATCTCATTACTAAACTCCCGCGCACAAAGAAAGGTCACGATGCCATCTGGGTAGTTGTTGATCGTCTTACTAAATCAGCGCATTTCTTGCCAATCCGTGAGGATTTTTCGGCTGACAAACTTGCTAAAATCTATGTGGATGAAATTGTAGCTCGACATGGTGTTCCTTTGAACATCATTTCTGACAGAGATGCTCGTTTCACTTCTCATTTTTGGAGAACCATGCAATCTGCTATGGGGACCCAACTTAATCTGAGCACAGCTTATCATCCGCAAACGGATGGTCAATCTGAAAGAACAATCCAGACACTGGAGGATATGCTTAGAGCTTGTGTGATCAATTTTGGTGGTAGTTGGGATTCACATCTTCCGTTAATTGAATTCTCCTACAACAACAGTTATCACTCTAGCATCAACATGGCTCCTTTTGAGGCTCTCTATGGTCAAAAATGTCGTTCACCAGTCTGCTGGAATGAGATCGGCGAGGCTCAGCTTACTGGACCTGCCCTCATTTTAGAGACAACAGATAAGGTTAAGAAAGTTCGTGATAACCTTCAGACAGCTAGAAGCCGTCAAAAGAGTTACGCGGACCTAAAACGCAAGCCCTTGGATTTTCAAGTCGGTGATCGTGTATTACTTACGGTCTCACCTTGGAAAGGTGTGATCAGATTTGGAAAGAAAGGAAAACTTGCACCTAGATACGTTGGACCATTCAAGATCGTCAAAAGAATCGGTAAGGTAGCCTACAGACTTGAGTTACCTCCTGAACTTGGAAATGTTCATCCAACCTTTCACGTGTCCAATCTCAAGAGGTGTTTAGCTGATGAGAACCTCCACATACCGCTTGATGAAATTCATGTTGATAAAACACTGAAATTTGTTGAGAAACCGGTGGAAATCATGGAACGTGAAGCCAAGTGGCTTAAACGCAAGCGCATTCCTTTGGTCAAGGTTCGCTGGGAATCTAAACGTGGACCCGAGTTTACTTGGAAACGCGAAGATTAAATGAAGGCGAGGTATCCGCATCTTTTTCCACGAGTTTCCTCTAAATAAATTTAGGGACGAAATTTCTGCAAGTAGGGGAGACTGTAGCATTTGTGCTCGAAATCATTATGGACAGTTTAGTTATCAATAAAAAAATGTTATTTGATCCCAATGTTTGTTTGGTTGTGTTTTACATTTTTCATGTTTTGACTTTTGTTCAATTTCAAACTCTACATCGCTTTCAGGAGAATTATACACAAACTGGTGCGTAAACGTACTCAGTTTAATGCGACAAATACTCCGGAACATCAACATATACTTAACATACCTTAAATAACCTTTACATAACTTAGAAATAAGTTTTGAAGGCTTTGGTATGGCAAAAACAAGTTAATTCGCTTACAAGGACTAAACTTGACAAACTGCGAAAGTATGACGATTCGTACTAAAACAGACATTCTGGAACATGTCCATAAGTTAAACATACCATAAATATCCTTTAAATAGCTTAGAAATAGGCTTTGAGGGGTTCGGTATGCTAAAATAAACTTTTGGATCATTCAGGGACTAAAAGTGTCAAAAAGTGCATAAGTTTGCACTTTCGTGCATAACTTACGTTCTGAATACATCCGGACATCCAAAAATTTATGTAAGCATCTTAATATTATGCCTTAGTGTTTGGCATGAGAAAAATCCATTCGTCGCGCAATTTGGATCGTTTTTCGCGCTTATGCGCTTTCCGTCGTAATTAAGCGAACATCGCGATCGTACGGCCAAACGAACCAACATCCGGCATATTTTTGAGCATGTTTCATGTCCTCAATGTTTAAGCATCATTTTAGGGCCTCAAAGATGGCTTAACGGGCCTTAAACTTGTCGAAAATGGCCCTAAACCACAACAGGGACCTAAACTGTCATTTCTGAAACTTGTTTTCTGATCTGGACCCCCAGGCGGCCCGCGTAAAGCCAAGGTGAACTCTTACACGGCCCGCGTCAGCCTCCCAGACCAGATTCAATGTTTTAATCCACTTGCAGCAACCTTTCAAACCTCCAAAGGGCAACGCCACATGTCAAATCCCTATGGTGGGGGCAAAATAAGCCACCACAACATTGCGACAAGTGTACGGGTTAGATCGAGGCACGATATTCAAGAAACGATCCTAACGGTCTTGCATATCCTATAAATACCCCCCCCCCCATTTGGTGTAAAACCCACAAATCTGATCAAAGAGCTCTAAGTTGATGCCATTGCTTCATACCTGAGCTCCTGGATCAAGATTAGCTTTCGGGGACCCTTCGTAAGTGTTCTTTCGTTCTTTTATCGCTTTTCGAGTGCTAAAGTCAAACTTTGTTTGACTTTCTGCGTTAACCAGCTTATGGTCAACACGAAGTTCGTTGGAACTTCATAACGTGAGCGTGATCACGATGGTTATAGTCCATAGTGACTATACCTACTGATTACCACGTTATCTAGGCTCAGTGACGAGTCGTAGTTTCGGCCAAAATGCGCATTCTTGCGTATTTTGTAACCAAACTACTCGTGGGTATCAAAACCATTTGTTTTGATACCAAACCTGTTTTCTAAACTTAGTTAAGCATGTGTTAACATGCTTAGCTCGTCACTTTTAGTATAGTGCTTATATAGGGTTGTAAGGTAAGCGATCTAAACAATCGCTTATACTTTCGAACCCGACCCATTCGGTCGATCATTAGGATCCGACCAAACACATTAGGTGACCATAGTTGTATAAGGAATAACCTTCCAAGGTTATACTTTATGGTCACGACGTTAGGCGTTCCAAACGCGTTTTACGCGAACGACGCGTTAACGTAGCATAAGCTACCTAAACGGGTCGTAATGGGTTGTAAGCACTTAGGTTAGGTTTCATTTTAGTATGTAGGCTTTGTTAAACCATATTACACGAGTCTCCATACTCGTTTGGTTTACGAACCCTCATTCTATCCAAATCATCCGATTTAGGTCCGGTATATTAACATAGTTACCTATATTAGGTGCCGTTTGATATCCGTGATCTCTAGCATTTTTCGGTTGTTACTCAAGGACTTCTAAGCAACCTCAGGTGAGTACATAGACCCCTCTTTTACTGTTTTCCAAACTGTTTTGGGGTGAAACACATGTGCCTACTTGTTACTTTCATGCTTTCCATGTTTTCATATCATATGCCTATTATGTTCATTAGTACACTTATAGTACATGATTTCATTGTGTTTATGCTATGTATGCCCGTTGTGTGCGTACTTAGTACATCATTTTACATTACATTTTATGCTATGTATGCCCATTGTGTGCGTACTTAGTACATCATTTTACATTACATTTTATGCTATGTATGCCCATTGTGTGCATACTTAGTACATTTACTCATCACATGCTTACATTTTGGTATGACATTTGGTTTGTTCAAATGATACAATGTACATTCATTAACATTAGCTACACCACTCGTTAATAGGTAATGGTACCATAGGACTTGACAACTCCCATTCCTAAAATCTCGGGTTTGTTTGGATTAGAAGGAATGACCGAATTCGATAAACAATAACACATATAGACCTTTAATTTGTTTAAAGGTCTATCACCACAGTCACAAAGGCTTGAATGTATGCATTTTCACAATATCGCATAAGTGTTTGTATCAGTATAGCATGCATTTGTTCCACAAAACATAACTTTGACTTAAACTATGTTTAATTCAATACCCTGTTTTTGTGCATTTTTACAAATGGCCTAGTTTATATATTTCACATGCCATACATGATATTTTGGATACACATTATATGATTTACATTAAACATAAACAATTTGACATTGATATACACATTTGGTGGTTTACATTAGACATGAACATTTTGATATGGTTTACACAATAACACTTGACAATTGATTTATACATGAACAATTTACATGGTGGTTGGTTTGGGTAAATGGTTTGAGTAACGTGGCGTATGTAATATGATACAAACATGGTGGATACGTCACTGGTACTTCCTATATATAAATGTTTGTATAATATTACCTATCGTAGCATTATTTAAATCATTTCAGTATAGACATATTACATTTTACACAAATAACATATTATTCACAAGACATTGTTTTACAAACAACTTAGCTTAGACAAACTCATTTTTACTTTCATTTAACCTTACATTTTATTTATACATATCATCTGATCTTATCGTTTTTCATATGATTTATAAGATAAAGCAAATTACAAGGTTCATGACTAAACATTTTCACAAACATAAGTCATGAATTCTATTTTCACAAAACATATGTATCTCACAGGCATTTTTATGCTGACGTACCT
Source organism: Helianthus annuus (assembly GCF_002127325.2). Classification (NCBI taxonomy): domain Eukaryota; kingdom Viridiplantae; phylum Streptophyta; class Magnoliopsida; order Asterales; family Asteraceae; genus Helianthus; species Helianthus annuus. The sequence continues at coordinate 135,289,069 of NC_035440.2, forward strand.
TCTTTCACATGTGTTTTCAGGAGCTGTCGCTTAGGATGACGATTGTGATACTAGGGCGGACCTGTGCCTTAGAGACATAAAACGAAGATAGGCTTAGTTTAATTATGTTATAAACTCTTTATTTCCTGTTTGAAGACAATGTAACACGTTTGTTTGATAAATAAAATATAACTTTGTTTGCCATGGTTGTGAAACAAATAATTCTGTCTCAACACTCCCCGACGTTTCTGCCGCAGTTGCATGTTACACGCGGTCGGGGTGTGACACAGGAACCTGGGATCAACCAGGCTATGGCAAGGGAGTTGCAAAAACTCAAGGATATGATATCCAGTGTCCCGAGAGTGGTTAAACCCCTTCCTGAGATTCCAGATGAAAGTCACAGGGTGTCTCGCTTTGCACCACCTATATGTAATGCGGATATACGAAAGAGGTTTCAAACCCCGAATATGAAGCTCTATGATGGTACAACTGATCCAGAAGAGCATGTTGCTCAGTACATGGAGAGAATGGAGATCAACCCCATTCAAGAAAGGTTAAATGGCTGCTAAGTCTTCCTCCTTACTCTATTACCTCATTTTCTAATCTGGTTAATTTGTTCAATAGCCAAATTTCATGTAGTAGGAGATTTGAACGATTAATAAGTGATTTATATAGGGTAACCCAAGGTCATAATGAATCGTTAAGGGATTACATAACTAAATTCAGTAGAGAATCCTTGGAGATTCCTAACTTAGATATTGCTACAACTGTAGAGACTTTTAAAATGATTTTGCTCAAGGATTCACAATTCTATGATGATCTTGTTATGACACCTTGCAGGAACCTAGATGAAGTAAGGAACAGGGCCCTTAGATTCATCCGTTTAGAGGATGATAAAAGGATACAGGAAGACTGTCAGGATCCTCAAAGCAAGATAAACAAGGATCCTATTTCAGGAATAACAAATCCAAGTCATACAATAAGTCTGACAATCAGAATGTGCATGGTGTGGAACAAGAGGAAGATGATGAGGATTATCCTCCTATTTCTGAGTTTTGTTTTGCTGTCGATAATAGTGAACTAATCCTTGCTATGCAGAATTTAGGTGATAAAGCCAGATGGCCGAGGAAGAGTGACAAGCCAGCAGCTACCAAAGACAAATCAAAATGGTGTGCTTATCATGAAGACTTTGGTCACCTCACATATGAGTGCATAGCACTAAGGAAAGAGATTGGTTACCTTTTGAGCAAAGTATACTTGAAGGAGTTGTTCACTAGGGAGAAATCAAGGATCCAGGATCCTGAGAAAGTTTCTAGAAAGGCTCCTGCTCCACCAGCTGACGCTCAAATTATTCATTTTATCTTCGGTGGATCTGACATCTGTGGCACTTCATTCTCGGCAGCTAAGAGGCGTGCAAAGGAGACAAAGATGGAGAATGGGGGTAGACCTATTCGAACTTCCTTTGATGAGGATGACCGTGCAGATATTCAGGATCCTCATCACGATGGTCTTGTTATTACATTATTCATTTCTAACCATTTTGTTCACAGGATTCTCATTGATGGGGGAAGCTCAGTGAACATCATCCAGTTAGATGTCCTCAAGAGAATAAACATCCCTGAACCCGAAATTATCCCTAGATCATCTGTTCTTGTGGGATTCAGTGGAGAGACCAAGAATACATTGGGGGACATCAAACTTCCTATTTACATAGAGGGAGTTAATTATGTTCAAAAAATTATGTGTCATTGATTGCTTATCTCGCTGTAATGTTATCCTTGGCAGGCCATGGATACACGATATGAAAGTAGTCCCCTCAACGTATCATCAGTGTGTGAAACTCCCTACACCATGGGGTGTGGTGAAGATAGAAAGTGATCAGCAAGAGGCCAAGAATTGTTACACTTCATCAATGAAACCAGCCTCAAGACCTAGGGAGGCATAGCAATTAAAGTATCCTCCAAGGGATGTCCTGGAGGCAAGAGAGTAAGATGTCAAGGACATTCTGATGAACCCTAAGGATCCTGAATCCAAGATCTTTATAGGATCCGGGATCCTTGACATCATCGAACAGGATTTAATATCCTTCCTAAAAAGGAGAAAAACTACCTTTGCTTGGAAACATGAAGACATGACAGGTATTTCTAAAGATGTTATTACTCATAAACTTGGCATTGACAGGTCCTTCAAACCAATACATCAGAAAAGGAGGAAGTTTGCACCTGAAAGAAATGCCATTATCCAAGAGGAGGTAGACAAATTGCTCAAGGCATGTATGATTAGAGAGGTAAAGTATCCAAGATGGTTAGCCAATGTGGTTGTTGTTCAGAAAAAGAATGGAAAGTGGAGTGTATGTGTTGACTTTACTGATTTAAACAAAGCATGTCCCAAGGATCCTTTCCCTTTACCCCACATTGACTCCATGGTGGATGCTACAGCGGGTCATGAGTTGTTAACTTTTATGGATGCTTCATCTGGATTTCAACGAATTCAGATGGAACCTTCTGATCAAGAGGATACAGCTTTTATTACTCCTACTGGTATCTATTGTTATATTGCTATGTCCTTTGGACTAAGAAATCCAGGTGCTATATACCAAAGGCTAGTAAATATGATGTTTAAAGAACAAATTGGACACACAATGGAGGTCTATATAGATGACATGGTGGTTAAGTCCAAAAGAGCTGAGGATCACCTTAAGGATTTGGAGGAAGCATTTAATATCCTTGATAGATACAACATGAAATTGAATCCTTCCTGTTTTGGTCAAAAATCACACAAGGATAATGCAACCAAACTCTATGTAAACGGGGTATGATGCTTGGTTTATTGAAAAAGTAAAGGATCACTTCAGTATGAAATATGCAAAGACACAATGATTTATACGAGGAAAAAGCCCTTGATCAATGTATGATCTCCGGCATAAAAAACCTCGGGTGATGGCAACTACCGATCACCAAACTTCAATAAAAAAAATGGTTACAACTTCGGATGATAATGAGCTGAGTACAAGGATCACTATAGTTTCGAGTGTCTAAGCGTGTGAGAATTGTGTTGTGTGTCCTTCCGAATGGGGAAGAGTGTTATATATACAAGTGTAGGTGACCTATTTTAGGTAAAAAGACTAATAATCAGCTCATTACCCCTTTAGAAATAAAAGCAAATCTAGCCTAAATTGTCGCCCTTAAATCATGCCAAGTTTCCATATCCTTGGCAACGTTCATCTCCGATTAAGCACAAGCTATAATTGTAAAGACGCGTCCTTTGATCGTGATGCTAAGAGCGGATCCTGCTAGACATTCCTGCAAAATGACATTAAGTTCAACGAAAGCAACTGTTAGCATGAGGATCCTATGATGGTCCGTGATCCTGATCCTGGAACTCTGCTGAGGATCACTATCTGCCAAAGAAACAAGGATCACTGGTTAGGATCACATGTAAGGACCATGTATTGTAAAAATCCAGCCCTAACAATTGCCCCCAAAATATAAGGAGTGATTTTGTAAATGAATGAGTTATATTTTGCTTTGATCTTATCTGCAACGAACGACTCGGATAACTAGCCGTTAATCTCGAACTAGCCGTTGCAACCCTTATGTCATAGATGTGACAATCCTGCAGATCATCATTATTAATAGGAGATATAGTTAGGATCAATTTGCATTTGAATTTAAGAGCTACTCCCTTTATAATCTCGTTCGAAAGATCGATCAGGTATTCTTCTTCTTTTCTTTCCCTCTCTTACTCTGTTTTCCTTTCTCTTTCTATTCTTCCGCGAATATGTTGCTCCGGAACTCTCCTCACAAGGATCACCAGAGGAACAGCCCCTTGAAAGGTCAAGGGATTATTAAAGACTCTCCTACCGAGAGATGCTGCTTCACCGATGCTCACGTTGATAGGATCCGTCACTGTTTTCCGGCGGATGCTATCTTCAAGTCATTCACTTCCACCGCTTTAAGCGATTTTGTTTCCGACACCTGGGTGGCCTTTCCTGCAACTCCGTTTACCATAGGATATTCGTATCCTTTTCCAGCCTTCACTCAATCCTTCTTTTCCTTGACCGGCATATCTTATATCCAAGCCATGCCGATGATCTGGAGGGTTCTGTATACCTTCGAGAGGATCATCGAGCAGGAGGGGATTGACTTAGGGATGGCAGAGCTGGCTGATCTTTATGATCTTACCACGTTTGGTTCCTATCGATATTTGCTGAAACGGAAAGCTGGAGAGGATCACCCTGTTTTTAAGGTCACCAAAAATGATACCAACTGGAAGCGACGATTCTTCTTTGTTAGGAGGGATACCATCCCTAACGGGGAGGATCTGCCCAGGGAGTGGGCCACTCATGGTAGGATAGAGGATCCTGGAAGGATCACCATCAGACTTGTTTCTTATGATGAAGATCACTAATGTTTCCTTTGTCTCTTGTGTTTTTTCAGCTATATCCGTTGCTCATCTCAAGTTAACCCCTGCTGCAAGAGAGAGAGTTTTAGCTTTCAAAAAGCTTGATCCTGAGACCAGAAGTTTTCAAGTCACCATCCAAGATTCACAAGAAGTATCCTCCGCATCTGCCACAATGTCAAGTAAGTATCCTTACCAAAAAGTAAGTTCTATGCAAGACTGTTAAATTAGTTAGGAAACTTATCTTGTTTTGATTGTGTAGGCGCTGGGAAATTTGCTAAGTCTGCCAAGTCTGCCTCCAAGTTCGGGATTGATGATCTTGCCAATGTCAAGTCTTCAAGAAAGAAGACTTCTGTTGCCAGTCCCTCTGCTTCGGCCCCTAAAGCACCTGTTAGGGGTAAGGGGAAGAAGAGAAAGACTTCTGAGGATCTCCAAGGGTTTCCCCTGCTCCGCCAGCAGTTTCTTGATTATGTTAATGAAGTAAGGATCATTGCCCCTGTTTGCTATCCTACTTGAGTATCCTGTCTATATATTCTGTTTCTTTGAGGATCACCTGGTCCTGATCTTACCTTTTTCCCTTTTTGCAGAAACTTGCTGAAGTAGAGACCTACCTTTGCCATGTCGAGGGTCAGGAAAGCCAAATCGCTGACCTTCAACAAATGGGCGTGTTGAAGGATCTTAAGATAGCTGATCTTGAGAAGGAGCTCCGGGCTACAAAGGATGAGGCTGCTCAAATGCTGATCAACATGGATGGCGAAAAGCAGGAGATCACCCAGGATGCCAAGGTCTCTGCCGCAATTGCTATGTATAAGATACAATTGCAGATGGCTGCGGAGGCTCAGGATCCTGCCTTCGACAAGAACTCATGGGATGTGGAGGGTTGGAAGGCAAGGCTGGCGGAATTGGAGGACGATGATGAAGCTGAGGATATCCCTATGCTTGAAGGTGGTGATGCTGGCATGGATCAGGGTGGAGAAGCTGGTGGTGATGGAGCAGCGAAGGTTTAAGCTGCTGGATTGGGCGATGATGGATATTTCGAGACTAGGCCGGAGCCCAATTTTTTAGGTTTGGTAGTGGTTTTCGTGGTTGTTGATGTTTGAAACAATTGATGGTCTGTACTTAAACAATAGTTTTTAGGGTTAAGGATCCTGGATCCTTTGGACAATAGGTAGGATCGCAAATGGTGGAGGGATCCTCTGTTTGGGGGATGAAGCCTTTGTGATCCTGCCGCCTTTAATTTCCTGCACCTGCTAAGACCACACAGACAATGGACACCCTTTGCCAACCCATGTGGACGGGCCACGTTTTGCTGGTAGAAATGTGGGTTGGAAATTTTGACAACTTTTTGAAAGGGTTTAAGATCCTTTTGTTAAAAATATAACTTTAATCTTTCTGGCTTATCTCGTGTTGTTATCCTTTATTTGTCTTCTTATTTTCCAGTTTGTTTTAGAAACATATTTGTTAGAGTAACAAGAGTTGAGCAAACCATGTTTAATAAATTTAGGATATGATCCTAGATCAAATATCCTGACACTGAAAATTTTTGAAGCAATCAATTTCAAGGATCATAGGTTTAGTTGTCAAAGTGTAAGGGTTGTTTAGTATAATCAAAATAGTCAAGGATCATACCTGAGGATCCAAGTTAGGATCCTAACCTTTAATCAAGATAACCATAAGTGAAATTTTAACGGATAATAAGGATTAAGGATCCTTATTTGTTTAACTTCGAGAACCTGAAAAATGGAACATAACTTGGGACTAAGCCAATGTAATAGATAAATTAGTAGCTGGGGACATGCCCAAAGGATAACTGGGGACAAGCCCAAAGGATCACTGGGGACAAGCCCAAAGGATAACTGGGGACAAGCCCAAGGATCGTATGTAAACTGGAGTATGGCCCTTACTGGCGACTATCCAATCTTAGTGACATGAAAATGCCAAAACCTTGGCTAACGTGAAAACGTTAGAAACCTTAGGAACGGATGTATGGTACGTCTACCATTATACGTAGGATCCTAGGTATAGCCAGTACGATGAGGTTGTCAGCCCCGGAAGTGGGTACTGGTCCCAAAGACGAGAACTATATCAGGATCATCGTGCGCTGCTGGCGGAAACTGGGGATAATCCCAAGGATAACTGGGGTTGAACCCAAGGATCTGCGGTGCTTTTGAAGATCTTTAACGATATGCTGAAGATACCTGAACTATCATAACTCAAATGGTTCGTGAGAAGAGGATGAAGGATACATGATCCTTATCCTTAGGTAAAAAGTAAGGAAATGTAATAGTTTTAAGATAAGGACATTACCAGAGTAAGGATCACTGACATCACCGGGATCCTTCGAGGATACTTCAATGTAAGGATCACATGCTTGAAGGATCATGTTCACATAAAGTATTTCTTTAAGTGAACAGCATTCCAGGCTCTTGGTAACAAATTTCCTTCCATGGTTAGCAATCTGTATGCCCCCTTTCCTGCTTCAGCTTCAATCAAGTAAGGGCCTTCCCACTTTGGTGCTAACTTCCCGTCAGCAGGATTGATAGTGTTTTGGAATGCTTTTCTCAACACCATATCTCCGACTTGGAACTTCCTTATCCTAACATTTTTGTTGTAAGCACCAGCCATTCTTTGTTGGTAGCTTGCCATCCTTATCCTAGCCAGATCCCTGATTTCCTCAATAGTATCCAAATCCTGAGCCAGGATCGTGGCATTCTCTTCAGGATCACGAGCACTTGTTCTAGCAGTTGGGATCACCATCTCTGTTGGGATCACTGCTTCTGCCCTAAATACTAAAGAGAAAGGTGTTTGACCAGTGGCATTCTTGGGAGTTGTCCTATCAGCCCATAGCACATAAGGTAACTCCTCTGCCCATTTCCTCTTCTTGGATCCTAGCTTCTTCTTCAGATTGTTGATGATGATCTTGTTGGATGATTCTGCTTGACCATTGGCTTGTGGATGAACTGGTGTTGATGTTATCATCTTAATTCCCCAACTGTCACAAAAGTTAGTGGTTCTGCTTCCAATGAATTGGGAACCATTATCACATACAATTTCAGAGGGAATGCCAAATCTAGTTATAATGTTTCTTTTGATAAATGATATAACTTCCTTTTCTCTGACTTGAGCAAAAGCTTCAGCTTCTATCCACTTAGAGAAGTAGTCGGTCATGGCGAGCATAAACACTTTTCCACCAGGTGCTTTAGGAAGCTTGCCAACTATATCCATCCCCCATCTCATGAATGGCCAAGAGGATGGTATTGGGTGTAAAAATTCAGCTGGCTGATGGAGGATATTGCTGTGTCTTTGACAAGGATCACACTTCTTAGCATATTCTACAGCATCCCTTTTCATACTTGGCCAGTAGTATCCTGTTCTAAGGATCCTTGAGAATAATGCTCTGCCCCTAGTGTGGTTTCCACAATCTCCCTCATGGAAGTCTCTCAACACTTCTTCAATTTCAGGATCCTCGATACATCTTAAATATGGTCCTGCAAGAGATCGCTTATATAATACATTTTTCAAAATCGTGAATTGAGATACCTTAATCCTGAAAGCTCTAGGATTTTCTCCCATCGGAATCTCCCCGTATTGTAAGTATCTCATAATTGGTGAGATCCATGATCCTGAATAAGAATGAGCTTCTTCACTAGGGATCACCGCAGTATCCTCTTCTATTTCCATGGCCACCTGATTTTCAATGGCAGGAGCCAGGATATGGATGATAGGGATACTTATATCTTCTGGAATCTTTAAGGATGATCCTAGGTTGGCCAATGCATCAGCTTCCGTGTTATCCTCCCTTGGTACCTGTGTTAAGCTGAAAGAGACAAAAGAGAGTGCCAATTCCTTGACTATCTCTAAATATTTGGTTAGTTTTTCTCCTTTAACAGCATAGGATCCATTAAAGTGATTGGTGATCAATAATGAGTCCACATATACTTTAAGATATTTCTCCCCCATATCCTTAGCAATTTGCAAGCCAGCAATTAAGGCTTCATATTCAGCCTCTTTGTTAGTTGCTTGGAACTCACAGGCTATGGAGTGGGGTATTATGTCCCCTGTGGCGATTTTAGTAGTATCCCGAGCCCTGTGCCCTTGACATTTGAGGATCCATCAGTGTGTAGTATCCAAGGATCCTTGGTCTCATCCAGCTGCTGGACTTCCAATTCTGCTTCCTTTTGTAGATCACTACTGAAATCAGCCACAAAATCAGCTAGTGCTTGGGATTTGATGGCTGTTCTTGGCTCATATCTTATATCATGGGCACTAAGCTTGACTGCCCACTTAGCCATTCTTCCTGACATCTCTGGTTTCCTGAAGACATTCTTAATTGGAAAATTAGTTCTAACAACAATAGTATGGGTTTCAAAATAATGCCTTAACTTAGTTGATGCCATGATTAATGCAAGAATAAGTTTTTCGAGGTGTGAGTACCTGGATTCGGCATCAAGTAAACTCTTACTTACATAGTAGATAGGATATTGTGTACCTTCGTGATCCTTAACAAGGACAGTACTTACAGCGGTTGAGGATACCGCCAGATATAAGGATAACACATCTCCTTTTTCGGGTTTTGTTAATGCTGGTGCTGAGGACATATATTCTTTAAGGGCTTGTAAGGCATTCTCATGTTTCTCAGTCCATTCAAACTTCTTGTTCTTCCTTAGGATATCGTAAAATTCTTTACATTTTTCTGAGGATTTTGATATGAACCTGTTCAGAGCCGCTATCCTGCCTGTTAGCCTTTGCACATCCTTAGCATTGGCAGGGGACTTGATGTTCACTAGTGCTTTAATTTGCTCCGGACTTGCTTCAATGCCCCTCTGAGTTACCATATATCCTAGGAATTTACCTGCCTTAACACCAAAGTGGCATTTTGAGGGATTAAGCTTCATGTTATAATTATCAAGGATATCAAATGCTTCTTCCAAATCCCTTAGGTGATCCTCAGCTTTCTTTGACTTGACTACCATATCATCTATGTATACTTCCATAGTTTGTCCAATTTGATCCTTGAACATCATATTCACCAGCCTTTGATATGTTGCACCTGCATTTCTTAATCCAAAAGGCATGGCAATATAACAATACAAACCGGTTGGGGTCATAAAGGCTGTATCCTCTTGGTCAGATGGTTCCATCTGAATTTGTTGGAATCCAGATGATGCATCCATAAAGGTCAACAGTTCATGCCCCGCTGTTGCATCCACCATGGAGTCAATGTGGGGTAATGGGAAAGGATCCTTGGGACATGCCTTATTCAGATCAGTGAAATCGACACATACCCTCCACTTTCCGTTTTTCTTTTGGACAACAACCACATTGGCTAACCATTTTGGATATTTTACCTCTCTGATCATACCTGCTCGAAGTAGTCTCTCTACTTCCTCTTGGATAATGGCATTCCTTTCTGGTGCAAACTTCCTCCTTTTTTGATGGATTGGTTTGATAGACCTGTCAATGCCAAGTTTATGAGTTATGATATCCTTAGATATACCTGTCATATCTTCGTGCTTCCATGCAAAGGTAGACTTTCTTCTTTTGAGGAAGGATATCATGTCTTCTTTCATCTTGCCAAGGATCTGTCTTCTTTCATCTTGCCAAGGATCCCTGATCCGATATAGATTTTTGATTCAGGATCACTAGGATCCAAGAGGATTTCGTCCACATCTTGTTCCCTTGCCTCCAAGACATTCCTCGGAGGATACTGTAATTGCTATTGCTCCCTTGGCTTCGAGGTTGGCTTCATGGATGAGGTATAGCAATCCTTAGCCTCCTGCTGATCACTGTCGATCTTGATTATCCCCCATGGGCTAGGGAGTTTCACACATTGATGATAGGTGGATGGGACTGCTTTCATATCATGTATCCAGGGCCTGCCAAGGATAACATTGCAACAAGGTAAACAGTCAATAACACAAAATTTTTGATAATTATGTAATCCTTCCACGTAGATTGGGAGTTTGATGTCCCCCAGAGTTTTCTTCGTTTCTCCACTGAATCCTACAAGCACGGAGGATCTTGGTGTGATGTCTGATTCTGGGATACCCATTTTCTTCAGAACATCAAGCTGGATAATGTTCACTGAGCTTCCTCCGTCGATAAGGATCATGCGGACAAAATGGTTAGAGATAAAGAGAGTAATAACTAAACTATCATGATGAGGATCCTGGATGTTAATGCGATCATTCTCATCAAACGTTATCGTCTTTCCTTCCGAGACACTTGATGTTCGAATAGGTCTCTCTCCATTATCCATTTTTGCTTCCTTTGCATGCCTTTTGGCCGCCGAGAAGGATGTACCACAGATGTCTGATCCTCCGGAAATAAAGTTGATCACTTGTGCATTCGCCGGAGGGGCTGGAGCCTTTTCAGGGATCCTTTCAGGATCCTGAGTCCTTTGCTTTTTTCTTCCCAACAATTCTTTTAGATGCCCCTTGCTTAACAGATATCCAATTTCTTTTCTTAAAGCTATGCATTCTTCAGCTAGATGCCCGAAATCCTCATGGTATGCACACCATTTTGACTTGTCTTTAGTCCCGGATGGTTTATCATTCTTCCTGGGCCACCTAGCTTTTTCTCCTAGATTCTGCATTGCAAGGATTAGTTCATGATTATCAACGGAAAAACAATATTCTGAGATTGGAGGATAATCTTCATCATCCTCTTCTTGGTCAACAGCATGCACATTCTGGTTGTCATTTCTATGGTAGGATTTGAATTTATTGTTCTTGAAGGAGGATCCTTGCTTCTCCTGTTTTAAGGATCCTACTTGTCTCTCCTGGATCCTCTTGTCATCCTCTAGCCGGATGAACCTGAGTGCCCGAGTTCTTACTTCGTCTAGATTCCTGCATGGTGTCATAACAAGATCATCATAGAATAATGAATCCTTAAGCAGTCCCATTTTGAAGACTTCAACAGCCGTAGCCATATCCAAGTTGGGAATGTCCAAGGATTCTTTACTAAATTTAGTTATATAATCCCTTAATGATTCATTATGACTTTGAGTTACCCTATATAAATCACTAGTCAATCTTTCAAATTTTTTACTACAAGAGAATTGGTTATTGAATAAATTAACTAAATTAGCAAATGAAGTAATAGAGTAAGGGGGAAGACTTAGCAGCCATTTAAGAGCTGATCCAGTAAGAGTGGATCCAAATCCTTTACATAGGCATGCTTCCTTTAACTTTTCCGGGATTGGATTGATCTCCATCCTCTCCCTGTATTGTGCTATGTGCTCCTCAGGATCCGTTGTACCATCAGCTTCATAGTAGGGATATGGAACCTTTTGGGTACCTCTGCATCACAAATCGGTGGTGCAAAACGAGACACCTTATGGCTTCCATCTGCAATCTCCGGGATAGGCTTGACTACCCCTGGAACACTTGAGATCATATCTTTTAGCTTCTGCAACTCCCTGGCCATAGCATGATTGACACCTGTATCCTGCATGAATCCATGGTTAGTGGTAAGATAATTATTTAAAGTGTTATCTCCCATTGAGTTCAAGTTAGGAACATTGGGTGTGAATCCATATTGCTGGGATTCTGGGATAACGGAGGGACCAGTGGAAGCAATCGTCTGCATTGGAATGAAGTCCCCTTGATGGACATCTAGACTTCCTGTTTGCAAACTTTTTAGGGATCCTGGCATCTGGAAGGATCCTGGTATCTGGGATGATCTTGGAACGAAGGAGGATCCTTGAACCTGGGACGATCCTGGAACAAAGAAGGATCCTTGAACCTGGGATGATCCTGGAACAAAGGAGGATCCTTGACCCTAGGATGATCCTGGAACAAAGTAGGATCCTTGAAACTGCTGTGCTCCCGGATAGGCTCCTGAATTCATGAAGGATCCCATATGCTGGGGATAGGATCCTGCCGGCTGAAAGTGTGAGCCTGATGCCTGAGTCATTGCTGCCGATCCGAGGTGCAATCCTCTTGATTCTCCCATAATTTGCACGTCTGGGACTCCCGATGGCTGAGAAGTGATCATTGGAGTATCAAAGCTCAAGGATTTGGGCATCAGTGGGGAATGATCCTCTGCCGCTTTCTTTTGTCTTTTGAGATCTCCAATTTCCCTGAGGATCCTTTCATTAGTTTCATCCTGCCGCTGCATACGATCCTTCATCTGCAAAATCAAAGTAAATACGTCACTAGTACTGGGAGTATAAGAATTCATAGCAGAAGAAGATGGAGGTTTAGAGTTAGTAGGAGTTGGTCTCTTCTCAGCATTCTTCTGGGATCCTGCCGGTGGAGGAGGCAGAGTGTTCTGAGACGAGGTGATTGCAGACATCGCCGTGGATGTGTTTTTCAATGATGAAGCCATGTAATTCTTTGAAATGATTTCGAACAGAAAGTTTTCTTATAAATGAAGCACCAATGGCCCCACGGTGGGCGCCAAACTGTTTTGGTCAAAAATCACACAAGGATAATGCAACCAAACTCTATGTAAACGGGGTATGATGCTTGGTTTATTGAAAAAGTAAAGGATCACTTCAGTATGAAATATGCAAAGACACAATGATTTATACGAGGAAAAAGCCCTTGATCAATGTATGATCTCCGGCATAAAAAACCTCGGGTGATGGCAACTACCGATCACCAAACTTCAATAAAAAAAATGGTTACAACTTCGGATGATAATGAGCTGAGTACAAGGATCACTATAGTTTCGAGTGTCTAAGCGTGTGAGAATTGTGTTGTGTGTCCTTCCGAATGGGGAAGAGTGTTATATATACAAGTGTAGGTGACCTATTTTAGGTAAAAAGACTAATAATCAGCTCATTACCCCTTTAGAAATAAAAGCAAATCTAGCCTAAATTGTCGCCCTTAAATCATGCCAAGTTTCCATATCCTTTGCAACGTTCATCTCTGATTAAGCACATGCTATAATTGTAAAGACGCGTCCTTTGATCGTGATGCTAAGAGCGGATCCTGCTAGACATTCCTGCAAAATGACATTAAGTTCAACGAAAGCAACTGTTAGCATGAGGATCCTATGATGGTCCGTGATCCTGATCCTGGAACTCTGCTGAGGATCACTATCTGCCAAAGAAACAAGGATCACTGGTTAGGATCACATGTAAGGACCATGTATTGTAAAAATCCAGCCCTAACACTTCCAAATGCCACTTTGGAGTAAAAGCTGGTAAATTCTTAGGTTACATGGTGACAAAAAGGGGAATAGAGGCAAGTCCAGAACAAATCAAGGCCATTGTGAACATTAAGTCTCCTGCTAATGCTAAGGATGTGCAAAGATTGACAGGAAGAATCGCAACCTTGAACAGATTCATCTCAAAGTCATCAGAGAAATGCAAAGAGTTCTATGACACCCTCAAATCCCTCAAGGATTACTTATCCTCAGCTCCAGCACTAATGAAACCAAAAAAATGGAGAAACATTATCCTTATACCTAGCTATTTCTACTAAGGCAATAAGTGCGGTCCTCGTTAAGGATCACGATGGTACTTAACATCCAGTATACTATGTAAGTAAAAGTCTACTTGATGCTGAGTCCAGGTATTCTCATTTAGAGAAACTTATTCTTGCTTTAATCATGTCATCTACTAAATTACGTCATTATTTTGAAACTCATCCTATTATTGTTAAGACTAACTTTCCTATTAAGAATGTTCTCAGGAAACCTGAAATGTCGGGAAGGATGGCAAAATGGGCAGTCAAGCTTAGTGCATATGACGTTAAGTATGAACCAAGAACTGCCCTCAAATCCCAAGCCTTAGCTGACTTTGTGGCTGATTTTAGTAGTGATCTACAAAGGGAAGCTGAATTGTAAGTTCAACAACTTGAAGAGACTAAGGATCCTTGGATACTCTTCACGGATGGGGCTTCAAATGTCAAGGGAACTGGACTAGGCATACTACTAAAATCGCAACAGGGGGACATTATACCCAAATCAATTGCTTGTGAGTTCCAAAACACTAATAATGAGGATGAATATGAGGCCTTAATAGCAGGTTTGCAATTAGCCAAGCATATGAGGATCAAGTATCTTGAGGTACATGTAGATTCTTTGTTAATTACTAACCACTATAATGGCTCTTATACTGTCAAAGGTGAGAGGCTAATCAAGTATCTTGAGATAGTCAAGAAATTGGCAGACTCTTTTGATTCTTTTAGTTTAATACAGGTACCCAGGGAAGAAAATGCAGAAGCCGACTCCTTAGCTAACCTTGGATCATCATTGAAGATTCCAGAGGGTGTTAAGATACCCATTATCCACATCTTAACTCCTGCTATTGAGGATAACACAGCCATGGAGATAGTGGAGGATTATGCAATTATACCTAGTGATGGTGCACAGTCAAATTCAGGATCCTGGATCCTTCCAATCTTGAGATATATACAACATGGAGAGATTCCTACTGGAGAAAATCCTAGAGCTTTCAAAGTCAAGGTATCTCAATTTAAATTGCGAAATAACATCTTACATAAACGGTCTCTTGCAGGTCCATATTTAAGGTGCATTGAGGATCCAGAAATTTAAGAAGTTTTAAAGGATTTTCATGAAGGAGATTGTGGAAACCACACTGGGGCAGAGCACTATTTTCAAGGATCCTTAGAACATGATATTATTGGCCGACCATGAAGAAGGATGCTTTGGAATATGCAAAGAAATGTGATGCTTGTCAGAGACAAAGCAATATCCTTCATCAACCAGCGGAGCTCCTGCATCCTATATGTGACAACCGGTAAATTACGGCCCTTAATTACGCACAAAACAAGCCTTGAGACGATGATAACTAGTAGTTATTACGCGAATTAACTTAATTAGGCCTTTAGTATGCCTAGGAACGCCTATTCGACCTAACAGTGCGCGTATGACGATCTGCGAAGAAACTGCTGGAAATTTAACGGTAATAAACTGAAACCGTACGAAATTCTGACAACGCCAAAAAATACGAAATTTTTACGAGTATTTTAAACTAAAAAATTTAGTTTTTCGATTTTTTCGTACTTTCAAAACATCACAGGCGCATAACGATAAAAAAACGCGACTTTGACCGTGATTAACGAACGAACGCGTAAACGCAATTACCGACACTATTTCACACAGAATTAACTCTAAAATTTTATTTTACGACCTTAGATGACGTTCGTGTTTGAAAATGGGTTCGTAGATACAGACAGACCGCTTAAAATGTGAGAAGTGGGCTTGCGGGCCTTGGGCCCAAGCCCGTTAAGGAAACCTATGTATAAGTAGCATCATATAAGTCCCAAACCCTCATTTCCATCTCTCAAATTCTAGGAACGAGTCAACTCAGCGAGTCAACTCAGTCAACTCAGCGAGTCAACCGAGTCAACTCAGTTAACTCAGCGAGTCAACTCAGCCGGTTAACTCAGCGTATCCGGTCAACTCAGTCAACCTTTTCGGCGTTTCAACACTAGAAATTGGTAAAATTTTAGCGGCGCGTATTAACTGTGTTATTTCATATAGTTTCCATTATTTACATAAACACAAGCTCGAACCGAATTACTTAACGACTATTTACGTTTTCTTATTACGATAGACGTAACTTAATATTTTGTGACTGAATTGTGTTGAATTTTTAAAAATAACGACAACTTGTGTTGTCGGGGGCGTCCAAAAACAGAGGAAACTCTGCCCGTTTTTCGAGAAAATCCGAAATCAAAACGCGTTTTATTATTAGACGAACTTCTCGGACTCGAATTAAATTACGAAACAAATTAGGTTACCACATTTGTTTTAAACAAAATGACGATTCGGATATTATTTACAACAATAAATATTGTTATTATATTTGTTTTAAACTTCTAAAATTCGACGAATTCTTTTATAAAAGTAAATATAGTTTACTTCAAACATCAAACAATCCGACTTCTTTTATAAAAGTACATATAGTTTACTTCAAACGTCAAACAATCCAACTTCTTTTATAAAAGTAAAAATGGTTTACTTCAAACATCAACAATCCGAATACTTTTATAAAAATAAATATAATTTATATATTTATTTCAAACATCAAACAATTCGGATTCTTTTACAAAAATAAATATAGTTTATATATTTATTTCAAACATCAAACAAATCGGATTCTTTTACAAAAATAAATATAGTTTATATATTTATTTCAAACATCAAACGAATCAGATTCTTTTATAAAAATAAATATAGTTTATATATTTATTTCAAACATCGAATGACTCGATGATTCTTCTATAAAATAAATATAACTTTATACATTTATTTCAAACGCCTAAACGGCAAGTACTCGTATGTTGATAATTATCATATGAGACACCATATATAATACGAGTTTATTTTATATAATTTTCGTACGAGTTTGTTATATATTATATTCATGTAGATATACTTTACATACACGTACGACTTCTGGGGATGACTAACACAATTATAACAATATACTTATATATTTTATATAAATATTTGTATATTCTAAATCTTTCAAGAACTAAGTCTTCCAAGACTTACTAATTACCAACAATAAACGAACTAACAAGTATAACTTAATCATTTTCGTTAAGTTAACAACTTACCATCGAATCGTCGGTTAACGATTCGGTAGAGCCCAGTGACACGTAGTTTAGTTACCACTTTTATTTAGAAACTTATAAGATATTCCGTGTTAGGGATATTATAGAATGGACGCTAGCGAGTCACGTCCTGGAAACGACATCGCATAGTCGTATTTTGCTAGCTTTGCACATGGAAATCTAGGTGAGTTAATAACCCCACCTTTTCACGGTTTTACATCTTTATAAATGTTTTCCGGGTGGAAAGACATGCAAGTTTTGCAAAAATAATCAATCTATCGATAAACGAAAACTCATATTTCTAAACCATGTTACGAATGGATTATAAAGAACTCAAACAGTTTACGAACGATTTATACTAAATATACCGGTTTTACAAAACAAATGCGTATTTACAAAACGTGCATGATTTTCATGACTAGAGACGGGAATGTAATAGTTACAACAACGGGATTGGGTTTGTCTGCGTACGCAAAACGAGACCACCTGATGAGTTCATGTCTCCCTTTTCTCTTAACTATTTTCGGATTTATAACTCTCGGGGGTGAAATACATGTCAACATGGGTATGATTTGGCTATGAAATGAACTATAAGATCATGTGAGCATAGGCTAAAACTGAAGTGCCATTAACTCTCTCTTAAGAACCATGGACAAAGGTTAGATCTAACGGGTACGAACAAGCCCAACTAGAGTGGTCCTTGTGTGACCACTTAGAGTGCTATTATGTCCCAATCGAGGTGATTCGACAACGGTCAAGGTGATTTGACACAGTCAAGGGGATTTGACTCAGTCAAGGGGATTCGACACAGTCGAGGTGATTCGACACAGTCGAGGTGATTCGACATAGTCTAGGTGATTCGACACTAGTAATCGTGTACTCGGGTTGAGTACTCCCTATGTCGTCACATATATTAATGTCTTTGCAAAACATTAATTGATCTGTTCATAGACGCTTTACATACCTGTTTTCAAAGGAATTCTCTCAAATGTTTACAAGTTTATTTGGAGCTCACAGTTTTCATATAACAGGCCGAGAAAAATGAATTTTACTATATTTTCACAACAACTTTTAAAAACCGGTTATTCAAAAAATGTATTTCAAATCTTTTACAAACAAACTATGAACTCGCTCAACTTTATGTTGATTTTTTTGCATGTTTCTTTCTCAGGTTACTTTTTCAAAACATGGCGTGGTTGGAATAGGAGAACCATGTGGAGTCGAGTACTTAGTGGCGTTCATTTTCTAGAAGTCTTAATGTGACACCCCAGGAAAACCAGGAAACCAACGCAACTTAACTAGCTTCCTCAGTAAACACGTGCTAAATTTTGGGACGAAATTCTCTTTACAGGGGGAGAATGTGACAATCCTCATAATTCCATGTATCCGTACGATTTATTAATGATAATTAAAATGCTTGTTGACTGTGCTAAATCACTTAACTGCTTTCTGATTACTGTGTTATATTTACATGTGCTTGTTAACATACTAGTAGTGTACAGAAAAGTTATTAAATAGTCCGATATGCTTTCCTGAGTGTTGAAAATTAAAAATGTTACATATATATATATATATAGGACACTTTACGGATTAATTAAACACTTTAACGGAACAGTATCAAACCAACAACCGGACACTACCAGTGTCACACCCCGACCACGTAGAACATACAAAACGTGGCGGAAACGTCGGGGAGTGTTGTAACAGAATCAATTGTTTCAAATCCATGGCAAATGAAGTTTCGTTTTATAAATCAAACATGAAAGTTTACATTGTCTGAACAAGAATCAAAGTGTACATAACATGAATTAACTAGTTCTTGTCTCGTTTTAAGTCACTAAGGCACAGGTCCGCCTAAGTATGTCTTGATAAGTCCTATGCATCATCTCCTGAAAACACATGTGAAAATAGGTACGTCAGCATAAAAATGCCTGTGAGATACATTGGTTTTGTGAAAACGGAATTCATGACTTATGTTTGAGAAAATGTTTAGTCATGAACCTCGTATTTTGCTTTGTCTTGTAAATCATTTGAAAAACGGTAGGATCAAATGATATGTATAAATAAGAGAACAATGCATGGCTAACTGAATAACCATGTAAAATGAGTTTGTATAAGATATGTTGTTTGTAAATCAATGTCTTGTGAAAAGCGTGTTATTTGTATAAAATATTCTATGTCTCAAATTGAAATGATTCAAATAACGCTACGATATGTAATACCATACAAACACTTATATATAGGAAGTACCAGCGGCGTATCCACCATGCTTGTATCATATTACACATGCCTCGTTACTTAAATCACTTACTCAAACCAAACCATCAAGATGAAATGTTTAACAACGGTAGAAATGTTCATGTATAGTCAAATGTCTATTGTCAAATGTAATCCATGTCAACGGATACAACTGGTTTACACGGTTCAATGGTTACAGACGGTTCATGAAATCAAAGGGGTAAGACGGTTCACATAGTCAAATGGTTACAACGGTTCAAAATGTAGTGTAATGTGTTCATATGCTGGATGAGCATATGCAACAGAAATGCAATGTGAAACAATGTACTACGTATGCACACAATGGGCGTACGTAGCATGAAATGTATTGTAGAGTACAACGGTTCAAAAGGTAGTATATTGTGTTCATATGCTGGATGAGCATATGCAACAGATATGCAATGTGAAACAATGTACTACGTATGCACACAATGGGCGTACGTAGCATGAAATGTATTGTAGAGTACAACGGTTCAAAATGTAGAATAATGTGTTCATATGCTGGATGAGCATATGCAACAGATTTGCAATGTGAAACAATGTACTACGTATACACACAATGGGCGTACGTAGCATGAAATGTATTGTAGAGTACAACGGTTCAAAATGTAGAATAATGTGTTCATATGCTGGATGAGCATATGCAACAGATATGCAATGTGAAACAATGTACTACGTATGCACACAATGGGCGTACGTAGCATGAAATGTGATGTAAAGCAATGTACTAAGTACGCACACAATGGGCATACATAGCATAAACACAATGAAATCATGTACTATATATGTACTATCGAACATAGCAGTATATGATGTAAAAACAGGAACGCATGAAAGTAACAGATAGGCACATGTGTTTCACCCCAAAACAGTTTGGAAAACAGTAAAAGAGGGGTTCAATGTACTCACCTGAGATTGCTTTGAGTTCCTTGTATAATAACTAGATAATGCTAAAGATCACGGAATATCAACGGCACCTAATAGGTAGCTTATGTTAATATACCGGACCAAATCGGAAGGATCGGACAGTACGCGGGTTCGAAAACCAAACGAGTATGGAGACTCGTGTAATATGGTTTAACAAAGCCTACATACTAAAATGAAACTTAACCTAAGTGCTTACGGTCCATCACGACCCGTTTAGGTAGCTTATGCTACCTTACGCGTCGTTCGCGTAGAACGCGTCTGGAACGCTTAACATCGTGACCACTAGGTATAACCCCGGAAGGTTACAACTATGGCCACCTAAAGTGTTTGGTCGGATCCTAATGATCGACCAAATGGGTCAGGTTCGAAAGCATAAGCGATTGTTTAGATCGCTTACCTTACGACCCTATATAAGCACTAAACTAAAAGTGACGAGCTAAGCATGTTAGAACATGCTTAACTAAGTTTGAAAACAGGTTTGACATCAAAACAAACGGCTTTGATGCCCACGAGTAGTTTGGTTACAAAATATGCAAGAATGCACATTTTGGTCGAAACTACGACTCGTCACTGAGCCTAGATAACGTGGTGATCAGTAGGTATAGTCACTACGGACTATAACCATCGTGATCACGCTCACGTTATGAAGTTCCATGAACTTCGCATCGACCATAAGCTGGTCAATGCAAAAAGTCAACAAAACGTTGACTTTCGGACTCGAAAAGCGAATAAAAGAGCGAAAGAAGACTTACGGAGGGTCCCCGAGTGCTAATCAAGACCAAATAGCTCAGGTATGAAACAATGGTTTCAACTTAGAGCTCTAAGATCTGATTTTGTGAATTTTACACTAAAGGGGGGGGGGTATTTATAGGAAAAGTGGAACCGTTAGGATCGTTTTATCGAATATCGAGCCTTGATCTCGTGCGTACATGTGTCCAAGTGGATAAGTTCAGTGAACTTGACCCTTGGCTCTTCATTGGGTGAAAAGGCATCGCCTCTTGATCGAACGAAAGGCCAGATTCTGCATTAAATGCAAAATCTTCTGTCAGACATGTTCACGCGGCCCGCCTCATGTTTTGGGCAATCCTTACGCGGGCCGCCTGGCCCCTCTGATCTGCACCACTTGCAGAATTTACACTTTTGGTCCCTGTTGCGTGTTTAAGCTATTTCTAGCCCTTCTAAGACCTGTAAAGCCATCTTTAAGGCCCTAAAATGATGCCTAAACATTGTGGACATGAAACATGCCCAAAAATATGTCGGATGTCGGTTCGTTTGGCCGTACGATCGCGATGTTCGCTTAATTACGACGGAATGCGCATAAGCGTGAAAGACGATCCAAATGACGCGACGAATGGATTTTTCTCATGCCAAACACTAAGGCATAATATAAGGATGCTTACATAAATTTTTGGATGTCCGGATATATTCAGAACGTAAGTTATGCGCGAAAGTGCAAACTTATGCACTTTTTGACACTTTTAGTCCCTGAATGATCCAAAAGTTTGTTTTTGCCATACCAAAGCCTTCAAAACTTATTTCTAAGTTATGTAAAGGTTATTTAAGGTATGTTGAGTATATGTTGATGTTCCGGAGTATTTGTCGCATTAAACTGAGTACGTTTACGCACCAGTTTGCGTATAATGCTCCAGAAAGCGATGTAGAGTTTGAAATTGAACAATAATTGATATGTGCAAAACATACACATATTTATACAAGATCCCAAGTATGAAATACAATATTTCATCGGCTTGGTATTTGTTTGATGGTCGCGGTGACACAGGTGTCACAGTCTCCCCTACTTTAGGAAATTTCGTCCCGAAATTTATTCGTAGGAGTCTATTTGTGAATTTGCCAAATAACCACCAATGATATGTAAGACAATATCTTGTCATTTCCTTAACGGTCATTCTTCCGAAACGAAAATGAACAGACGGGTCATTTTCAATGGTTGCTTCATCAGAATTGGAAATGAAGGATTACACAACGGATATTCATTTCCTCAACGGAAAATCTTCAGAAACGAAAATGAACAAACGGGGTCATCTTCAACGGTTGCTTCCTCAGAGTTGGAAATGAAGTATTACACAACGGATATTCATTTCCTCAACGGATAATCTTCAGAAACGAAAATGAACAAACGGGGTCATCTTCAACGGTTGCTTCCTCAGAGTTGGAAATGAAGTATTACACAACGGATATTCATTTCCTCAACGGATAATCTTCAGAAACGAAAATGAACAAACGGGGTCATCTTCAACGGTTGCTTCCTCAGAGTTGGAAATGAAGTATTACACAACGGATATTCATTTCCTCAACGGATAATCTTCAGAAACGAAAATGAACAAATGGGGTCATCTTCAACGGTTGCTTCCTCAGAGTTGGAAATGAAGTATTACACAACGGATATTCATTTCCTCAACGGAAAATCTTCAGAAACGAAAATGAACAAACGGGGTCATCTTCAACGGTTGCTTCCTCAGAGTTGGAAATGACGTATTACACAACGGATATTCATTTCCTCAATGGATAATCTTCAGAAACGAAAATGAACAAACGGGGTCATCCTCAACGGTTGCTTCCTCAGAGTTGGAAATGAAGTATTACGCAACGGATATTCATTTCCTCAACGGATAATCTTCAGAAACGAAAATGAACAAACGGGGTCATCTTCAACGGTTATTCTTCAGATTTGGAAATGAAGGATAAACGGATATTCATTTCCTCAACGGATAAATCTTCAGAACGAAAATGAACAAACGGGGTCATTTTCCTCGACGGGTATTCTTCAGATTTGGAAATGAAGGATAAACGGATATTCATTTCCTCAACGGATATTCTTCAGAAGCGAAAAATGAATAGCTAGTTCATTTTTCCTCAACGGATGCTTCATCAGAATTGGAAATGAATAGGGTTATCTCTAGACACATGACAGAACTTGCTGTGATTTCTGTGCACTAAATTCCATAATTATGTATGCATCCATAATTACGTAATCCCTTGCACAGTCCGCACAGTTTGTTTTGTAATGTTTTGGGGAAGGATATCAAAACTTGTGACGAGGTTGACTAGACTTCCATCGGTTCCTTTTAATTAGATCGACAGGGGATCCTCTTGGTTAGGCCACCAAGGAGTCCTTTCAGCTATATCATCACATGATATCCCTAACCAGATTTTTGGATGAATCTGTTTAGCTAGACCACTCAAGGGGTCTAATTATGAAGTAGTACTTTATAATCCGAGGGACTTAACTATAACATAGAAGTCCATTGAGGATTTTAAGTAATACCTTTGGGCATCCTACTATGAATCTCTTGTACACGGATATGTAAGATTCTACGAAGATTTGGATAACATAATTTGGATCACACAACAATACATAAGGAAACACATAAGCACATAGTCACATAATTGTTTAATTTGATCATAATTTGTTATTAACTTGTTATCGATTGAATACGGATATGGAAACCTGTCGACGGATCTCAATGTTCACTGGAATCTATCCGAGAAGATAGAAAGATCTCCCAAAATTCGATTTTTGATTACAAGGAATCACCACATTCGAATGAAGGTATACAACAATTAAAGACTTACGGGAAATTCCTAGGTACCCTATTAAGGATTTATAGTGGTACCTTGGGTATTCGTCTTGTGTTGTAACCTGCGCCTTGTACTTCGTTTCCTTAGAATAAACGGGTACTTAGGAATTCCGTGGAAGACGCAAGCGATTATAGAATGGGGGAATTTTTGGGGGTAGTTTGTTCCTCAAGGAATACGGTTCCTTGATTGTCGGTATTGCAAGGGATATGTCGTTTGTACATGCAACCATTGAAATACATTGCAATGTAAATGAAAGATTTATTTATAAACGACGATATCAACTGTTCCTTGGATCTTGACAACAAAAGAAACTTAATACATAAGACATGATTATTTCTAAACGATGTTGTCTTCTAGTCAGTCGGGTGATCATCCTTGTGCTGGATTTGCATTAGCAAGCTTTGGGCAATTTCTTCGGAAATGACCCATCTCGCCACAGTTGAAACAAGAACCTGGTAGGAAACGACCTTGAGCGGGATTGTTGCCAGCTTGGTTTGGTGCAGCTGCAGCTGTGCAGATTCTTGTTGTATGGCCTATGAGTCCACAAGTTTGGCATTTGCGGCATTGTACATTGGCGTGATGATGGAGGCTACATTGGTTGCACAAGGGTGCAGTTCCATTGTATGGTTTTCTAGCAGGGGGTTGAGCTGGTTGGTTGGGGACGACTTGACCATTGTGAGCGACCACGGCGAAATTCTGAGAAGCCTTTCGCTTCTTTGACTTCTTAGGAGATTCAGTCTGTTCATCCATGATCTTTGATTCCTCTATCGGCTTCTTGTCACCCTTTCGAAAAAGTTTATGCTTTCTGATCTGCGATTCAGTCAAGGTTGCAGATAGCTCAATGGCCTGACGGAGTGTGGTATGGTTGCTACCAGTGACAATGTCTTGTACCGAGTCAGGCAGGCCGTCGATGTACCTTTCGATAGCCTTGTCGAGTGGGGCGACCATAGTCGGGCAAAGTAGACTCAACTCCTCAAACCTATCAGTATATGCCCTGTGTTCGCCACTATCTTGTTTCAATTCATCAAACTCCTTCTCCAACGCTCGTTGTTCATGACGAGGACAAAACTCCCTCATCATAAGAGCTCTCAGTTCAGCCCATGTTTGTGCTAGAGCAACGTCTGCACCACGGTCTCTCATTACCCCGTTCCACCATGTAAGAGCCCTCTTCTGAAACACACTCGAAGAAAACTCGACCTTGCGATTATCCGGACACTGCACGTGGCGAAAGGTATTCTCGATGCTCTCGAACCATTGAAGAAGCCCAGTTGCTCCCTCAGAACCACTAAACTTGAGTGGTTTAGCCGAGTTAAAGTTCTTGAAATTGCATGTGCCATTGTTGTTGTTGGCTTGGTTCCATTGAGCAAAGAGATTTGGGAATTGAGCAGCCATCTGCTGCGCAATAATTTCTGCCAGCTCGGCAGTTGCTATCTGGTGTTCGCGTCGAGGAGGCATTCTAAAAGAGGAAAACATGAAAGGAAACAAATAAAATGGTATTGGATAAGAATAGGATGTTACAATCACCGACCATAATCACGGTTGATGGTCATTTGTTTGAATCATGAAGCAAACAAACAACACCAAGGCTGAATCAAAGCAAATAGATCCTCATAGTGTGTCGCGAAGACATGCTCACCTATAAGTGGACACTCACCCCAAGAGTTCCCAGGTAAGAGTGACTGGTCCGATTATGTGGATTTGTACGAACACTCTAACCTTAGCCAGAAATCTCAGGGTACAGGCATTCACTCTTCCAGTTTGCACGTGTTCACACTATTTAGGACCCAAAACTTTGACAAGAGTTTTGAAAATTCAAAGGGGTTCAAAACCTTATAACAGAGGGTTCAAAACCTAGTAATCAATCATCCTAGAACAGATGATTAGTTTTCAAAGCGGTTTTGAAATTTATGTTCTTGTTGTAGTCGTCGCCTAAGGATAGGTGACGGTATTGTTTTATGACTAAACGCAAGTAAACTCGCGTTAGGTTCCTAGGAAGGTTATAGACTAGGTCAAAGCATTACTAATAACCTAATTCCCTATAACCATTGGCTCTGATACCATCTTTTCTGTCACACCCCGACCACGTAGAACATACAAAACGTGGCGGAAACGTCGGGGAGTGTTGTAACAGAATCAATTGTTTCAAATCCATGGCAAATGAAGTTTCGTTTTATAAATCAAACATGAAAGTTTACATTGTCTGAACAAGAATCAAAGTGTACATAACATGAATTAACTAGTTCTTGTCTCGTTTTAAGTCACTAAGGCACAGGTCCGCCTAAGTATGTCTTGATAAGTCCTATGCATCATCTCCTGAAAACACATGTGAAAATAGGTACGTCAGCATAAAAATGCCTGTGAGATACATTGGTTTTGTGAAAACGGAATTCATGACTTATGTTTGAGAAAATGTTTAGTCATGAACCTCGTATTTTGCTTTGTCTTGTAAATCATTTGAAAAACGGTAGGATCAAATGATATGTATAAATAAGAGAACAATGCATGGCTAACTGAATAACCATGTAAAATGAGTTTGTATAAGATATGTTGTTTGTAAATCAATGTCTTGTGAAAAGCGTGTTATTTGTATAAAATATTCTATGTCTCAAATTGAAATGATTCAAATAACGCTACGATATGTAATACCATACAAACACTTATATATAGGAAGTACCAGCGGCGTATCCACCATGCTTGTATCATATTACACATGCCTCGTTACTTAAATCACTTACTCAAACCAAACCATCAAGATGAAATGTTTAACAACGGTAGAAATGTTCATGTATAGTCAAATGTCTATTGTCAAATGTAATCCATGTCAACGGATACAACTGGTTTACACGGTTCAATGGTTACAGACGGTTCATGAAATCAAAGGGGTAAGACGGTTCACATAGTCAAATGGTTACAACGGTTCAAAATGTAGTGTAATGTGTTCATATGCTGGATGAGCATATGCAACAGAAATGCAATGTGAAACAATGTACTACGTATGCACACAATGGGCGTACGTAGCATGAAATGTATTGTAGAGTACAACGGTTCAAAATGTAGTATACTGTGTTCATATGCTGGATGAGCATATGCAACAGATATGCAATGTGAAACAATGTACTACGTATGCACACAATGGGCGTACGTAGCATGAAATGTATTGTAGAGTACAACGGTTCAAAATGTAGAATAATGTGTTCATATGCTGGATGAGCATATGCAACAGATATGCAATGTGAAACAATGTACTACGTATGCACACAATGGGCGTACGTAGCATGAAATGTATTGTAGAGTACAACGGTTCAAAATGTAGAATAATGTGTTCATATGCTGGATGAGCATATGCAACAGATATGCAATGTGAAACAATGTACTACGTATGCACACAATGGGCGTACGTAGCATGAAATGTGATGTAAAGCAATGTACTAAGTACGCACACAATGGGCATACATAGCATAAACACAATGAAATCATGTACTATATATGTACTATCGAACATAGCAGTATATGATGTAAAAACAGGAAAGCATGAAAGTAACAGATAGGCACATGTGTTTCACCCCAAAACAGTTTGGAAAACAGTAAAAGAGGGGTTCAATGTACTCACCTGAGATTGCTTTGAGTTCCTTGTATAATAACCAGATAATGCTAAAGATCACGGAATATCAACGGCACCTAATAGGTAGCTTATGTTAATATACCGGACCAAATCGGAAGGATCGGACAGTACGCGGGTTCGAAAACCAAACGAGTATGGAGACTCGTGTAATATGGTTTAACAAAGCCTACATACTAAAATGAAACTTAACCTAAGTGCTTACGGTCCATCACGACCCGTTTAGGTAGCTTATGCTACCTTACGCGTCGTTCGCGTAGAACGCGTCTGGAACGCTTAACATCGTGACCACTAGGTATAACCCCGGAAGGTTACAACTATGGCCACCTAAAGTGTTTGGTCGGATCCTAATGATCGACCAAATGGGTCAGGTTCGAAAGCATAAGCGATTGTTTAGATCGCTTACCTTACGACCCTATATAAGCACTAAACTAAAAGTGACGAGCTAAGCATGTTAGAACATGCTTAACTAAGTTTGAAAACAGGTTTGACATCAAAACAAACGGCTTTGATGCCCACGAGTAGTTTGGTTACAAAATATGCAAGAATGCACATTTTGGTCGAAACTACGACTCGTCACTGAGCCTAGATAACGTGGTGATCAGTAGGTATAGTCACTACGGACTATAACCATCGTGATCACGCTCACGTTATGAAGTTCCATGAACTTCGCATCGACCATAAGCTGGTCAATGCAAAAAGTCAACAAAACGTTGACTTTCGGACTCGAAAAGCGAATAAAAGAGCGAAAGAAGACTTACGGAGGGTCCCCGAGTGCTAATCAAGACCAAATAGCTCAGGTATGAAACAATGGTTTCAACTTAGAGCTCTAAGATCTGATTTTGTGAATTTTACACTAAAGGGGGGGGTATTTATAGGAAAAGTGGAACCGTTAGGATCGTTTTATCGAATATCGAGCCTTGATCTCGTGCGTACATGTGTCCAAGTGGATAAGTTCAGTGAACTTGACCCTTGGCTCTTCATTGGGTGAAAAGGCATCGCCTCTTGATCGAACGAAAGGCCAGATTCTGCATTAAATGCAAAATCTTCTGTCAGACATGTTCACGCGGCCCGCCTCATGTTTTGGGCAATCCTTACGCGGGCCGCCTGGCCCCTCTGATCTGCACCACTTGCAGAATTTACACTTTTGGTCCCTGTTGCGTGTTTAAGCTATTTCAAGCCCTTCTAAGACCTGTAAAGCCATCTTTAAGGCCCTAAAATGATGCCTAAACATTGTGGACATGAAACATGCCCAAAAATATGTCGGATGTCGGTTCGTTTGGCCGTACGATCGCGATGTTCGCTTAATTACGACGGAATGCGCATAAGCGTGAAAGACGATCCAAATGACGCGACGAATGGATTTTTCTCATGCCAAACACTAAGGCATAATATTAGGATGCTTACATAAATTTTTGGATGTCCGGATATATTCAGAACGTAAGTTATGCGCGAAAGTGCAAACTTATGCACTTTTTGACACTTTTAGTCCCTGAATGATCCAAAAGTTTGTTTTTGCCATACCAAAGCCTTCAAAACTTATTTCTAAGTTATGTAAAGGTTATTTAAGGTATGTTGAGTATATGTTGATGTTCCGGAGTATTTGTCGCATTAAACTGAGTACGTTTACGCACCAGTTTGCGTATAATGCTCCAGAAAGCGATGTAGAGTTTGAAATTGAACAATAATTGATATGTGCAAAACATACACATATTTATACAAGATCCCAAGTATGAAATACAATATTTCATCGGCTTGGTATTTGTTTGATGGTCGCGGTGACACAGGTGTCACAACCAGAAACACCAAAATTATACTAGAAGCATTGTTTTATTAATTGCAAGCTAGTTATGAAGCCCAAACATCATATTACATCTCATGAACACAAAACCCCTAAATACCTAACTTTAATACTTGAAATCAAACTAGATTTAACTAAGTAATGTTTGGAATATTACACTTTACCCCCTCCCCATAGTTAGGCCGGTTGTAAGGGTGGGTCCCACTTGGATTTTCTTGTATATTTTATTAGATGTTGTTGGGGAATATTCTAACACAATATGCCTTATGCTTACTAATGTTGGAAGATCAATTTATAAGGACCATAGGCTTTACCCATTAACCATTCAACCAACACAAAACTTTCTTCCTCACCCACCATACTCACGGCCCAACCCCTTCCACTCTACATCTCCATTTCTAGTCCAATATCAAGCATTCTAAGGTGGTAATAAGTTGTAAGAAGCAAAGTTAGGAGGTGTGGAAGCATCGGAACTTGAAGGATCTCTCTCATCTTCTTTTATCCACCACATTTCTTCACTTGAACTTCCCTAGCCTTGAGCTAGTAGTTAGTCTCTTGAATCTTCCATCGCTTCATGTTTATGGTGGTCAATAGTTAAAGTATGATGAAATCTTAAGAAACACTAAAGATCATAAACAAAGTCTTGAACATAAAACTAACTTAATGATGAAATATTGATAAAGTGAAGAAGTAATGATATGAATGGTGTTGTCTTGTATTGTTGATGATTTCTTGTTGCTTGTTTGTTGATTTACTAGAGATATGATGTTAAACATCATGGTTGAAACTTGTTAAAGTAAGATTAAAAGCTTAAGTTAACAAGTTAGGAGGTGATTAGTGATTTCCATAAAAGAATCACCTCCATGTTTAACCATGAACTTGGTAACAATATGTTTTCTTGAAAAATTAGTAACCAAAGTAAGTTGGTGATCGTATGGATCTGAGGCTTACAAATGGTTTTTCCTAAATAAACCAAGAGTAGAAGATAATTTTTGAAAGATTATGAGTTTTGTAAAACCTACACTATTTTAGTAACAAAATAAGCGTAGAAATATTTTTAGAACAAGAAGATCCAATAAATACTCATTTTTGCAAAATGAGTTTACAAGTTGTAAACATCAAAAAATCCCGAGGATGAGATTTTAACAAAAGTAAACACACTTTGGAGGGTAACTAAACCCACTAAACACCCCACTAAGTTACTACGCGTTTTTACTAAAAACCAAGTTCATGTTATTATGTAAAGTGCATTGTTTTGCACTTGACTAGTGTAATATTGTTTAGTAACTTGTTATTGATTGTTGAATGATTTTTGGAAAAAAAATGATATGCTTATGAGCATGGACACCTCCATTTACAAAGGAAACTCTGGCGAAATTTTCTAAAAATCCCAACAGTTAGAAAATATTTTTCTAAACAAGCGTTACAAGTATCTTTATAACTTGTGCTTCGAATATAAACTTCGCCATAATTTTTGGTAACAAAACACAAAGTGTCGGAGGTTGGTTTTTGTAAATAAAAATGGGTAAATATATATTTAGAATATATACCTTATATTAGAACACTTGTGTGGATACTTGTTTATTTTGTGAGATAGTTATATTATTTTAGGGTAAAATAATATGACTTAACAATATAACTTGACATTTGAATTATGTGGTATGTGGTAAAAGTAATGAGTAAATAAACCGTACGTAGGACACGTGTTATGCATGCACAAGAAATTGATTGTTATCTGTACTTTATTGGAACGTGCTTGATTTCTGATTATTAGAGTAACTAATCTAACCGAGCAAACCAAGGTGAGTTCACACTTTCTACAAGGCACGGGATTCCCGGTTGTTTGGGAATGGGTTAAAGAATTAAAACAAAATCTACATATCCTCCTTGGGTAGGATATGTACGGCCATCCTCCATTGGTAGGATGCCAATATTGATCCTGCGTATTCTCCTTGGGTAGAATACGTACGTTCGTCCTCCTTGGGTAGGACAGCAACCTTAAAACTTACTAGACAAAACTCTATCATTCAGTCCCTCATCTTATATCGACTTAATCGCCGAGGCCGATGGCAAGCGGGTCATTTGTTAATAGCGCTATTAGGTTTAACAAACCTCACACCGTGCCGTTCGGACGGGCGTATACTAATGGACTATGGCAAACTGTTAATGATGATAGACATTAACGTAGGGCACATTTAATGTTTGTCAGTTGTCGATATGGTACGGTCTAGTAGTTCACATAGGGAAGCCCCCACTGATTATGGAAATGGTTTGGGTAATAAAAGGAACTGGTTAAACATACTTTCAACTACAGGGTAACCCCCACGGCAAATAAGCCAAGAAAAGTCATACCACGTTTTCAGAAACAACTTAAAACTAATCAACCAACCGTGAACTCACTCAACTTTGTTGTTGACTCGTTGTTACATGCCTTGCAGGTCGCTAGACGCTTATAGAGCTTGCACGAGGAGGAGGTTGTTGTGGAATACGGGTTGTTATGTCCCGTGCTAAATATTTAATCTTTATGAACTTATTAAACCTACGTTTTGGACTTTAAACTTATGAACTATGAACTTATGTTTTGGACTTACGATTATGCTTCCGTTGTTTAAGTTAAAATTGGTTAACTAGCTTTTGGTCACCAATTGTATTGTGGTTGGTTTTATTTGCTTAATTACGTTGTTCAATATGATTGGTGGCTCGATCCTAGTCATGTCCCGCCTCCAAGCGGCGATACTCCGCATGGTGGATTTTGGGGGTGTGACAGATTGGTATCAGAGCCATTGGTTATAGTGAACTTGATTTTAAAAAGGGGAAAAACTTTTTGGTAAAACCAGACTATAACCTATACAGTGCTCAACGATCCACAACGACGCTTCGCTCCACGTGCAAGACTCGACACAATAAGTGGTATGATTTATGTTATATTGTCGGTTAGATAGTTCACACTATGCATTAATTAACGTGATAATTGCTATTTGAACCTTGTGTGCTTACTCTCTACTGTCATCCCACACGTATGCACTCTCGCGACACTTTTCTCACTTACGTTGCTTTGTTGTAAATATCATGAACGGACGCGGAGGACGTATCAACCTAACCCAAGCCTAGTTGACGGCTTTGATCAATGAATGAGTTGCTGAGGCACTCGCAGCTGTCCCTGCAGGAGGTCAACCTACACAACTTCCTGTGTGCACGTTCAAAACATTCATGGATTGTCGACCTAGTACTTTCAGCGGCACAGAAGGAGCTGTAGGCCTTCTTCACTGGTTCGAGAAGCTTGAGTCTATTTTTGAGATGTGCGAATGCCCCGAAGATCGTAGGGTGAAGTTTGCTACTGGAACACTCGAAAGTGTTGCGTTAACCTGGTGGAAAGCACAGGTTCAACTGCTTGGGCTGGCGGTTGCTAATGCCACCCCATGGAATGACTTCAAGGAACTGATCAAAGAGGAGTACTGTAGTCGTGACGACATCCACAAGATAGAGGTGGAATTTTTCAATTTGAAGATGACGGGGTCTGAGATCGAGGCATACACAAAGAGGTCGAACGAACTAGCTATCTTGTGTCCTACAATGGCGGATCCTCCTATCAAGCGTATCGAGCTGTACCTTAAAGGTTTGGTGCCCGAAATTCAAAGCCACGTGACCTCAGCTAATCTTGGCACCATCCAACAAGTCATTCGGTTGGCTCATCGTCTCACTGATCAGGCAGTTGAGCAAAACAGGCTGCCCAAGCGTATTAGCGCTGCTACTTCTGATGCTCCCAGTGATAACAAGCGCAAGTGGGAAGGAAATTCGGGCAAGGGTTCTACTTCAGTTTAGTCTCAGCAGCGAAAGACTGATGACCACCAGAGTCCTGGTCAGCAATCTTCTGGTAGTCAAGGACAGGGTGGATACCGCGGGAACCCCCCCAAATGCAACAAGTGCAACAAGCAACATAGCGGGCAGTGCCACAAGGGTCGTTGTCTGAGATGTAACAAGCTGGGTCATTAAGCCAAGGATTACAGGAGCCCACGCCCTGCAAATCAGAATCGCCAACAGCAACAACAAGCTCCACAGAACCACCAGCAGCAGCAACAGCAGGGCTATAAAGGATGCTTTCAGTGTACGCTGAAGGCCACTTTAAGAGGAACTGCCCTCAGCTGAACCAGAATCAGAACAACCAAGGAAACGGGAACAACAATGGAGGCAACAACGGAGGCAACAACGGGGGTAACAATAATGGCAATGGCGCCCGAGGTCGTACCTTCGTGATTGGGCAGGGTGATGCAAGGAACAATCCCAAGGTTGTGATGGGTAAGTTTCTTCTGGACGACTTCTTTGTTACTGTTTGATTTGATTCGGGTGCCGATACTAGTTATGTGTCCTTAAAAGTTAGCCAAATGCTTAAGCGCACTCCAACACTTCTGAACACCAAACACACGGTAGAACTAGCAAACGGTAAAAGTCTTGAAGCCACCCACATAGTTAAGGGCTGTAACCACGTCTTAGCTGGTCAGACCTTTTCTATCGACCTCATTCCTATCGTTCTGGGTAGTTTCGACATTGTTATTGGAATGGATTGGTTATCTCATCAGCAAGCGGAAATTCTTTGCAACGAGAAGCTTGTCCGCATCCCTCGTTCGGGTAAAGAACCCCTCGTAATTCGTGGCGATAAGAGTGGTGCTGTTGTGGGCATCATCTATTTCCTTAAAGCCCAGAAATGGTTACGAAAGGGCCACACTGCTATTCTAGCCCTCGTTTCTGATACATCCTCGGAAGAAAGGAAGATAGAAGACATTCCTATTGTGCGTGACTTTCCTGAAATATTTCCGGAGGAGTTACCTGGTCTTCCGCCCCATCGACAAGTCGAGTTTCAGATCGAGCTAGCTCCTGGAGCAGCGCCCATAGCTCGAGCACCTTATCGTCTAGCTCCGTCAGAACTTGAAGAACTGTCCACGCAACTACAAGAACTCTTGGAAAAGGGTTTCATACGTCCTAGCTCTTCGCCTTGGGGAGCTCCAGTGTTATTTGTGAAGAAGAAAGACGGTACCTTCAGAATGTGTATTGACTACCGCGAACTCAACAAAGTGACCGTGAAGAATCGTTATCCTCTTCCACGCATTGATGATTTGTTCGACCAGTTGCAAGGGTCGAGTTATTACTCTAAGATTGATTTGAGATCGGGATACCATCAGCTGAGAGTCCGAGAGGTCTCCAAAACAACATTTAGAACTTGTTACGGTCATTACGAGTTTCTAGTTATGCCTTTCGGATTAACGAATGCACCTGCGGTCTTCATGGATCTCATGAACTGAGTGTGCAAACCTTACTGGATAAGTTTGTCATAGTTTTCATCGACGATATCCTGATCTATTCGAAGGGTCAGGAGGAACACGAGCAGCATCTACGACTTATTCTGGAACTTCTTCGAAAGGAACAGTTGTATGCCAAGTTTTCGAAATGTGACTTCTGGCTTCGCGAAGTCCACTTTCTAGGCCATGTGGTAAACAAGGATGGAATTCATGTTGATCCATCCAAGGTAGACTCGATCAAGAACTGGCCTGCACCCCATACACCAACAGAAATCCGCCAATTCTTGGGTTTAGCAGGATATTACAGAAGGTTTATCAAGGATTTCTCAAAGATTGCGCAACCTCTCACCTTGCTAAGTCAGAAAGGTGTCACCTATCGTTGGGGTGATGCACAGGAATCCGCATTTCAGCACTTAAAAGATAGACTTTGCAGCGCGCCTATCCTCTCATTGCCTGAAGGCACAGATGATTTTGTGGTTTATTGCGATGCTTCCATCCAAGGACTTGGTTGCGTATTGATGCAACGTGATAAGGTCATTGCCTACACATCGCGCCAACTTAAAGTTCACGAAAGAAACTACACTACGCACAAGTTGGAATTGGGAGCAGTTGTCTTCGCACTTAAGATATGGAGACATTACATGTACGGTACCAAGTGCACCATTTACACCGATCACAGGAGTCTCGAGCATATCTTCAAGCAAAAGGAGTTGAACATGCGACAACGCCGATGGGTAGAGCTCTTGAATGATTATGAATGCGCTATCAAATACCATCCGGGCAAGGCCAATGTTGTGGCCGACGCCCTCAGTCGAAAGGATACTATACCTAAGCGTGTACGTGCATTACAGCTTACCATCAAATCTAACCTTCCCGCTCAGATTCGCGATGCTCAGGTTGAAACATTGAAAGCAGAAAACATCAGGGCTGAGTCCCTACGAGGATCGAGGCAACGGCTAGAACAAAAGGAAAACGGTGCCTACTATGTTAACGGGCGCATCTGGGTTCCACTGTATAGAGACCTACATGAGCTTGTGATGGATGAAGCACATAAGTCTCGTTATTCAGTACATCCTGGTTCGGATAAGATGTACCACGATCTAAAACTACATACTGGTGGCCTGGTATGAAAACCAGCATAGCAACCTACGTCAGTAAATGTTTGACTTGTTCTAGGGTCAAGGTCGAACACCAGAAACCATCAGGCCCACTCCAACAACCAGAGATCCCGAAATGGAAATGGGAGCAAATTTCCATGGATTTCATTACTGGCCTGCCTAGATCTCAACGCGGAAATGATACCATTTGGGTGATCGTGGATCGACTGACAAAGTCTGCACATTTCCTGGCTATCAAGGAAACGGATAAGTTTTCTACTCTAGCAGACATTTACCTAAAGGAAGTAGTATCAAGGCACAGAGTGCCAACCTCCATCATTTCTGATTGTGACCCACGTTTTACATTCGAATTGTGGCAAGCTATGCACAAGTCCTTTGGCTCTCGATTAGATATGAGCACGGCATATCATCCACAGACGGATGGGCAATCTGAACGCACCATCCAAACCCTTGAAGACATGCTTCAGGCATGTGTAATCGACTTTGGTAATGGCTGGAGAAGCACCTCCCGTTAGTGGAGTTTTCGTATAACAACAGCTACCACACCAGTATCCAGGCCGCTCTGTTTGAGGCATTGTATGGACGAAAGTGCCGATCACCTCTCTATTGGGCAGAAGTTGGTGATAGTCAAATCACTGGCCCAGAACTTGTAGTATATACAACCGAGAAGATTGCTCAGATACGACAACGAATGGCGGCAGCTCGTGACCGTCAGAAAAGCTATGCTGATAAGCGAAGAAAGACACTCGAGTTCCAGGTTGGGGATCAGGTGCTACTCAAAGTCTCACCTTGGAAAGGTGTAGTTCGTTTTGGCAAACGAGGCAAGCTCAATCCGCGTTATGTCGGACCATTCGAAATCATTGAGAAAATTGGCAAGGTGGCCTACAGGTTGAATCTACCTGAAGAACTCAGCGGAATTCACAATGTTTTCCATGTGTCGAATCTGAAGAAGTGTCTGTCAGATGAGACCCTCAAAGTTCCCTTAAAGGAGCTCACAATCGACGACCAGTTGCAATTTGTCGAGGAACTAGTCGAAATCACAGACCGAGACGTTAAGATTCTCAAGCACACCAGAATACCCCTCGTCCGAGTTCGTTGGGATTCCCGTCGTGGCCCAGAGTATACCTGGGAACGAGAAGGCCAAATGAAACTCAAGTACCCCCTAGTTGTTTAAGAAAAGTGCAACCACTACTAAGGCTGAAGCTACTACAGAATTTCGGGATGAAATTCCAAATCAACGGGGGAATGATGTGACACGCCAGGAAAACCAGGAAACCAACGTAACTTAACTAGCTTCCTTAGTAAACACGTGCTAAATTTCGGGACGAAATTCTCTTTACAGGGGGAGAATGTGACAACCCTCATAATTCCATGTATCCGTACGATTTATTAATGATAATAAAAATGCTTGATGACTCTGCTGAATCACTTAAGTGCTTTCTGATTACTGTGTTATATTTCCATGTGCTTGTTAACGTACTAGTAGTGTACAGAAAAGTTACTAAATAGTCCAGTATGCTTTCCTGAGTATTGAAAATTAAAAATGTTACAAATATATATATATATATATATATATATATATATATATATATATATATATATATATATATATATATATAGGACACTTTACGGATTAATTAAGCACTTTAACGGAACAGTATCAAACCGAACAACCGGACACTACCCGAAACACCAAAATTATACTAGAAGCATTGTTTTATTAATTTCAAGCTAGTTATGAAGCCCAAACATCATATTACATCTCATGAACACAAAACACCTAAATACCTAACTTTAATACTTGAAATCAAACTAGATTTAACTAACTAATGTTTGGAATACCTAACCATAGGCTTTACACATTAACCATTCAACCAACACAAAACCTTCCTCACCCACCATACTCACGGCCCAACCCCTTCCACTCTACATCTCCATTTCTAGTCCAATATCAAGCATTCTAAGGTGATAATAAGTTGTAAGAAGCAAAGTTAGGAGGTGTGGAAGCAACGGAACTTGAAGGACCTCTCTCATCTTCTTTTATCCACCACATTTCTTCACTTGAACTTCCCTAGCCTTGAGCTAGTAGTAAGTCTCTTGAATCTTCATTTGCTTCATGTTTATGGTGGTTAATAGTTAAAGTATGATGAAATCTTAAGAAACACTAAAGATCATAAACAAAGTCTTGAACATAAAACTAACTTAATGATGAAATATTGATAAAGTGAAGAAGTAATGATATGAATGGTGTTGTCTTGTATTGTTGATGATTTCTTGTTGCTTGTTTGTTGATTTACTAGAGATATGATGTTAAACATCATGGTTGAAACTTGTTAAAGTAAGATTAAAAGCTTAAGTTAACAAGTTAGGAGGTGATTAGTGATTTCCATAAAAGAATCACCTCCATGTTTAAGCATGAAGTTGGTAACAATATGTTTTCTTGAAAAATTAGTAAACAAAGTAAGTTGGTGATCGTATGGATCCGAGGCTTACAAATGGTTTTTCCTAAATAAATGTGACAACTGTGCTCTGTAATCGTTGTACGATGTAAAACAATGTTGGTTATTAATAAAACAATGTGCCTTGGTGTTATTATATATGTTTTTGTGTTATTATGTGTGTGTTTGTGTTTGGTAAGTTTTCAATTCAATTCGATTCCGATTTCAAAGCTCTAAATCGCTTTCTGGAAGGTTATATGCGCACGGATGCATAAATATAACCAGTTCAATGCAACGAACACTCCGGAATAGTGAAATAGGCTTAGCATACCTTAAATAACCTCCACGTAACTTAGAAATAAGTTTTGGATTGTTTGGTGTGTTGAAATCAAGTTTGTTCGATCGCAGGGACTATTTATGTCAAACTACGAAACTATACCGATTTATATAGTAACGAACATTCTGGAACTTGATCATAAGTTAAACATACCCTAAATAACCTTTACATAGCTTAGAAATAGGCTTTGCGGTGTTCGGTATGCTAAAATAAACTTTATTGATCAATAGGGACTAAAAGCGTCAAAAAGTGCACAAGTTTGCATTTTCGCGCATATCTTTCGTTCTGAATATATCCGGACTTCCAAAAATTTATGTAAGCATTAAAATATTTTATTTTAGTGTTTGGCATGATAAATTCCATTCGTCGCTTAATTTGGATCGTTTTTGCATTCGTTACGACTCCCGTCATTATTAACCGAACAACGCGATCGTACGACCAAACAAACCGATATCCAAGATATTTTTGAGCATGTTTTGAGTTCCCTATACTTTAACATCATTTTAGAGCCTTGAAATGAGGTTAACAGGGCTTAAACGTGTCAAAAATGAGCCGAAATGCAAGTTTCTGATGTGCAGGGACCTGTTTTGACAATCTGCCAAAGTTGGCCAGGCGGCCCGCGTAAGCCAAGCTTAATTCTTACACGGGGCGCGAGAGCCTGTCAGACAGAAACTTTAGATTTTGCAATCTGGGTCGAATTCAGGGGTTTTAATGCAATTTTTGCAATACCATGGGCTAAATTTGATGGTTTTCTTGTGCCCCATTGTTTAGCAATACCATGGGCCCAAGTGGAGGGTCTAGATCGAAGCTCGTTTCCCGATAAACGATCCTAACGGTTCTAGCTCTCCTATAAATACCCACCTTCATTTCTGTAACAACTCTCATTAAAATCAATAATTAGAATGATAATTAGTCAATAAGGAAACCCTAATTGAGACACCCAAGTAATTCTGCACTAACCCTAAAATTTTCGGAACAATCGGAATTAGGATCAGGGCCCCTAAAACTCAGGGGGGGGATAAACCCTAGTGATAATTATCTCAAAAAAACGTTGTCACAATAGAAATTAATAAAACTGTCAATTCATGCAAGCTAGTCCCGAGCCTAGGCAGCCTATAATTAGACTGCTTAGCTTACGGACCGTAAGGGATCAGGCATACGGTTCGTAAGGGAGTCCCAAAAATCACTATAAATAGCAGACATTGGCACTTGCATTTTGAAGTTAAAACGAAGTGAAAACTCTCTGTGGACGTCGAGATATCACAATAGTATTACAATTAAACACACACTGATCACGAAGTGCTGCCGCAAAACAGGGTAATAACTCGATCGCTATTACGATTCATTTTCCGACCAATCAATATATCCAATGGATGTTTAATTGCCGCCCACATAGGGTTATACTTTGTCGTTCGTCATTAAATCGGTGGATGTTTAAGTATTGCACTTTGTCATTCGTTGTGAGAATTTGATCTCGTGAGTTATCGTAAATGCTGTATTGATCACTAACCCGGTTTTGTGTGCATTATTATTTAAATTAGGTTAACAAGGCTAAACCATATTCTGTCCGTGTTAAATTTGCAATGTGAGTCATTCTCTTTTTATCAACTGTTTTACAATACTCCAAATTATTTTCAGAATTATAAATTACAGTGATTAAGTTTATGTAATCACCAAATTACAGCCAGTATGTGGGGTATTGTGCACATTACTACTGTTTTAATCACTTTAGGTGGGCGAACCTAAAATTAAGTGATACACGTCATTCATTGGGGCAGCCAATGGTGATATGACCACAGTCACAGATCCGGTCGAGTGACAAATACTGTGGGTAGTTGGTAGATATCAGAAACATATGTTAAAACTCTTAATACTGTAAATTATAATAAACGAGTCATTTTAAATAAATAGAATGATTCACTCAGTATTTCCCGCTGACAAAACCTTTTTCAAACATGTTTCAGGTGATCTACTGTAATTCAGGAAAAGTGCTGGGGAGCATTTCAAACTTAAGAAAGTGGCTCATTATAAAATAGAGAAATATGTTTTCTAAAAATAAAGATTTCTCAGTAAAATCTTGTTATTATAAATTATCGGGGTTTTATCCCGAGTTGTGAAATAAAAAAAATCGGGAAAAGTTTTTAGCTTTAAAACGATCCTGATGATAAAATTCCGCTGCTTAAATCAATTAAATAAATATCACGGGATTTCTGTCCCGCGGCTCCTGAAACGGGTCAAACCGGGTCGGGGGCCGTGACAGAAATAAGGTGGTATCAGAGCCACTGAGTTAAGCTACTTAAGTATTTAGAAATACTTAATTTTTCCTGATTGCTATTATGTGATTATGTGTTTTATTAAACTGACTATGTGTTAGTTACAGTATGGGTAAGCAAAAGCTGCAAAATATCTATCTTAAATTAGATAGGTCAGTCTATGAAGAGGGAAGTTCATCCCAAACCAAATCTTCAAAACTCCCTACAATTACTGAAGAAGGAATATTTGTGCGAAAAGCACAATATGAGAAACCGCTTTCTCCTAGAAAAAGGAGTATGATTATTAAGAAAAGTAAAGAGCAAATCCGAGAAAAGAGGGTTAAAAAGGAAACCCAGGAATTAATCAATAAATTACCTTGGGAAGACAAGCTAGATGAGAAATGGGCAAATTTGTATATGCTAGCCACAGTAGCAGAACATGCAGATCTTTAAAAACCCTAAGTCTAGTAATAACACTTCCCAGTAAATAAATAAATAAACCTGAGTGTGTTCTTTCCTGTTATTTTGTACAAATAGTGTGCAATAAAAATGTTTATTTGTTAAACTTTGTTCCAAAGTTTTAACTTAGTACTTTTGTGCATTTTTGCATATATGCTACACAGCATGAATGAGATATCTGAAGACTTTCAGAACCTCAATCTTTACCCGGTGAATGTAGAAGTTTCGAAAGATTTTACTGGATACTTTGCTGATGTGGAACAACCTGTAGAATTCAATGCTCCACCTTTGACAAAGCCAAAACGAAAGAAAAGAAAGAATTATGTATGGGGTAGTCGTATACGTAGGAAAAAGCCAGCTACGAAACTTCCTAAAATAAAAAACCCTTTAGAAAAAGGAAAAGAAATTGTAATCAAAGAAAATTCTAAACAGCAAGAGATGGAAACTGAAGTCAAGAAAGATTCTAGGCAAATGGAAACACAGTTTGAGGAATATTCTAAAGAAATAGAAATGGAAGTAGGACAAGGTTCTAGACCAACTTAGATAGAAATTGGAGAGAGCTCCAACCAAAACCAGGGAATAACTTTTCAGGAGGAAATAGATTTTCTATTGGCAAGCTGTGAGACTATTCAGCCTGTCAATACTAATGTTTTTACCTATCCTATTGAAAATCCACTCCCTATGAATTTTGAACCAGCAATCCCAGAACCAATAGTTCACTCTCAACCTGTAGAAATGGACGAATGGTGGACAAATGATTGGCAATTTCAAAATATTGTCAATGATCCTTATTCCTTTCTTCCACAATTCGATCCCGAACCTCTACCTAATCCACCAATAAGTAACGAAAATATGGCTGAACTTCGCCATTATGGTGAAGAATTGATGGATGCAGGAAATAGAATCAGGGAGATAGGGGGACAAATTGCCTGGAAGTATGATGAAAGGGAACTTCGTTTTTAGGACGACAAGTGACGAGAGATAGGAGGATGGTAAAACTATAGTTGTGTAATAGTAAAAGAAATAGTGAAATCAGTCTGTAACATAACTACGAATAAAAACTTTGTAAAATGTTGGTGTGTATTGATGCATACTATAACCAATATAAAATGAAATCGAGAAATCGATAGTTTTGACTATACGTGTATTGTAAATTGTCTGATTGTTTGTGTATAATTGCTATTTATCAGATATTAATAAATAAATTATATATATTATCAGATGGCAAACATTGGTAATGAACCGATAAATGAGGTTAATCAGTCGTAGCAACATCCAGGGGATCAATATATGACTAGACAAGATATTGAAAATATTGTTGCTCAAGGGATAGCCAATGCTATTCCAGCATTCGTTGCTGCTGTAAAAAGTCCAATCGAACCACAACATATCGTTCCTAGTAAACGTACTTCTGAAGATAACTTCAGTAATAGTATAAACGGGGGCAATAATCATGTAAATCATGATAATGAATCCCAGCACACGCCGCTCCCTAAGAAACTGAAAGCTGCAACACCTGATTGCACTTTCAAAGAATTCCTTGCTTGTAAACCCACTGAATTTGCAGGCAATGAAGGGGCAACTGCATCACTGCATTGGTTAGAGAAAACCGAAGCAGTAATTGCAATAAGTAAGTGTGCCAAAGATGATCAGGTCATGTACGCATCAAATCTGTTTAAAGAAGGAGCACTCAAATGGTCGAACACTAGGTTACAAGCTAAAGGAAGAAATAGGGTTTATGCTATGACTTGGGGAGAATTTACGAATCTTGTAGAAAGAAAATTCTGTCCTGAGTATGAAAAGGAACAAATGGCAAATAAGTTCCTAAATCATCGGATGATAGGTGTAGATTGTCGTGGTTATACTTCGACATTCTTTGAATATGCTAGAGTGGTACCAACACTGGCTTCGCCAGAACCGGTGCTCATTTCTCGCTATATTTGGGGATTAATTGGCGAAATTCGCAATATCGTTAAGGCTGCGAGACCTCGCACTATTGACGATGCAGTAGAATTAGCTAACACCCTAACTGATGAACTGATACGCACAAGAGATGAAGACAGGAAGAAGGAACTAGCTCAGAAAATTACCCAAGGATGTAGGGTGGGTAATAGTAGTAATTTCAAGAAAAGAGGAGTAGGGCAATCTTCAACTTTGCCATTCTGCAAAATTTGCAAAAAGAAACATTTTGGAAAATGTAATAAAATTTGCAATTTTTGCAAAACGATAGGACATCGTGAAGAAAACTGTAGAAAGAAATCCATAATTTGTTACAATTGTGGAGAAGCCGGACATTTCAAAACAGAATGTCCTAAGTTAGTCAAACCAGTGGACAACAAACCCAAGGCGACCGAAGGAGCTACTAAGAAGAATGCCAGAGCATTCCAGCTAACCACTCAAGAAGCAGAGCTCATCCCGGATGTGATAGCCGGTACATTTTTAGTTCACGACGTTTATGCAAAAGTATTGTTTGACTCTGGTGCAAACCAAAGTTTTATAAATACTTCATTCTGCCAAGCTCTTAAGTTACCCTTAACTACCATTAGGCAGATTTTTACAGTCGAAACCGCAGATGGGAATTCAGTAAAAATTAATCAGGTTTTGCAAAAAGTAGAAATAGAACTTTCAGGTCATAAATTTGCTGCAAACCTATTACCTATGAAATTAGCTGAATTTGATGTTGTATTAGGAATGGATTGGTTAATAGCCAACCATGCTCAAATCATTTGTGATAAAAACTCTATAGAAATTCAATCACCTACTGGAGAAGTAATCATGATTACAGGAGATAAACCTCGAAAGCCACTGAAGTTCATATCAGTAATGAAAGTTGCTAATTATGAACGAAAACAAGGAATGGTATATATGATTTCAGTAATCATCAGTACTAAAGGTAAAGAACTTAAGGAAATTCCTGTAGTCTCAGAATACCCAGATATATTCCCTGAAGATTTACCTGGGTTACCACCAGATAGGGAGGTAGAATTTAGGATTCATCTAATTCCAGGAACTACACCGATAGCCAAGGCACCCTATCGATTAGCTCTTACCGAAATGCTAGAATTGAAGAAGCAAATAGATGAATTACTAAGCAAAGGATTTATACAACCTAGTTCATCCCCTTAGGGTGCACCAGTGTTGTTTGTGAAAAAGAAAGATGGATCAATGAGAATGTGTATCGATTATAGAGAGCTAAATAAGGTTACAATTAAGAATCGATACCCATTACCTAAGATTGATGATCTTTTTGATCAATTGCAAGGCGCTAAATACTTTTCTAAGATAGACTTGCGCTCCGGATATCATCAATTAAAGGTTCAAGAAGAAGACATACCTAAAACTGCTTTTAGAACTAGGTATGGACACTATGAGTTTACAGTCATGCCCTTCGGGTTAACTAATGCACCTGCAGCATTCATGGACATGATGAACAGGATCTGTAAACCATATTCGGATAAATTTGTAATTGTTTTCATAGACGATATACTTATTTATTCAAAAAGTCAGGACGAACATTGTCAGCACTGGCATACACTCTTAACTTTGTTAAGAAAAGAAAAGTTGTACGCCAAATTTTCGAAGTGTGAATTTTGGCTACAAGAAGTGCAATTCTTAGGACACATGATAAATCATGAAGTTATTCACGTAGATCCTGCTAAGATAGAAGCAATTACCAATTGGAAGGTTCCGCAAACCGCAATGGAAATTAGAAGTTTTATAGGTTTAGCCGGGTATTATAGACGGTTTATTAAGGATTTTTCCAAGATAGCTGTACCATTAACTAAGCTAACCTGTAAAGCCATTAAGTTTAAATGGGGACCTAAACAAGAAGAAGCCTTTAGAATCTTGAAGCAGAAGTTAACCAATGCTCCAATCTTAGCCTTACCAGAAGGAACAGAAGACTTTGAAGTATATTGTGATGCTTCAAAATTAGGAT
The DNA here is from genome assembly GCF_002127325.2 of Helianthus annuus. NCBI lineage: Eukaryota > Viridiplantae > Streptophyta > Magnoliopsida > Asterales > Asteraceae > Helianthus > Helianthus annuus. Next base: position 135,334,047 of record NC_035440.2, read on the forward strand.
TCGGATGTGTGTTAATGCAACGCAAGAAGGTAATTGCGTATGCTTCCAGACAATTGAAGAAGCACGAGGAAAACTATACGACTCATGATTTAGAATTAGGAGCTATAGTTTTTGCCCTTAAGATATGGAGACATTATCTGTATGGAAGTAAGTTTACTGTTTATACAGATCATAAAAGTTTAATGTATATATTTGGGCAAAAAGAGTTAAATATGAGGCAAAGAAGATGGATGGAAATCCTGAGTGATTACGACTGTGATATTCAATATCACGAAGGAAAGGCAAACGTAGTCGCAGATGCCTTAAGTCGTAAGTATCATGAGAAGCAAAAGCGAGTCTGTGCTCTTAGAATAAATCTACAAGTAGATTTAATGGAACAATTGAAGGAAATTCAGGAAACAGCAATCAAGGATGATGGTGAAGGAATGAAAGGTTACCTAAAAGAATTGGGACAAGGAAATGATGGAATTTGGAAATTCCACAAAAGTAGAATTTGGGTACCAAAACAGGGAAATTTAAGATCAAAGATTTTAGAGGAAGCTCATAGATCTAGGTATACTGTACATCCAGGAAACAATAAGATGTACCAAGATTTAAGAAAGAATTTCTGGTGGATAGGAATGAAAAAGGATATAGCCGAATACGTATCTAAGTGTCTAACTTGTTCACAAGTTAAAGCCGAACACCAGAAACCTTCAGGTCTACTACAACAGTTAGAAATGCCTGTATGGAAATGGGAACTCATAACAATGGACTTTGTTACTAAGTTACCCAAAACCAGAAAAGGTAACGATGTGATTTGGGTAATTGTGGATCGGTTAACCAAATCCGCTCATTTTCTACCTATGAAAGAAACCTTTAGCATGGAAAGGTTAGCCAAGTTGTATGTGGATGAAGTAGTATCCTTACATGGAGTCCCACTCTCCATTGTATCGGATAGAGATAGTCGTTTTACTTCCCGTTTCTGGACAAGCTTCCAAGAAGCAATGGGAACCCGACTCGATCTAAGTACTGCATATCATCCACAAACAGACGGACAAAGTGAAAGGACGATCCAAACTCTAGAAGACATGCTCCGAGCATGTGTAATTGACTTTGGTGGTAATTGGGATAACCATTTACCATTAATCGAATTCTCCTATAATAATAGTTATCACTCAAGCATCGAAGCCGCTCCATTCGAAGCACTGTATGGACGCAAGTGCAGAACTCCGGTTTGTTGGGCAGAAATAGGAGAAAGTCAATTATCAGGTCCAGAAATCGTACAAGAAACCACTGACAAGATAACCCAAATCAAGGAAAGATTGAGGACAGCCAGAGATCGCCAGAAAAGCTATGCAGACAATCGCCGCAAGCCACTAGAATTCCAGATAGGAGACAAAGTACTTTCGAAAGTATCTCCTTGGAAAGGAGTAGTACGATTCGGTAAGAAAGGAAAACTGAGTCCAAGATATGTTGGACCATTCCCAGTGATCCAACGAATAGGACCAGTAGCTTATCAGTTACAACTACCAGAAGAATTAGCTGGAGTACATGATGTATTTCATGTATCCAATCTTAAGAAATGTCTATCAGATGAATCCCTGGTAGTACCTCTTCAAGATGTGGAGGTAAATGAAAAGTTAAAATTCATAGAGAAACCCTTACAAATAGAAGACCGGAAGGTCAAGTTTCTCAAACACAAGCGACTAGTACTGGTAAAAATCAAATGGAATTCAAAGAGGGGACCAGAATATACTTGGGAACTGGAGTCAGAAATGAAGCGAAAATACCCTCATCTATTTCAGTAAATCTCGAGGACAAGATTTTTCTTAAGGTGGGGAGGATGTAACAACTCTCATTAAAATCAATAATTAGAATGATAATTAGTCAATAAGGAAACCCTAATTGAGATACCCAAGTAATTCTGCACTAACCCTAAAATTTCCGGAACAATCGGAATTAGGATCAGGGCCCCTAAAACTCAGGTGGGGGGGATAAACCCTAGTGATAATTATCTCTAAAAAACGTTGTCACAATAGAAATTAATAAAACTGTCAATTCATGCAAGCTAGTCCCGAGCCTAGGCAGCCTATAATTAGACTGCTTAGCTTACGGACCGTAAGGGATCAGGCATACGGTCCGTAAGGGAGTCCCAAAAATCAATATAAATAGCAGACATTGGCACTTGCATTTTGAAGTTAAAACGAAGTGAAAACTCTCTGTGGACGTCGAGATATCACAATAGTATTACAATTAAACACAGTGATCACGAAGTGCTGCCGCAAAACAGGGTAATAACTCGATCGCTATTACGATTCATTTTCCGACCGATCAATATATCCAATGGATTTTTAAGTGCCGCCCACATAGGGTTATACTTTGTCGTTCGTCGTTAAATCGATGTATGTTTAAGTATTGCACTTTGTCGTTCGTTGTGAGAATTTGATCTCGTGAGTTATCGTAAATGCTGTATTCATCACTAACCCGGTTTTGTGTGCATTATTATTTAAATTAGGTTAACAATGCTAAACCATATTCTATCCGTGTTAAATTTGCAATGTGAGTCATTCTCTTTTTATCAACTGTTTTACAATACTCCAAATTATTTTCAGAATTATAAATTATAGTGATTAAGTTTATGTAATCACCAAATTACAGCCAGTATGTGGGGTATTGTGCACATTACTACTGTTTTAATCACTTTAGGTGGGCGAACCTAAAATTAAGTGACATACGTCATTCATTGGGGCAGCCAATGGTGATATGACCACAGTCACAGATCCGGTCGAGTGACAAATACTGTGGGTAGTTGGTAGATATCAGAAACATATGTAAAAACTCTTAATACTGTAAATTATAATAAACGAGTCATTTTAAATAAACAGAATGATTCACTCAGTATTTCCCGCTGACAAAACCTTTTTCAAACATGTTTCAGGTGATCTACTGTAATTCAGGAAAAGTGCTGGGGAGCATTTCAAGCTTAAGAAAGTGGCTCATTATAAAATAGAGAAATATGTTTTCTAAAAATAGAGATTTCTCAGTAAAATCTTGTTATTATAAATTATCGGGGTTTTATCCCGAGTTGTGAAATAAAAAAAAAATCGGGAAAAGTTTTTAGCTTTAAAACGATCCTGATGATAAAATTCCGCTGCTTAAATCAATTAAATAAATATCACGGGATTTCTGTCCCGCGGCTCCTGAAACGGGTCAAACCGGGTCGGGGGCCGTGACAATTTCATTCATTCCTCACTTGAATTCTGAGATTTTCTCTAAGTTGGAGTGATTATCACTTTATACCTGAGAAATATTTGGAATTCAATCTTGCGGGGACCCTCTGTAAGTATTCTTTCGCGTTTTTCGTTCGTTTCTATCGTTAAAGTCAAACTGCGTTTGACTTTCTTCATTAACCAGTTTACGGTCAATGCAAAGTTCGTTTGAACTTCATAACGTGAGCGTAATCACGATGGTCATAGTCCCTAGTGAGTATACCTACTGATTACCACGTTATCTAGACTCAGTGACGAGTCGTAGTTTCGGCCAAAATGCGTTTTCTCGCGTATTTTGTAACCAAACTACTCGAGGATATCAAAACCGTTTGTTTTGATATCAAAACCTGTATTCTAACTTAACTAAACATGTTTTAGCATGTTTAGCTTGTCACTTTTTAGATTAGTGCTTATGTAGAGTCGTAAAGTCAAGCAGACTAAACACCCGCCTAGACTTTCGAACACGACCCGTTTGATCGATCTTTAGGATCCGACCAAACATGTTTAGTGACCATAGTATCATAGGGAATAACCTTCCGAGGTTATACCTTATGGTCACCTAGTTTAGGTAGTCGCATGATAAGTAGTTTATATGCCTTTGGTAAATTACCAAAATGCCCTTTTCATACATAATTGGTAATTAAGCATATGTAACCTAAACTTTTGTCACGTAACTGATTATGTAACATAATTAAACATTTATTTGGCATATAATACTTGTCATAGGACTAGTTAGACGTCTCGAATGCGCTTTTGCGCACACGACGCGTTAAAGTAGCGTGAGCTACCTTAATGGGTCGCAATGGGTCGAAAGCACTTAGGTTAGGTTTCAATTTTAGGATGTAAGCTTTGTTAAACCATATCACATGAGTTCCAACACTCATTTGGTTTACAAGACTTCATTCTATCCTATCTTCCGATTTAGGCATCTATTCTTTGACTAGTGGTTCGATTACTAGGTGCTGTTTGATTGCTCTGGTTTACTTGAGTTTGCTTGAGTTCTATTGATTGAAGATACTTTGCACTCCATGTGAGTGCATAGTTCCCCTATTTTACTATTTTTAAATGTTTTGGGGTGATTCATATGTACGAAATGTTTTCAAGGTTTAAACGATGATTTCAAAAACAATTAAAACGATTTTTACTAAACTAATAACGATTTCAATAATATGAACACAACTTGATGGTTGTAGTTACATAACAAATGACATTCATTAATTTTGGCCCAACCGACCAGTATTAGGTTATGGTACCATAGGATCTGACAAATCCGGTTATTGCACTGCACTCATGGTTATGTGTGGGGGTTGTGGGTAGCGACTGAATTTGATGTTTGTTAACTTACCCTTTGGTGGTTTGTTAATTCGAGAAGCGAGAAGCGAGGTGATCGAGTCACGAAGGTTTGAATGTTGTTAGCGAGACGACCATAAATAAGTTTTCACAATTAAAACGAGGATGATTTTAAACGATTAAAACAAGTTAACGATTTGGAAACGATTTGAAAATGATTTGAACAAGTTATACGAATTGGGTAAACGATTGGTTTTTGACTAGTGTTTAGATAACGGGACGGGTGTAATATGGTGAAAACATGGTAGATACGCCGCTGGTACTTCTTATATATAAGTGTTTTCAATATATTACATACCGTGGCGTTATTTAGTTCACTTGGGTAAACGATTTTGAAACGATGTCACACAAACGATGTTTTCTAAAGGTTATAAACCATACGAGTTTTTAACGAATTTTTACAAGATATTTTACAAGTTGGTTTTCTAAATCAAATGTTTTTGCGTTAAGAAGCATGGCTATGGGATTTTACAAACTATAACCCACTTGATTTGAGTTGGTTAACTATGTTGCAATACACTTTTCAAAACAAGGTTTGTATTTTGACTCTTGTAGTCTAATAAAGTACTGCAACATATAAACGAGCCATGATTCTGATACTCTTATAAAACCTTTGTACTCGCCAGCATTTCTTTGCTGGCTAAGTTTTTACATATGTTTCAGGTGTTGATGCTTGATTGATTTCTAGGATGCATGCGTCACATAGGATCTGGACAAGGCCTTAGTGACATAACAACTACGATAGACGATATAAAACTAGTTTGTTCTATGTGTTAAGACAATGAAATGATTAATTTTATCAATAAAACAAAAATATTTTGTATCCATGGTTGTGAAACAATAGCTTCTGTTGCAACACTCCCCGACGTTTCCGCCACGGTTTGTTGTCCTACGTGGTCGGGGTGTGACAGAAGAAGTCGGTATCAGAGCCAATGGTTATAGGGAATTAGGTTATTAGTAATGCTTTGACCTAGACTATAACTTTTAGGACCCCAATGCAAGTTTACTTGCGTTTAGATTTTAAAACAATACCGTCACCTATCCTTAGGTGATAACCACAATGAGAACGCTAACTTCGAATCCGCTTTGAAAACTAACCATCTGTTCTAGGATGATTGATTACTAGGTTTTGAACCCTTTGTTATAAGGTTTTGAACCCTTTAAGTTTTCAAATCTCGTCAGAGATTGGGTCTAAATAGTGTGAACACGTGCAAACTGGAAGAGTGGGTGCCTGTACTCTGAGTTTTCTGTCTAAGGCTAGAGTGTTCATACAAATCCGCAGTATCGGACCAGTCACTCTTACCTGGGAACTCTTGGGGTGAGTGTCCACTTATAGGCGAGCATGTCTTCGGCGATACATTATTTTTGATCCATTTACTTTGATTAGTCTCTCAATGTCATTTGTTTGTTCGAGGTAACGAACAAATGATCGCCTTTCTGGTGTTTTGACGGTATTTTCAATACCTCTTTTGCTTTTCAACCTCACTCGTTTCTCTTATGTCCTTATTAAACAATGCCTCCTCGACGTGAAGCACAATCTTTCACTATTGAAGAAATCGCAGCCTTGGTTTCTCAGCAAGTGGCTGATGTGCTTCCCGGTGTTGTGACTCAAGTCCACGAGATATACAACAACAACAATAATAACAACAACAATGCGCCGTGTAATTTCAAGAACTTCAATTCTGCCAAGCCTCTAAAGTTTTCTGGGTCGCAAGGAGCAACTGCGCTCCTGCAGTGGTTTGAGAGTATCGAGAGCATATTCAGGCATGTGCAGTGTCCGAATGCGCGTAAGGTTGAATTTGCTTCGAGCGTGTTTGAGAAGCGAGAGCTTACCTGGTGGAATGGTATTATGCGTGATAGGGGTGCCGAAGTGGCGTTGGCACAAACATGGGAAGAGCTTCGAGCTCTCATGATGAAAGAGTTTTGTCCCCGTCACGAGATTCGAGCTTTGGAACGAGAGTTTGACGATCTAAAGCAAGATGGGGCTGAACACCGTGCGTACACGGATCGCTTTGAGGAACTCAGTCTATTGTGTCCCACCATGGTTACCCCACCAGACAAGGCAATCGAGAGATATATCGATGGTCTACCCGATTCTATGCTGGATATTGTAACCGGTGTTAATCCTACTACCCTTCGTCGAGCGATCGAGTTGTCTGCTACCTTGACTGAGTCTCAAGTCAGGAAGGGTAAACTCACCCGAAAGGGTGATAAAAAGAAGGCAACTGATTCTGGGAAAGACAAGAAAAAGGGTAAAGGTAAAGAAGGTGAGTCGTCGAGGAAATCGAGGAAGCGAAAGGGTGCCCAGAATTTTGCTGTTACGACACAGACTGATCAGAACCCACCGGCTCAACCTCCTGCGAAAAAGGCGTATGCTGGTACCGCACCCCATTGTGCTCGCTGCAACGGTCATCATGTTGCACAGCAAGCTTGTAAGCAGTGCACGACATGTGGTAAACTTGGGCATTTGGCCAATGCTTGTCGTTTAGGACAAAATAAGGTTGCCCAGGTTCAAGCTCCAGTAAAAGGGAATGCTGCTAGATTCCCACCAGGTTCATGTTTCAACTGTGGAGAGTTTGGTCACTTCCGCAACAACTGTCCAAGACTGGTGAATACGAACGCGAATGCTAATGAAAACCCGAATGCGAACGTCAACGTCAATATGAATCCAGCACGTGGACGAGTGTATAACATCAATGAGGCAATCAATGATGCAGCAGTGAACGATTAGTATTTTATTTCGTCTGGTTGTTATCTTTTAACATTTAAAGACAATGCGGTTGTTATATAAATAAAAAATTTATGGTTTTTTTTGTGAACCAATGCAATTGTATGAGTGTTTGATTCAACCTCATGGTGTCAATACAAAGACAAACCACTCGTGTGGTTCTGTCATTTTTTTTATGATCACTTGTGATTCCCCCCTAGAACCTTAAACGCCCGTTTCTTTTAAGAAACAAAAGCCCAAATCTATCTACGAAAAGGATATGTTGCTTTCCTAGCACATGTCACCAAGGATAAAGTCAAGAGCAAGAGCATTCAGGATATTCCGACTGTTCTGGATTATCCAGACGTGTTTCCTGATGAACTGCCTGGTTTGCCTCCAATTCGTCAAGTCCTGTTTCATTTTAACCTTATACCCAATGCCAACCCGATTGCAAAAGCGCCTTATCGTCTTGCACCGTCAGAGATGCAAGAGTTATCGAAACAGCTTCAAGAGTTATCTAATAAAGGATTCATCCGTCCGAAGTTTTCACCCTGGGGAACTCCTGTCCTCTTCGTGAAAAAGAAAGATGGGTCTTTTCGAATGTGTATCGATTATCGTGGGCTTGATAAGCTTACCGTCAAAAAAATCGATATCCCCTACCTCGAGTTGATAATCTCTTTGATCAGCTGCAAGGTGCTTCCTGCTTTTCAAAGATCGACCTGCGTTCTGGGTATCATCAACTTCGTGTTCTCGAAGAAGATATTCCCAAAACTGCTTTCCGCACATGGTATGGGCATTATGAGTTCTCTGTCATGCCCTTTGGTTTGACAAATGCTCCAGCCATCTTTATGGACTTAATGAATAGTGTCTATAAACCTTATTTAGACAAGTTCATCATTGTGTTCATCGACAATATTCTGGTCTATTCGAAGTCTCGAGCCGAGCACGAGCTACACCTTCGCTTAACATTGGAACTCCTGAAGAAGGAACAACTTTTCGCTAAATTCTCCAAGTGTGAATTCTGGCTTAAAGAAGTTCAAATTCTTGGGTCATACAGTCAATGAGCAGGGTATTCATGTGGATCCATCCAAGATTGTTGCTATTAAAGACTAGAATACACCAACAACACCAACAGAGATTCAATCTTCTCTTGGTCTTGCTGGATATTATCATCGAATCATTTCAACTTCTCAAAAATTGCGGTTCCACTGACTGCTTTGACTCAAAAGAATAAGCCTTTTGAGTGGAGACCCAAACAAGAAGAAGCGCTCCAAACGCCATTAAATCTTCAAACTCGTGTTCTTCAAGCTCAGCAATTTTGTGTTTCACAAAATTTGATGGGTACGAAATTACCACATCAGCTTGAGCTTAAACTCGAAACGAAGGACGATGGGTTGCTCTATTTTAAGGATCGTTTGTGGATTCCAAAACAAGACGACCTTCGCACCTTAGTAATGGACGAATCTCGCAAGTCTCGATATTCTATCCATCCTGGTGCTGATAAAGTGTACAAGGATCTTCGTACTCAGTGCTAGTGGCCTGGTATGAAAAAGGATGTTGCCTTGTATGTATCAAAATGCCTAACTTGTCTTAAAGTCAAGTCTGAACATCAACGACCTTCTGGTTTGCTTGTACAACCAGAGATACCGGTTTGGAAGTGGGAGAGCCTTGCGATGGATCTCATCACTAAGTTACCACGTATATCTAAAGGTCACGATGCTATTTGGGTTGTTATCAATCGATTAACAAAATCAGCTCATTTTATTCCAATTCGCAAGGTTCTATCTGCTGATAAACTTGCAAAGATTTACGTTAATGAGATTGTATCACGACATGGTGTTCCTTTGGATATCACTTCTGATCGTGATGCTCGAATATCCTCTCATTTCTGGAAGACCATGTAATCCGCTTTGGGAACCCAACTAAATCTAAGCACTGCTTATCATCCCCAAACAGATAGTCAATCTGAGCGAACGATTCAACTTTGGAGGATATGTTTAGAGCTTGGGATATTCACCCGACTTTTCACGTGTCCAATTTGCGAAAGTGTTTAGCCGACGCTGATCTTCACATTCCTCTCGACGAGATCCGAATCGATGAAACGATGCACTTTATCGAGAAACCCGTGGAGATCATGGACCGTACATTCAAGCAGTTGAAGAACAAACGGATTCATTTGGTTAAAGTTTGTTGGGAGTCCAAACGTGGCCCAGAATTTACTTGGGAACGTAAGGACCAAATGATGACCAAATATCCGCATTTGTTTTCACAAGCTTCCTCTAGTTAAAATTTCAGGACGAAATTTCCTGAAGTAGGGGAGACTGTGACAACTGTGCTCTGTAATCGTTGTACGATGTAAAAAAATGTTGGTTATTAATAAAACAACGTGCCTTGGTGTTATTATATGTGTTTTTGTGTTATTATGTGTGTGTTTGTGTTTGGTAAGTTTTCAATTCAATTCGATTCCGATTTCAAAGCTCTAAATCGCTTTCTAGAAGGTTATATGCGCATGGATGCGTAAATATAACCATTTCAATGCAACGAACACTCCGGAATAGTGAAATAGGCTTAACATACCTTAAATAACCTCCACATAACTTAGAAATAAGTTTTGGATGGTTTGGTGTGTTGAAATCAAGTTTGTTCGATCGCATGGACTATTTGTGTCAAACTACGAAACTATACCGATTTGTATAGTAACGAACATTCTGGAACTTGATCATAAGTTAAACATACCCTAAATAACCTTTACATAGCTTAGAAATAGGCTTTGCGGTGTTCGGTATGCTAAAATAAACTTTATTGATCAATAGGGACTAAAAGCGTCAAAAAGTGCACAAGTTTGCATTTTCGCGCATATCTTTCGTTTTGAATATATCCGGACTTCCAAAAATTTATGGAAGCATTAAAATATTTTATTTTAGTGTTTGGCATAATAAAATTCCATTCGTCGCTTAATTTGGATCGTTTTTGCGTTCGTTACGACTCCCGTCGTAATTAACCGAACAACTCGATCGTACGACCAAACAATCCGACATCCGAGATATTTTTGAGCATATTTTGAGTTCCCTATACTTTAACATCATTTTAGAGCCTTGAAATGAGGTTAACGGGGCTTAAACGTGTCAAAAATGAGCCGAAATGCAAGTTTCTGATGTGTAGGGACCTGTTTTGACAATCTGCCAAAGTTGGCCAGGCGGCCCGCGTAAGCCAAGCTTAATTCTTACGCGAGGCATGAGAGCCTGTCAGACAGAAACTTCAGATTTTGCAATGTGGGTCGAATTCAGGGGTTTTAATGCAATTTTTGCAATACCATGGGCTAAATTTGATGGTTTTCTTGTGCCCCATTGTTTAGCAATACCATGGGCCCAAGTGGAGGGTCTAGATCGAAGCTCGTTTCCCGATAAACGATCCTAACAGTTCTAGCTCTCCTATAAATACCCACCTTCATTTCATTCATTCCTCACTTGAATTCTGAGATTTTCTCTAAGTTAGAGTGATTATCACTTCATACCTGAGAAATACTTGGAATTCAATCTTGCGGGGACCCTCTGTAAGTATTCTTTCGCGTTTTTCGTTAGTTTCTATCGTTAAAGTCAAACTGCGTTTGACTTTCTGCATTAACCAGTTTATGGTCAATGCAAAGTTCGTTTGAACTTCATAACGTGAGCGTAATCACGATGATCATAGTCCCTAGTGACTATACCTACTGATTACCACGTTATCTAGACTCAGTGACGAGTCGTAGTTTCGGCCAAAATGCGTTTTCTCGCGTATTTTGTAACCAAACTACTCGAGGATATCAAAACCGTTTGTTTTGATATCAAAACTTGTTTTCTAACTTAACTAAACATGTTCTAGCATGTTTAGCTCGTTGATGCGTACCAGTGTGTATATGTTTAAGATGTATATTTTAAGCCCTTTTTACACTTTTAGCCAAGTTTTAAATTTATAAAACACGATATTTACTAACACTAAACACACATATGGGCAAGTGCACCCATCGTGGACGTAGTATAGTGTTGGTAAGATACCGAGGTCGTCCAAGGACACAAGAGCTTTTAGTACCGGTTTATCCTCAACGTCTAATCAAATCAAAATGTTAGAAAAAATTTTTAAACTAAGAAAATAAAAACTAACTAAATTGTAGGATCGGTTTCGCGAGCTAAATGAGTCGTTTGGAAGAGCTCTTGTACGTTTCAGAGGCGGAATACTAAGAAACGCACTAAAAACAGCTTGAATACACTTTAAACCTCTTTTCTATTAATATGACAGTGATTACAATCCAAACAGATACCGGCAGCACCTCGGTATCAATTTTACCAATCGTTACTAATGATAACCGTTTGAGACCTATTTATAGACTAGGCCTGACCGTTTGAACATGACTCAAACGGACACCTAACACTCAAACGAATGACTCTCAAATGGGCACATCTCAAATGGACACTTCTTCTTCAAACGGTCAGCCTCATTTCAAACGGCCAGCCTTGACTTTCCTTGATTCCTTGCCCAATCTGATTTGCAACGAGCCCGAGACTCGACATAAGACGAAGACGACAGATGACTGCACCAACAGACTCCCCCTCAGATGTTGACGAGTCTTAAGTGTCGAGTCTTCACAATCTTCAGTCTTTATCAGTCCTATGAGCTTCTCTCTCTCTCTGTCTTCAGACTCCCCCTCTCGATTTGCTGGTATTCCTTTGTTCTTCAGCAATATCTTCAGGATCGTTGTCTGGCCTTCACATGTCACAACTTTTCATCTAATCCCTGCAAGCACTCTACCTCAAAATAAATTTCTTTCACATACATATTTCAAACATATACCCCTGCACCAACTCAGACTCTCTCTCAGATCATTCACATATGATGAACCATTTGTTGATATAAAAACATATTTTGACAATTAGAAGCACTCCCCCTCACAACAATGTCATCACGTTTAGCACTCGGAATTTTGAAAATCTGCTTTTCAACATCAGTTTGTCGAAAATCTTTTTGAATTTTTCAAATTTTATCCTAAACACACACAAAATCTTTTTGAATTTTTCAATGTAAAGAAATGAAATGCAAACAATGAAATATTTACAAACATATTTTTGTGAGTTCGTGTAAGAGGATCATATCAGTTTATGAGACATGTCACTAACACCGTTAAGCTTGATTTCATTTTCAGTTGTAAACAATTTACCTAGATTGTCAGTATATCGGTCCAGTGAAATTTTCACACAAAGTTCAATTGATCCGAGATACGATATTAATGTCTTAAGAACTTAAACTTATCCGTGTGTCCCACTACTTGAATATACTCCCGTATCCAGATCCCAATATTCAGTCTTACAGGTGAGTATACCACAGCTGATATCTGTAAGGGGTTAGGTGCGAAACCGTGAGAGCTCAGGTCAGAACTTCCGTTCAGCAGAGAGATGACGGCTCGACTTTTGGTGTGTCCCCTTTAGAGGATCTTTTTTACAACAGCAATGACTATCAATTTTATTGTTTCATCGATTTGCTGAGGGCGTTGCTTATTCAAGCATTTGCAAAAAGCATTATCCGGGGACTAGGTCAGTACTTCCATACAGCAGAAGTCCCGGGATAATACCCCAGATATCACTGAGCATAAAGACCTAGTATCTCAGAATAAGGGACCTTTCAAACAAGATTTCAGGGGTTACCTATATATTCAAGTTTGTGTTAACCCACAGAACAAGCAAGTTTGAAATTTATATCTCGTCACAATTTACTAAATGTGTAAAAACCTACTGACATATCCACAGTAAGACTGTTTATCACATATTATCTTTCCAATTCTTTAGCATGTTGTGACAGCCTACAGACGTACTATCATTTCCTCTTTTCACAACGAAACTCATTTTAGAATTTTATCATGTTTTTGGCTTTTTCAAATTTTCTAATGTTTTTGGATTTTCTGAAATTTTCTACTCCCCCTAAAATGCAAACACATTTCAAAGGAAATTTGAAAACTACTAGACTATTGACCCACTTGAAAACATAGAAAACAACACAAACTGTACAGAAACTTGACAACTGACATCGAATCACATCAAATCACCATTCACTAGGCATAAACAATCTGAACTCCCCCTTTCAACAAACCATTTTCTCATTTAGATTTCAAAACACTTAAGTTTGTTTTAATCGAAATGATTTTTCTGGAAAATAAGTTTGTGTGTACCACGTTTAAGTTTACCACTTATAAATCATGGGGATATGGTTCATCATCTTGTTTATCAATCTCATATGAATAATAAATCAAGTACAACTTAATGTCCCTGATTTATCATTTGCAGTTCAAAATCACTGTACCACTTGTAAATGTAAATACTTCAAGGTATAACCACAAATACCACTTGTAGATCAAAAATACCACTTGTAGGTTTTGCTGTAGGAATTAAACATCTACAGAAACCTCTTTATCACTTGTCGAATTATTCAGAAAGATGCCGATTCCTGCTTCTCAATTACCAACCTGGAAGCTCCGGCGTAGTCCTTTCACCTGCAAAATTTAAACACTATTCAAAATCTTTCAAACAAACTTTTCAAACACTAGAATGATGCCGATTCCTGATCCACGATATAAACTTGGGATCTCCGGCATAGTCCTAAGACTATCATGGAAAACAAACTTCCATCCAAGTCTTCTCAGACTTGATGGATTTCAACTCCTGAGCAGTAGGGTTGTATGTAGCCTTTTTCGTGGCGTAAAAATCTTTGACCCCCTTTGCTCTCCCACTTAACATTTTCCCAAATATCTTTTTAACATTCCTGTTGAATGTTTTCTCGACATCAAATTCTTTTTCTTCATTGTAAAATTGATTTGAAATTTCTGTTTTACCAACTTTCTTTTTAATCTCCTCAAATTTCAGCGATGGAAAATCATCATCATTTACTGAAATTTTCTTCTCAACTTGTGGCTCTTCTGGCTTTGTGGAACCAGATTCATCGCCGACATTCACATTGATCTGCTTAGCAACCCACACTTGGTTGTCTTTACCTTTCTTTTCATACCTCTTCTTTGTCGAACACTCACCAACCTCAAAAGTTGAATTTTCAAAAACTTTAGGTTTTTCTGTTGGTGGTTCAGTATCAACAACCTTTTCTTTTAGTTTCTAAGAAACTCCCTGTTTTGTTTTGATATTTTTTGGAAAATTCCATGCAATATGACCAGCTTCATTGCATTTGAAACAGGTTCGAGTTTCTCTCGGATGAAATACTCCAGTACCATTCCTTCTCCTCTCAGCAAGAAACTCTTGATTCGATTGTTTCCAGAACGGTTTCTGCTGTTCATCTTCCAAGCTTCCACCTGACACAAATTCAGTTTTTGTTTTAGAATTTTTCTCATTTTTATATTTTTCTGGTGGAACAAAACCTAATCCTTTCTTTTTGTAGCTACGATTTTGGTTTGGTTTCTTTTGAAAACCCGAACCAGAATTGTAACCCTTTTTCTTGTTTAACCGTTGTTGTACTCTTGAAGTATACTTTTTAGATTTTTCAAAAGTTTTCAAAACTTTTAATTCAGGAATATTAATCTCTATTAGTTTGAAAGTTTTGTTAATCAATTCTGTTTTAATACTCATAATAGGAAACTCTTTGTTGTAATATAGTTTGTCAGAACCATTCAAAGTATAAACAACTTCGAATGTTTCATCATTCAAATCTGCCTTTGATAACAAAAATTCTTTACTGTAAGACCGTTTGACCGACGACTTTTCACTGTTGACTGACGAATTTGATCCTTCAGACCAAGATTTTGACTCGGACTCCTCATCAGCATCCAACACCTGATCGACCATCTTTTTAATAAGCTCAGACTCATGATCAGTATCTAATGAGGTAAACGTGACATCAATGTTATCTGGTAAAACGTCAGTTGTGTCGGTTTTAAGCTTTATATTGACTGCTTTCTCAAGTTGTTCCTCGTTTGGTTTCCTAGGAGAATACCCATCCCAAATCGGAGGCGGACACTTGTTATAGCTAACAGTCGGTTTCTTACCACAATCTTTCTTCTTCTTTTGATTCTCGTCTTGAAAAGCTTCCATACCTGCAACAGTTGGGTAAATACGATCAATGAGATAATCAGAACTAGAATAACTTTGCAATAAACGTCTAATTCTCTCATTCTCAATCTTTTCCGTTTCCAACTCTTGCTTCCATTTGGCACTTTCTTCGATGTAGAAATTTATCGCCTTCTGCTTTGTCATCATAACAGCATTCATCATCGTCAGTGCTTGTTCTCGTTCTGAGTTTGTCTTTTGAAGACCAGTTACTGTTTTGTTCAAGACATCATACGATTCTTTTACGTAGTTGAGGTTGAACAGTAACTGCTCCTTCTTCTTCTCGTACTCAGCTATAATGTCATCTTTCGCAGCACATTCCTTGCACGCTTCCAAACACTTTTCGCAAGGCTTGACGACTTCCACAATCTTCTCAACCTCGACTGTTTTCACAACTTCAATCACCTTTTCAGCTTCAGTTACCTTTTCTTCTTCTTTCTCCACTTCGGTAACCTTCTCAGCAACGCTTTCAACATTTTGAACATCATCATCAGATTTCTTTTGTTGTTCTTTAGCAGCTCTTTTCTCCTTCAGTTTCTCCATGCGATCTGCAAAATAGAAATGAAAACTTTCAGGAGAAAGATGAGATTTAGCAATATTTATATGTTTCTCCTCCTCATCATCACTGCTACTGCGATCTGGTGATTGATCAAATTGAACTGGTTTTTCAGAATCAGCATCAGATACACCAGAATCAGACGGTGTTTTGTCAAAGACGACTTCTTTTTCTGGAATAGTTTCATTCTGCATACTTTCATCTGAACTCTGTACACTTTCATCTGAATCTTCTGAAATTTCTCCAGATCTATCTGAAAATTCATCCGTACTTTCTGAAATTTCATCAGATGAAACAGACTTTTCATCCTCACTAGACATATTAACTCCAATTGATTTCATCCAAGTAGCAAACAGATCTGGCTCTCGGACGATCTTGGCAATGAAAGCTTTAAACTCTCCCTTCTCATCCACAAACATATCCCAACTAAAACCTTCAGGTAGTTTCTCATCATCTTGATCGATTATGCGTGCTGCTTTGCCATCAGATGATATGTAATCACTCCAGTTGAAATCCACTACACATGCTCTCTTGGGGTCTTCAATCTTCCTACCATGAGCCGTCTGTGGTTCTTGAGATTGACCAACTTGTTGATAGATAGCTTTGTGGTAGTAGTCGTCTTTTCCGAATGGATTCTGTGCACCGCTAGCTTCTCTTCCCTTGCATTCCCGTTTGAAATGACCTTTCTCCCTGCATCGAAAACAAGTAACTTTAGATTTATCAAAACCTAAAGTAGATACATGAGCATCAAGAAAATCATTTCTTCCGGTGATTGCTTTAAACTTCTCAGCACATCGAAGAACACTTGCAAGACACCATTTGATATCCATGAGTTCCATCTCTTCGGCGTCTATCTGATCGTAATCCTCCTTTGTAAGCATAGGATTTCCGATCCGACCAGCAACAAGACCTTCATAGGATAACAATACAGAACCAAGAAGTGCCATGTGGTCTTTCACAGTGTCTTCTGAAAAGCTTTGACCTTCTGGAAGGTTGAGAGCTATGTTGCACTGAATAACATATCCATTTCCTGTCTTTGTTCCCTGAGACTGAAAACTTGTCTTTGACTCTTTGGGATTGACACTCGGAAATGATGAGAACCCACTACTGCTGTTGCTCAAACCCTGATCAGCTTTTTTAGATGAATCCCCAGCACTGAACACAGTTTGGATTTTCGGACTTTTCTCAGCTTCAGAAACCGAAATACTACCTTTGTAGTACATTTTCACATCCTGTTGACCACTGGAACTGTTCATCCTAGCGATCTTCTGCTGTTCCAGATTCTGACTCTTGATCTTTTCGATAAACTGTCCAATTGTTAATCCATCATAAACACCGGTATTCTTCAAAATCATCAAATACGTTCCCCACTCTTTCTGAGGTAACGCATCAGCCAGCTTGTCTACCCACTCATCTCTATCTTTCTTTATACTAAGCATCGACATGGATCGTACTAAATGACAATATCGTTCAATAAGCTGCTTTGTGTCTTCTCCGGGTAAACTACTAAAAAGATCAAATTCTTTCTTTAGTAATGCTTTCTTGCTCTTGATCATGTTTTCACTGCCTTCAAACTTAATATGAAGAGCATCCCAAATAGAATTTGAAGTTTTATCATGCTGAAGCAGTATGAAGATGTCTTCTTTGATGGCTTGTTGTAGCAAACTGATCATCATCTTTTCTGCTCTATACATAACACGCTCTTGATCCGTGAATTCTGATAATTCCTTTTCAACATGCATATCAGTACACGGTAACAAATATTTCTTAAGTATGCACTCCCATGATCTTAGATGGTTGGCTTGAACCCAGTTTTCAAAGCGATCTTTCCATCCATGATATTCTTCGATACTCATCAATTTAGGAGGTTTTTGGGTAGTTCCTGTCTCATTATCCAAATTCATAGCTTGAACAACTGCAGCTGGACTCGATGGTGTTGCAAATGCGTTATAGAACTCGGTACTCATATTTCAAATACTAAACAGCTTTCAAACAGACAACACAGTTTCAAACGGTAGTTGGTTTCAAACGGTGAACTTTCAAACGACAGAAAGTTTTCAAACGACAAAATCTATTCTCAAACGAACAGATATTGTTCAAACGATGGGATCACTTTTCAAACGAACTGTTGTGATTTCAAACGACAGATTCAAACAGAAGGTGCTTTCAAACGATTGGAACCAATTTCAAACGATTGGTCAGCAATTTCAAACGATGGGAACAGTTTTCAAACGATCAGTTCAAACGATAGGACGATCTTCAAACGGAAGGTTCATGACGTCATCATTTTGTCGAACAATTTCAAACGGACAAGCAATATTCTATCTATTTTACTTCGATTTTCAGTCTGAAACTTTCAAGGTTTTCTCAGTAATCAATTCCGAACACAGTGTGAAGTTTTAAGCTGATTTTGACCGTGAAAAGTATCGGCTTTCAACAGAAGGTGTAGAAAACAAGATTTCCAAGCTGAATATGGCAAGAACTCCTCGTCCTGAGCTCTGATACCAATTGTAGGATCGGTTTCGCGACCTAAATGAGTCGTTTGGAAGAGCTCTTGTACGTTTCAGAGGCGGAATACTAAGAAACGCACTAAAAACAACTTGAATACACTTTAAACCTCTTTTCTATTAATATGACAGTGATTACAGTCCAAAGAGATACCGGCAGCACCTCGGTATCAATTTTACCAATCGTTACTAATGATAACCGTTTGAGACCTATTTATAGACTAGGCCTAACCGTTTGAACATGACTCAAACGGACACCTAACACTCAAACGAATGACTCTCAAACGGGTACATCTCAAACGGACACTTCTTCTTCAAACGGTCAGCTTCATTTCAAACGGTCAGCCTCATTTCAAACGGCCAGCCTTGACTTTCCTTGATTCCTAGCCCAATCTGATTTGCAACGAGCCCAAGACTCGACATAAGACGAAGACAACAGATGACTGCACCAACATAAATGCTGAAAAATAAAAATAAAAATAAAAACAGATAGACAAGATGAATCACTTGGATCCGACTCGTGTATTAGTATAACCTTTGATTATTTTCGCACTTTTGCACTTGTTTAAGAGATTATCTTAGTTATTATAGTAGGCCCCTCTTTTGAAGGCGACGTTACCCTCAACCCAGTAGTTTGAGTCAGCAAGGATACAATCCTAAAGGGTCGGATTATTGAAAGATAATGAATTAAGTTATTAATGCAAATTGTGGAAGGCCCCTCTTTTGGAGGTGACGTTACCCTCGACTAAGTAGTCTGAGTCAGCAGGGATACAGTCCTAAATAGCTGGGTTATAGTATTAATAGTAGTTAACTTATGAGGGGGTCAAAGAGTTTGGATCCCCGCCATCCAATACCTATGGGTATTGAAGGAGATCCTACTAAATTTGACCCAGGTCCCTTGCAGGACCTCTAAACGCTGAACAAGGGCAAGACCCTTACCAAACCGTTCCCTTAACCCCCGACCAGGTAGCCAACATACCTCCATATAGACCATGGAGATATCAATGGTGAAAATCTTTTATTTTATATAGACAGTAAAATAATGCCAAGACACCACGGACAAACGATAAGGAAGAATCACGTTCAACATAAGCAACTAGTTATTAAAGTCATTAATACAAAACCAAATAAAAAGTGCAAAAGATTAAAAATAAAAAGTATTATACTAAACACTTTTCTTCACCAAGTGATGTAAGAGACTTAGGCAAACATGGCCTTGATTGTCAAGAACTCTTACGATCAATCTTGGATCCCGAGACGACTCACACACTCTATGATGGACAATGGATGATGGTGGTGGATGATGGTGTTGTGATGGTGGTGGGTGGTGGATGAAGTGTGAGAGAGGTGGTGTGCCTGGGCACGGCCCCGTGTCCGCTGCACACGGCCCCGTGCCCGTCTGACAATCTCTCTCCTCATTAATTGTAATTCGCAATTACAATTAATGCGCCTACAGTACTTTCGCCATGCCCCCGTGTTCACTGGGCACGGCCCCGTGGTGGGCAATAGAAGCTTCTATAGGTTTGTCTTTTCTGCTGCTTCTTGGGCACGACCCCGTGCTGGCTGAGCACGGGGCGTGTTCAGTCTTCTGCCTTCTCTGTTTTGCTTGGGAGGATGCTGTCGAGGGGTCGGGCAATCCACTTATGTTCCTTTTCTTGTATTTATGTTAGATTTAGCCGCCTTTTTTGCTTCTTTTGTTAATTTGAGCTCATTTAATCCTGAAAATACAAAAGGAAGACAAAAACACTCTTTTTCCAACATCAGTACTTAAAAAGGGTTAGTTTTATGCCTCATTTGATGTAATTTATATGTTGCATTTTACACACATCAAATACCCCCACACTTGAATTTTTGCTTGTCCTCAAGCAAAACTCTTTAATATGTAGCTTACACTCCCAAATGGAATGGATTGAAGAGAAGGTTTTGGCTTATCATAGAGTGTCGGGAATCCAAGATCTTTATTGGGTTTTATTTTTGTTTATTTACAATCCTATTCGTTATGATTTATTTAGAACGTTTCATTAGAGAAATTACTTATTTGGGCATAGCATGCCTTTTTAAAATTCCATTTATATACAAGTTCACATACCTCACGGGAGAAATCACTCACACTCGGCCGAAGGTGTAATTTTTTTAGTGAATCACTCGAGAGCGGCATGGAACTTATTCCTACCATAAGCTTGCCAAGCAATCAATCCTCCTCCTTTTTAACTTGTTACCTTTGTAAATATCAAGAGGACTTTTTGGGGTAAAGGCTTGGGCTAAAGGTGGGTAGTTGGGTTAGTGGTTAGTAAAGGGCGAAAAGCGTAAAAAGCGTCGGTTTTCATAAAACATTTTGTTTTAGTGACTTTTTATTCTTAATGAAGTATTTCTTCAAACAAGCTTTTCAGGAGCTTTGTTTGTTTATTTCTAACTTCATTGTAAAATTCTCTTTTTTTTTCAGTCACACGAAAACCGAGCTTGTTACTAAAATAAAAGGGTAAAAATAAAAAGGGGTTTTGGTGGGTAAAAAGGGTTTTGGGTTAAGAAATGAAAAGGTTTAGGCTCAAAGGGGTTAACTAGGGGGAGTGTGAGTCCTAATGGGTTAGTCCTAATGCCTCCATCATTTACTTACTTGGGTTTAAGTTGGTAAGGACCGGGAATGAATTGTCGTGGCAAGTTCTAGAGTCGTAAGAACCAAGCGGCTATTCACACAAGAAATGAAAAATGAGCATTTAGCGTAAAGATGTATATTTGTATGCTCAATAAAGGCTCAAAACTCGCTTTTTGTGGGAATGGGTTTTTCTATGTGATCAAGTATATATAATCGAATTTTAACTAAGCTTGTCATGCCGTTTCAGAATTTTCTTATGTTGGTTCTTTTTATCACGACGCTATTGGTTGTAAATTTGTAAAAATATAACCTTGTTAGTCTTAGAATTCCCAACTTAAACTTTAGACAAGTAAAAAAACGAAAATTTTTGAAAAAATTTGGGGTGATTAGCAGTTCCAATAGAGTTTTGTGTAAGGCTTGTTATTAGGACTTGCAAAATTCATGGTTTTAGCATCCCCCCCCCACTTAAATTACACATTGTCCTCAATGTGTCCCAAAAATAAATTTTTAGGTTGATTGAATGTGTAACATGGTGTTAAAAGCAAAAATTTATGTTACTGGCAGTCTGGACACGGCCCCGTGTCCGTTGAACACGACCTCGTGGTCAACTGCTAGTAATGAAAACTTACAGAAGGTGGACACGGGGGCGTGTTGGCTAGGCACAGCCCCGTGTCTGGCAAAAAATCTGTAGGAAAGTAACCAAACAGCAGGTCTGGGAGGTGAGCACGGGGGTGTGTCGGCTGGACACGTCCCCGTGTGGACAGTCTGTAAGTCTGAAAAATAGGTTCCTTCCTCCGGTTTTCCCATCCTGGCTTTATGAGTGCTAATGCTTAGCACTCTAAGCCTTGGTTTGTACCTGTTTCATCACTAAATACCACACCGAGCAATACCAACATCCTAAATTACCATAGTTAAGTGTTCAAAGCATAGAGTAAAAGAAAAATAAAGCAGAAAATAAAAGAAGTTAAGGAAAGTAAATTGTTCAACACT
This sequence comes from Helianthus annuus, assembly GCF_002127325.2. Taxonomy (NCBI): domain Eukaryota; kingdom Viridiplantae; phylum Streptophyta; class Magnoliopsida; order Asterales; family Asteraceae; genus Helianthus; species Helianthus annuus. Next base: position 135,356,076 of record NC_035440.2, read on the forward strand.
TGGCACGCAGGCCACAAACTGTTTCGATAGATAAAGGGACTTTAACCTGTGGGCTCACCGTCAACCCGCTCCTGCTCCTTGAACCCCCTAGTCCATGTCCTCATCGCTGTTATCACCTCCATCCCCATGACCCGCCAAATACTCCCGGATGCTGCCGATGTCGTCTTGTATATCGTTGATGTTTCGTTCGATAGCTCCGACCCGGTGGTATGTATTGTTGGCAAGGTTGTAGGCGTTCCTGGTGCACATGAGGTTTTCCTGCAAAAGATCATGTAAACTTTGAAAGTTAGGAAAACCGCCTCCTTGTGAGGAGGATTGACCCGGATCACCATGGGGTTGATACTGGTAGTGAGGAGGTGGTGCGTGAAGAACTAGGGCCTCCTACGGGTTCCATGCATGGCCTTGCATCCTATGAAAGCTCACTGACCCGTCTTCCGCCTCATAAAGTAAGTTCATGGCTCGGCAAATGTGATAGTCAACTCGTCCTGACCATGGGCTTCTTTCAAAGGACCTAGGGATGCGTGTGAAGTGCTTGAAGAGGCGGTACACCCACCCTCCAAAGAAGATGGGTGTTGGAGCACGAGCAAGGCGGTTGAGATGCATGTTTCGCAGCAGGAGATAGGGAACATCAAGGGCCCTTCGGTTGTGGATGCAGTGAAGGACTAAAAAACCTTTCAACCCCACAACGCCACTACTGTCGTAACGTTGGTTAAGAGAGTAGGTGAGGAGCCTATGAATGTAGCGATCGAGTGGATCCCTCAGCTTAGTACTCTTGGTGCTGCTAGGGTTGTAGATTCCTTCACCGATTTGGGCCCATGCGGCTTGATGTTCATTTTCGTCCAAATCTCGTAATCCCCCGGTATTTTCCTCATTTCCCGATTCTTCTTCAGCGTACAATCCCACTATTGCTCCGAATTGAGCCATAGAGATCGAGTACCTTGTCCCACCACATCGAAATGCAACCCCTTCATTGTCGAATGGGTCACACCTTGAAGTGAAGGTAAAAGTACTATAGAACTCCATGGTGCATTGATGCACCGACCGAAGCCGAGTGGTTAATGCAACCCCTAGTGGTCCCGTAACGATGTTGTTGAATCGGTCCAGCTGGTTTACCAAGGTTAACAGGTCCGTGCAAGCTCTTCTGGGGTACTCCTCGGGCCTTGTTTGAAGTAACTCGTATCTTGACCTAGCATCGAGCTCACTCGCATTGAACCTTGTGAACTTCGACATCTGAAAGAATACACCAAAAGTTAGCACGAAACAGTGAGATTTTCAAAAGAAACTGCAAACAGTGGGCTGGACACGGCCCCCTGTTCAGCGGGCACGACCCCGTGTCCAGACGTCTGTTACTCAAAAACCTCATTTTTCGTCTCGGTCCCGAAAATTTGAAATTTTTTAGCCAAGTAGGAGCGGTTTCCCCCGAAAATGAAACCTCAAGTGCCGTTTTTCCCAAAATAACTCGTTTACCCTTTCAATTTTATCTTTTTCGGTTCAAAAACAAGGCTTTGAAGTTTTTAGTGAGAAATTGGGCAAATCTATCAACAATACAAGTGTATTTACTTCCCATTACACTAATCTAAACTAATACTAACAGATTATATCAAAAATTTGAAGTTCGATCCGGATGAACTTGAAGAACCCTAGATTTTTCCCCAAATTTTTGATGTTTAACTACATGCAAGTAACTAATCTAACTTCTAATGATGACAGAATCATACCTTGATGTTGTTAAACGTGGAGGTAACGTCGGAAATCTGCGGAAAATCGCCTTGAACCAGAGCGTTTTCGGCAAAACGGGGAGTGTGGAATGAGGTAACTGTTATGAAAAGAGGGTTTTATCCCGACAGTTGCGTCGACACGGCCCCGTGTCCAGCGGACACGGCCCCGTGCCGAGCAAAATTTTAAATTTTTTTTTAGTGCTCGTGTGAGTGCCCATTTTTCCGAAGACATGGTCAGAAGACTTACCGGTTTCGATGTATACTCACTTGTTCGTAACATACCGGGTATGATGTGGGTGCTTTTCATTCGTTAACCGTTTGAAGTGAGATATCTTCCTCTTCATCCTCAATGGATCCTCGGTAGAGTTTCAGCCGTTGGCCATTGACTTTAAATGGAATACCATTTCGAGCTTTAATTTCTACTGCACCGTGAGGAAAAACATGGGTGATGGAAAAAGGTCCTGACCACCTAGATTTTAGTTTACCAGGAAATAATCAAAGTCGTGAATTAAACAACAGAACTTGGTCTCCTACTCGAAATTCATTAGGCTTAATATATTTATCATGAAAATTTTTTATTCTTTCCTTATAAATTTCGGAGTTAGAGTATGCATAATTCCTTAATTCGTCTAATTCATTCATTTGAAAAAATCGATTTTTACCTGCAGTTTCTAAATCTAGGTTTACGTTTTTTTATTGCCCAGTAGGCCCTGTGAGCTATTTCTACTGGCAAGTGACAACTTTTTCCATAGACGAGCTTATATGGGGTTGTGCCTATAGTGGTTTTATAAGCAGTTCGAAAAGCCCATAAAGCATCATCAAATTTATCAGCCCATTCCTTTTTATTTAAACCTACGGTTTTTTCAAGTATTCGTTTTAAACCTCGGTTAGTCACTTCGGCTTGTCCATTTGTTTGAGGGTGATATGCTGTTGAGACCCGGTGATAGACCCCATACCTTGTTAAGATTTTTTCGTGTTGATGATTGCAAAAATGGGTACCTCTATCACTTATCAAAGCTTTTGGTTTTCCAAAATGAGAGAATAATTTTTTCAGAAATTTTACCACTACTCTTCCATCGTTTGTTGGAAGAGCTTCAGCTTCGGCCCATTTAGACAAGTAATCAACCACCACAAGTATATATTTGTTTCCTCTTGACGGTGGGAAGGGTCCCATGAAATCGAGCCCTCACACATCAAAAATTTCACAAACAAGAATGCCGTTCTAAGGCATTTCGTTCTTGGAAGAAATATTACCTGATCTTTGGCAAGCATCACATGTCTTTACAAGATCTTGGGCATCTTTGTAAATGGTTGGCCAATAAAATCCTGAATCAAATACCTTTCGTGCGGTACTAGAGGCACCATGATGTCCTCCGTATGGACCTTCATGACAATGACGGAGAATTCTTCGTGCTTCACTACCATGGACACACCTTCGGATGAGTTGGTCAGCACACATTTTGAAAAGATAAGGGTCTTCCCAAAAGTAATGCTTTACATCAGCAAAGAATTTCTTTCTTTGATGATGCGGCCATCCTTTGGTGACTATACCGCTAGCTAAGTAATTAGCATAGTCGGCATACCATGGTTCTTGTCTGCTCTCCACCAATTCCAAGGACTCTGTGGGAAATTTTTCGTTGATCTGTTCGTCCCTGGTTGCCTCCAAAGCTGGGTCTTCTAGGCGTGAAAGATGATCTGCAGCAGTGTTTTCTGCTCCTCTTTTGTCTTTGATTTCAATGTCGAATTCTTGGAGTAGTAGAATCCATCTAATCAAACGGGGTTTTGCGTCTTGTTTCTTGAAGAGGTATCGAATAGCTGCATGATCTGTATAGACTACAGTTTTAGAAAGAACAAGGTAAGAACGAAATTTATCAAAAGCAAATACCACAGCTAGTAACTCTTTTTCAGTAGTTGTGTAATTTTCTTGTGCATCGTTAAGTGTTTTACTAGCATAATAAATTGGGTGGAAATGCTTTTCTTTTCTTTGTCCCAAGACTGCTCCAACAGCAAAGTCACTTGCATCACACATGATTTCGAAAGGAAGTTTCCAATCAGGGGCTATCATGATAGGTGCATTGACTAGCATTTCCTTGATGGTTAGAAATGCTTGATTGCATTCCTTGTCAAAGATGAAAGGTGCATCTTTTTCAAGTAATTTTGTTAGAGGTCTTGAAATTTTCGAAAAGTCCTTGATAAACCTTCTATAAAATCCGGCATGCCCTAAGAAACTTCTGATTGCTCTAACGGAGGATGGTGGAGGTAATCGAGAAATAGTTTCTATTTTTGCTCGATCAACCTCCATACCTTCGCTTGAGATTTTGTGACCGAGTACTATTCCCTCTGTTACCATGAAATAGCATTTTTCCCAGTTAAGGGCGAGGTTAGTTTCCTCACATCGGGATAGCATTCGTTCAAGGTTATCGAGGCATTGGTCATATGAATCTCCAAAGATAGAAAAGTCGTCCATGAAGACTTCCATTGTCTTTTCTATCATGTCATGGAAAATGGCCACCATACAACGTTGGAATGTTGCAGGTGCATTACATAGACCGAATGGCATGCGTCGATAGGCGAAAGTTCCGTAGGGGCATGTGAAAGTCGTCTTTTCTTGGTCTTCAGGTGCTATCGGGATTTGAAAGTAACCTAAAAAGCCATCCAAGAAACAGTAAAATTTATGACCGGATAGTCGTTCTAACATTTGATCAATGAAGAGTAAAGGAAAGTGGTCTTTCCGTGTTGCTTCATTTAATCGTCTATAGTCTATACAAACTCTCCATCCTGTGACGGTTCTTGTCGGTATTAATTCATTTTTTTCATTAGTAATTACCGTCATACCTCCTTTCTTTGGGACACTTGGATGGGACTTACCCATGGACTATCGGAGATAGGATAGATTAGTCCGGCGTCAAGTAGCTTGATGACCTCATTTTTAACCACTTCTTGCACATTTGGATTTACTCTTCGTTGTGGTTGTATTACTGTTTTGTAGTCATCATTCATTAAAATTTTGTGCGTGCACATGGAAGGACTTATTCTTTTAATATCTACAAGCTTCCAAGCGATCGCATTTTTGTGTTTTTAAGAAGATTAACTAACTTTTCTTTTTCTACGCTACTTAATTTAGACGAAATAATTACAGGAAGATTACCATCTTTGTCTAGAAAAGCATATTCCAAACCTTTAGGAAGTTCCTTGAGCTCAATGGGTGGGTCTTTAGGAGACACCTTATTTTGCGGCTCATCTAGGTCAAGAATCTTAAAGGTTTGTACTATGGCGACCTCTTCTTCAACAAAGTGGTCATCTTCTTCAATTGTATCGGGTGGCTCATCTTCATCTTCAATTAGGGGGTCATTGTTGCCAAAAGGATAGTTCATTGAACGCTCAAGATCTATGTCCCTTTTGAATGCCCCTAATTGAAGAGGTAGATTGTTTAGTTTCCGGTTTTTCAAAGCTTCATGAGTTTTCACAAAAGGTTTTCCCAAGACTAGAGGAGCGTCATCGAGGATGACAAAGTCGGTTGGAATAACCATTTGATTTGCTTGAACCAAGACATCCTCAACTACACCGATTGATTTTATTACTTTCCGATCGGATAGAAAAATGGGTATTTGAAATGGAGCGAAATCACTGATACTTAACTTTTCAAAAATGTAGTTAGGCATTATGTTAACACAAAGATCTTTATCAATGGTGATATTACTAATAAATGAATTTTGAAAGAAACATGGAACCGGTGTAATGTTAATTTCAAAAGGATCTTCTTTTATTAGCGAGGTTTGATCATTAGTTAACTTAACACTTACCATTTCTTCAATTTTAGTATTAGTGTTTAGCTCTTTTAAAAACTTAGCATGAGGGGTTACTAAACAATGATTTTCAAAAGAAGGTGACAAGAGATTAATTTTTTCTAAATTAGACTCTTCTTGTAATTTAACGTTATCGACCTCACCCCTTTCGTTGTTTAACTCATGTGTCGGTTTTTCACTTATTTGTTCTTCCATTTTTAATTCCTCATTTATCGCTTCTTCCTTTTTTAGTTCTTCTCTTGCGCGGGACTCATCTTCCCTTGCGCGAGATTCTTTTATGCATTGTTCGATAGTTTTAATGTGTTCTAATATCCTATCGGTCACTTCGGTGATAGAGAAAGGATTGGGATCCTCGAAGCTTGAATCTGGTTGTTCGATCCTTGGTTCCTCATAGTACCCATATGAAGCAGATGGTTCACACCATTGTTCTTCATTGTAAGTATATGATGGATAAGGGTCGAAATTTTGTTCTTCATAGTACTCATATGAGGTGGGTTGTTCACGCCATGGTTCCTCATAATAAGTATATGAAGGTGGTGGCTCATATCTTGACTCTTCAAAGTATGAGTATGAAGGCTCATACCTTGGTTCATCAAAATACGAGTATGAGGGAGAAGGTTCATACCTTTGGTCTTCATAGGATGTATATGAAGTTGATGGCTTGTACCTGGGCTCCTCATAATGGTTGTAAGAAGTGGATGGTTGAAACAAGTTACAATATTGTACCGAGTGCGGGTTACCACAATTAGTGCAATAGTCTCTCATATAATCATCCTCCTCATAGGTGTAGTTGTAGCCTCCTGAGTATTGATCCATAAGAATCACTTAACAGACCACAACTGAGTCTCGGGACCAGAAAACAAAAAATAAAAAATGGAAACAGAAGGTTGGACATGGCCCCGTGTTCAGTGGACACGGCCCCGTGTTTAGGATCTGTATCTGGGCGTTTTAATTAAAGTTACTGGTCTCGTTGAGCACGGGGGCGTGTTCAATGAGCACGGCCCCGTGTTCAGACTCTGTATCTGGGTATCTAACTAAAAATATGCAGCACGGGGGCGTGTTCAGTGAGCACGGCCCCGTGTTCAGGCTACTGTAAATGGAAACTAAACTAAAATGCAGAAAAATGTGCGCGCGTTTTAAAAAGGTTTTGAAAAACTGATTAGGCCGCTGATTTTAAGCTTTCTTAAAATCCTTGTGTCCCCGGCAACGGCGCAAAAAACTTGATGCGTGTCAGTGTGTATATGTTTAAGATGTATATTTTAAGCCCTTTTTACACTTTTAGCCAAGTTTTAAATTTATAAAACACGATATTTACTAACACTAAACACACATATGGGCAAGTGCACCCATCGTGGACGTAGTATAGTGTTGGTAAGATACCGAGGTCGTCCAAGGACACAAGAGCTTTTAGTACTGGTTTATCATCAACGTCTAATCAAATCAAAATGTTAGAAAAGATTTTTAAACTAAGAAAATAAAAACTAACTAAATGCTGAAAAATAAAAATAAAAATAAAAATAGATAGACAAGATGAATCACTTGGATCCGACTCGTGTATTAGTATAACCTTTGATTATTTGCGCACTTTTGCACTTGTTTATGAGATTATCTTAGTTATTGTAGTAGGCCCCTCTTTTGAAGGCGACGTTACCCTCAACCCAATAGTTTGAGTCAGCAAGGATACAATCCTAAAGGGTCGGATTATTGAAAGATAATGAATTAAGTTATTAATGCAAATTGTGGTAGGACCCTCTTTTGGAGGTGACGTTACCCTCGACTACGTAGTCTGAGTCAGCAAGGATACAGTCCTAAATAGCCGGGTTATAGTATTAATAGTAGTTAACTTATGAGGGGTCAAAGAGTTTGGATCCCCGCCATCCAATACCTATGGGTATTGAAGGAGATCCTACTAAATTTGACCCAGGTCCCTTGCAGGACCTCTAAACGCTGAACAAGGGCAAGACCCTTACCAAACCGTTCCCTTAACCCCCGACCAGGTAGCCAACATACCTCCATATAGTCCGTGGAGATATGGTGAAAATCTTTTATTTTATATAGACAGTAAAATAATGCCAAGACACCACGGACAAACGATAAGGAAGAATCACCTTCAACATACGCAACTAGTTATTAAAGTCATTAATACGAAACCAAATAAAAAGTGCAAAATATTAAAAATAAAAAGTATTATACTAAACAATTGTCTTCACCAAGTGATGTAAGAGACTTAGGCAAACATGGCCTTGATTGTCAAGAACTCTTACGATCAATCTTGGATCCCGAGACGACTCACACACTCTATGATGGACAATGGATGATGGTGGTGGATGATGGTGTTGTAATGGTGGTGGGTGGTGGATGAAGTGTGAGAGAGGTGGTGTGCCAAGGGATGAGTTGCAATGAAACCAAGCACTCCTATTTATAGGCTGAACAGAAGCCTGGGCACGGCCCCGTGTCTGCTGCACACGGCCCTGTGCCCGCCTGACAATCTCTCTCCTCATTAATTGTAATTCGCAATTACAATTAATGCGCCTGCAGTACTTTCGCCATGCCCCCGTGTTCACTGGGCACGGCCCCGTGGTGGGCAATAGAAGCTTCTATAGGTTTGTCTTTTTTGCTGCTTCTTGGGCACGGCCCCATGCTGGCTGAGCACGGGGCGTGTTCAGTCTTCTGCCTTCTCTGTTTTGCTTAGAAGGATGCTGTTGAGGGGTCGGGCAATCCACTTATGTTCCTTTTCTTGTATTTATGTTAGATTTAGCCGCCTTTTTGCTTCTTTTGTTAATTTGAGCTAATTTAATCCTGAAAATACAAAAGGAAGACAAAAACACTCTTTTTCCAACATTAGTACTTAAAAAGGGTTAGTTTTATGCCTCATTTGATGTAACTTATATGTTGCATTTTACACACATCACTCGTCACTTTTTAGATTAGTGCTTATGTAGAGTCGTAAGTCAAGCAGACTAAACACCCGCCTAGACTTTCGAACACGACCCGTTTGATCGATCTTTAGGATCCGACCAAACATGTTTAGTGACCATAGTATCATAGGGAATAACCTTCCGAGGTTATACCTAATGGTCACCTAGTTTAGGTAGTCGCATGATAAGTAGTTTATATGCCTTTGGTAAATTACCAAAATGCCCTTTTCATACATAATTGGTAATTAAGCATATGTAACCTAAACTTTTGTCATGTAACTGATTATGTAACATAATTAAACATTTCTTGGCATATAATACTTGTCATAGGACTAGTTAGACGTCTCGAATGCGCTTTTGCGCACACGACGCGTTAAAGTAGCGTGAGCTACCTTAATGGGTCGCAATGGGTCGAAAGCACTTAGGTTAGGTTTCAATTTTAGGATGTAAGCTTTGTTAAACCATATCACATGAGTTCCAACACTCATTTGGTTTACAAGACTTCATTCTATCCTATCTTCCGATTTAGGCATCTATTCTTTGACTAGTGGTTCGATTACTAGGTGCTGTTTGATTGCTCTGGTTTACTTGAGTTTGCTTGAGTTCTATTGATTGAAGATACTTTGCACTCCATGTGAGTACATAGTTCCCCTATTTTACTATTTTTAAATGTTTTGGGGTGATTCATATGTACGAAATGTTTTCAAGGTTTAAACGATGATTTCAAAAACGATTAAAACGATTTTTACTAAACTAATAACGATTTCAATAATGTGAACAAAACTTGATGGTTGTAGTTACATAACAAATGACATTCATTAATTTTGGCCCAACCGACCAGTATTAGGTTATGGTACCATAGGATCTGACAAATCCCGTTATTGCACTGCACCCATGGTTATGTGTGGGGGTTGTGGGTAGCGACTAAATCTGATGTTTGTTAACTTACCCTTTGGTGGTTTGTTAATTCGAGAAGCGAGAAGCGAGGTGATCGAGTCACGAAGGTTTGAATGTTGTTAACGAGACGACCATAAATAAGTTTTCACAATTAAAACGAGGATGATTTTAAACGATTAAAACAAGTTAACGATTTGGAAACGATTTGAAAATGATTTGAACAAGTTATATGAATTGGGTAAACGATTGGTTTTTGACTAGTGTTTAGATAACGGGACGGGTGTAATATGGTGAAAACATGGTAGATACGCTGCTGGTACTTCTTATATATAAGTGTTTTCAATATATTACATACCGTGGCGTTATTTAGTTCACTTGGGTAAACGATTTTGAAATGATGTCACACAAACGATGTTTTCTAAAGGTTATAAACCATACGAGTTTTTAACGAATTTTTACAAGAAGTTTTACAAGTTGGTTTTCTAAATCAAATGTTTTTGGGTTAAGAAGCATGGCTATGGGATTTTACAAACTATAACCCACTTGATTTGAGTTGGTTAACTATGTTGCAATAAACTTTTCAAAACAAGGTTTGTATTTTGACTCTTGTAGTCTAATAAAGTACTGCAACATATAAACGAGCCATGATTTTGATACTCTTATAAAACCTTTGTACTCGCCAGCATTTCTTTGCTGACTAAGTTTTTACATATGTTTCAGGTGTTGATGGTTGATTGATTTCTAGCATGCATACGTCACATAGGATCTGGACAAGGCCTTAGTGACATAACAACTATGATAGACGATATAAAACTAGTTTGTTCTATGTGTTAAGACAATGAAATGATTAATTTTATCAATAAAACAAAACTATTTTGTATCCATGGTTGTGAAACAATAGCTTCTGTTGCAACACTCCCCGACGTTTCCGCCACGGTTTGTTGTCCTACGTGGTCGGGGTGTGACAATAAACCAAGAGTAGAAGATAATTTTTGAAAGATTATGACTTTTGTAAACCTACACTATTTTAGTAACAAAATAAGCGTAGAAATATTTTTAGAACAAGAAGATCCAATAAATACTCATTTTTTGCAAAATGAGTTTACAAGTTGTAAACATCTAAAAATCCCGAGGATGAGATTTTAACAAAAGTAAACACACTTTGGAGGGTAACTAAACCCACTAAACACCCCACTAAGTTACTACGCGTTTTTACTAAAAACCAAGTTCATGTTATTATGTAAAGTGCATTGTTTTGCACTTGACTAGTGCAATATCGTTTAGTAACTTGTTATTGATTGTTGAATGATTTTTGGAAAAGAAAATGATATGCTTATGAGCATGGACACCTCCATTTACAAAGGAAACTCTGGTGAAATTTTCTAAAATCCCAACACTTAGAAAATATTTTTCTAAACAAGCGTTACAAGTATATTTTATAACTTGTGCTTCGAATATAAACTTCGCCATATTTTTTGGTAACAAATTACAAAGTGTCGGAGGTTGGTTTTTATAAATAAAAATGGGTAAATATATATTTAGAATATATACCTTATATTAGAACACTTGTGTGGATACTTGTTTATTTTGTGAGACAGTTATATTATTTTAGGGTAAAATAATGTGACTTAACAATATAACTTGACATTTGAATTGTGTGGTATGTGGTAAAAGTAATGAGTAAATAAACCGTACGTAGGACACGTGTTGTACATGCACAAGAAATTTATTGTTATCTGTACTTTATTAGGGCGTGCTTGATTTCTGATTATTAGAGTAACTAACCTAATCGAGCAAACCAAGGTGAGTTCACACTTTCTACAAGGCATGGGATTCCCAGTGGTTTGGGAATGGGTTAAAGAATTAAAACAAAATCTACATATCCTCCTTGGGTAGGATATGTACGGCCATCCTCCATAGGTAGGATGCCAATATTGATCCTGCGTCTTCTCCTTGGGTAGAATACGTACGTTCGTCCTCCTTGGGTAGGACAACAACCTTAAAACTTACTAGACAAAACTCTATCATTCAGTCCCTCATCTTATATCGACTTAATCGCCGAAGCCGATGGCAAGCGGGTCATTAGTTAATAGCGCTATTAGGTTTAACAAACCTCCTTGGGTAGGACAACAACCTTAAAACTTACTAGACAAAACTCTATCATTCAGTCCCTCATCTTATATCGACTTAATCGCCGAAGCCGATGGCAAGCGGGTCATTAGTTAATAGCGCTATTAGGTTTAACAAACCGACACCGTGCCGTTCGGACGGGCGTGTAGTAATGGACTATGGCAAACTGTCAATGATGATAGACATTGACGTAGGGCACATTTAATGTTCGTCAGTTGTCGATATGGTACGGTCTAGTAGTTCACATGGGGAAGCCCCCACTGATTATGGAAATGGTTTGGGTAATAAAAGGAACTGGTTAAACATACTTTCAACTATGGGGTAACCCCCACGGAAAATAAGACAACGAAAGTCATACCATGTTTTCAGAATCAACTTAAAACTAATCAACCAACCGTAAACTCACTCAACTTTGTTGTTGACTCATTGTTACATGCCTTGCAGGTCGCTAGACACTTATGGAGCTTGCACGGGGAGGAGGTTGTTGTGGAATACGGGTTGTTATGTCCCGTGCTAAATATTTAATCCTTATGAACTTATTAAACCTACGTTTTGGACTTTAAACTTATGAACTATGAACTTATGTTTTGGACTTACGATTATGCTTCCACTGTTTAAGTTAAAATTGGTTAACTAGCTTTTGGTCACCAATTGTATTGTGGTTGGTTTTATTTGCTTAATTACGTTGTTCAATATGATTGGTGGCTCGATCCTGGTCATGTCACGCCAGCGGCGATACTCCGTATGGTGGATTTTGGGGGTGTGACACTTAGCATATTTGCTTCCGCTGTGCAATGAAGATACCAGTTCAGTCATGCCAAGCTCTGATATTTTGGGGTGTGAGAGCTATAGGTTACAACGAATTAGGTTTCTGTAGTTATACCTAGGCTCTAACCGCACTTTCCTCTGGGACTTAGATCATTAAGACTTTGAATACGTACAGAACGCCTAGTACTCGAATATGGTCTCCAACCGTTGGCGAAAACAATGAGTAAAAATTTTGTTTTCAAACATACTCTAATGTTGTGTTTTCTACACGGTGCACAAAAACAGTTACACACAGAACACAAAACTTTAAGAGTTCAGGAAACATGCATTTAGGACCTTCGGAAACTTATGTCGAAGTTCATTACAGGTCATCATGTAGGAACCACGTCATTAACTTGGGTAAACGCCTTTATTATGTCGTCCATGCTATTTTAGTTAATCGAGCAGGTAACCTACGCAAAGCGAAGTACGGGCGTGCAAGTTACACGAAACATAACCTATACATCAACGGAGGTTGAAGTACGCCACATCGGCTTTCGAGGTAAGGTCTTTGAGAAGACACGATGGAGCTTTTCAGTGATAACGCTAATCCTGTCAGCAAAAGAACTATGATCAGGATGCAGCAACTTGTCACGCGATCCTGCAACGACACGAATCACGCCAAGGAGAAGACGCATGTCTCCACATTCCCCCTACCTTTTTAACAACAATTACGCTATGTACGACATTCCATGGTAATGTCACCTACCAACCGGTAATCACATGAAACCCCAGGTAAAGTCCTTAAATTTCCTTTATTGAAATTCCGATTTTTACATCTAGTGAGTAGCTTTTCACATCTCTACTCCTCTGAATGGCCGTATCACGACAATTTTCTACAATAGAGCGAACACTCATTTGCTTCATTTCTTGATCATTTCATATGTTACACATGCATCGTTTGTTACAGGCATGTGGTTTCCCTTCGAATGATCGTTTTCAATAGAGCGAACACTCATTTGCTTCATTGGTTTATGATTTGAATGACCTGCATTATTGTAAGTGTTGACTCCTTGATATCGAGTCAACAAAACTTTCTTGAAACTTCTTTTCCTTTCGAGTTACGTACATGGTTTATCTTTGTAACCATGCCGAAATTTCCATGTCAATACATGTGTTTATTGTCGGATTGCGCTGAAACCAAGTTCGATTGTTTAAACTTGTCCATTAACATATTCAATTCAAGACACATATGATGTATTGAAAACATCATATTCAAATTCATTTTAATAAACGTTACATTTGTTCCGAGTCGTAGTAGACTTGTTTGGTCTACGACTCTATTAAGTCCTTTGTTGATTTCGACACCTTGTGATGGTGTTTTCACTAATTTGAAGCCTGCGCTTATCTCGTTTATGAATCTCATGCACGGATTTAATTATTTATTTATTGACTTGCTTTAAATCCACTTTGATTTATCATATTACAACAGTCTTAAGACAATCATGTGTTAAGACAATGGTACACAAATTCATTTCATATTCCGGTGTACCTACTGACCTCTCTTTCATTACCAATCGAATGTTTTGCGATATTTATTGCTTCTTCATCTTCGATTGAAAACAATATTTCTTTGATGTTCTATTCTCAATTGAAAATTCTATGATGTTTGTTTGGAACAAGCGTTCAGATTTACTTCGTTGAATCTTCATTTGATTTCAAACACGGTGAACTTGTTCGGTCACCGCTATCATTGAACTATCTCGATCACTAAGACACCTTGTGGTGTCAGTATAACTTGTAGCTTGTGCTAATCATAATGGAGCGTTTCATGCAAAACTACTTTATTTGAGCTTGTTGAATTCAAAGTTCACCTGGTGGATGTTATTGTTTCTAGAACTCCTTTACATATTGAGAACGTTCATTTGGAATTCGGTTGGTCAAAGTTCATGTTCCTTGTTGGATCCCTGTTAACTTAGTCTCACTGGTGATTGTATCAGTACGTCTCATTTCCTTTGACATCGATTCCTGAAACATACTTCTCTTAACCGTTGGGTTCTTATTGTTGAGGTATGTCCTTGAATTCCCATAATTCGAATAAGTCTTGATTCGATTTCATGGTCATTCACTTCGGTATCATTCGTATTTATGTACGCATAACATAACTCTAAGAAGTTAACATAGTCTAAATTTCGAGGACGAAATTTTATTAACAGGGGGAGAATGTGACAACCGGTAAATTACGGCCCTTAGTTATGCACAAAACAAGGCTTGAGACGATGATAACTAGTGTTTAAGAATTAGGCCTTTAGTAAGCCTAGGAAAGCCTATTCGACCTAACAGTGCGCGTATGACGATCTGCGAAGAAACTGCTGGAAATTTAACGGTAATAAACTGAAACCGTATGAAATTCTGACAACACCGACAAATACGAAATTTTTACGAGTATTTTAAACTTATAAATTTAGTTTTTCGAATTTTTCATACTTTCAAAACATCACAGGCGCATAACGATCAAAAAACGCGATTTTGGCCGTGATTGACGAACGAACGCGCAAACACGATTACCGACACTATTTCACACAGAATTAACCCTAAAATTTTATTTTACGACCTTAGATGACATTCGGGTTTAAAAATGTGTTCGTAGATACAGACGGACCGCTTAAAATGCGAGAAGTGGGCTTGGGGGCCTTGGGCCCAAGCCCATTAAGGAAACCTATGTATAAATAGCATCATATAAGTCACAAACCCTCATTTCCATCTCTCAAATTCCAGCCGACACCTTCGTATGCTCTCATCTCCTTCACCTACTTCAAACCCTAACTTTCCATCCTCTACAATTTAGTCAACCACACCCAAACAAGAAGGATCTGATCTTCATTCTAAAACACATAACGGAACACACTCAACACCCTCTGTCTCTTCTCCTCTCTCTGATTGATGTAATCCGGCAGCCGGCGGTGCACCGGCAAGAAGATGAAGGTCGGCCACCATTCAGGGTAGTCCGACGATGACGCAGCTACCCTCACACGCACACCGACTCCCCTCTCTCTCTCTCTCTCTCTCTCTCGTTAAACTCCGGCTACCGGAGCCCCGTTTTCTAATGTCGCACCTTCGGCTGTGGTCCGATACTGATGGTGGCGACGATGTGATGAAGATGGCGACGTTGACGTGGTGTTGATGCTGATGATGACACCACAACAGTGGCGGCGGGGGGTGGTGTCGGATGGCGGCTCGAGCGGCAGCAGACCTGAATCCTCCGACAAGCTGATGTTAAAGATGGTGGTGGTAGGGATGACGCCGACGGCGGTGGTCGGTGTCTCGGTCCGACAGATTTCCTTTTCAGTCATGGGTCAAGCTCGGGTTCCATAGGTTCGGGTCAAGATTTCTGATTAGATTTGGTTCTGGGTTTAAACGGATCGACTCGAGAAAAACTTTGGATGTTTCGGGTGTTTTGGTGGTTCGGCTTGGGTCACAGTTGGGTTCGGGTTTGGTCAAACCCGGTCAAAGGAGGTCAAAGCTGGTCAAAGGCTGGTCAATCTGGTCAACATTCAACTTCGAATCTTCTCGGGTTATATTTACTCGGTTCGGGTTCCTAGGAACGAGTCAACTCGGCCAACCGAGTCAACTCAGTCAACTCAGCGAGTCAACTCATCCGGTCTACTCAGCTTATCCGATTAACTCAGTTGACCCGGTCATCTCAGTTAATCGTTTTGGCGTTTCAACACTAGAAATTGGTAAAAATTTAGCGGCGTGTATTGACTGTGTTATTTCATATAGTTTCCATTATTTACATAAACACAAGCTCGAACTGAATTACTTAACGACTATTTACGTTTTCTTATTACGATAGACGTAACTTAATATTTTGTGATTGAATTGTGTTGAATTTTGAAAAATAACGACAACTTGTGTTGTCGGGGGCGTCCAAAAACAGAGGAAACTCTGCCTATTTTTAGAGAAAATCCGAAATCAAAACGCGTTTTATTATTAGACGAACTTCTCGGATTCGAATTAAATTACGAAACAAATTAGGTTACCACATTTGTTTTAAACAAAATGACGATTCGGATATTATTTACAACAATAAATATTGTTATTATATTTGTTTTGAACTTCTAAAATTCGACGAATTCTTTTATAAAAGTAAATACAGTTTACTTCAAACGTCAAACAATCCGACTTCTTTTATAAAAGTACATATAGTTTACTTCAAACGTTAAACAATCTGACTTCTTTTATAAAAGTAAAAATAGTTTACTTCAAACATCAAACAATCCGAATACTTTAATGAAAATAAATATAATTTATATATTTATTTCAAACATCAAACAATTCGGATTCTTTTACAAAAATAAATATAGTTTATATATTTATTTCAAACATCAAACAATTCGGATTCTTTTACAAAAATAAATATAGTTTATATATTTATTTTAAACATCAAACAATTCAAATTCTTTTATAAAAATAAATATAGTTTATATACTTATTTCAAACATCGAACGACTCGATGATTCTTCTATAAAATAAATATAACTTTATATACTTATTTCAAACGCCTAAACGGCAAGTACTCGTATGTTGATAATTATCATATGAGACACCATATATAATACGAGTTTACTTTATATAATTTTCGAACGAATTTGTTACATATTATATTCATGTAGATATACTTTACATACACGTACGACTTCTCGGGATGACTAACACAATTATAACAATATATTTATATGTTTTATATAGATATTTGTATATTCTAAATCTTTCGAGAACTAAGTCTTCCAAGACTTACTAATTAAACGAACTAACAAGTATAACTCATCGTTTTCGTTAAGTTAACAACCGCTTTTATTTAGAAACTTATAAGATATTCCGTGTTAGGGATATTATAGAATGCACGCTAGCGAGTCACGTTCTGGAAACGACATCGCAGAGTCGTATTTAGCTAGCTTTGCACATGGAAATCCAGGTGAGTTCATAACCCCACCTTTTCACGGTTTTACATCTTTATAAATGTTTTCGGGGTGGAAAGAGATGCAAGTTTTGCAAAAATAAACAATTTATCGATAAATGAAAACTCATATTTCTAAACCATGTTACGAATGTATTACAAAGAACTCAAATAGTTTACGAACGATTTATACTAAATATACCGGTTTTACAAAAAAAATACGTATTTACGAAACGTGCATGATTTTCATGACTAGAGACGGGAATGTCCTAGTTACAACAACAGGACTGGGTTTGTCTACGTACGCAAAACGAGACCACCCGGTGAGTTCATGTCCCCCTTTTCTCTTAACTATTTTCGGATTTATAAATCTTGGGGGTGAAATACATGTCAACATGGGTATGATTTGGCTATGGAAAGAACTATAAGATCATGTGAGCATAGGCTGAAACTGAAGTGCCATTAACTCTCTCTTAAGAACCATGGACAAAGGTTAGATCTAACGGGTACAGTGGAGGGGATTTGACACAGTGATTCGACACAGTCGAGGTGATTCGACACTAATAATCGTGTACTCGGGTTGAGTACTCCCTATGTCGTCACATATATTAATGTCTTTGCAAAACATTAATTGATATGTTCATAGACGCTTTACATACCTATTTTCAAAGGAATTCTCTCAAATGTTTACTAGTTTATTTGGAGCTCACAGTTTTCATATAACAGGCCGAGAAAAATGAATTTTACTATATTTTCACAACAACTTTTAAAAACCGGTTATTCAAAAGATTTATTTCAAATCTTTTACAAACAAACTATGAACTCGCTCAACTTTATGTTGATTTTGTTTGCATGTTTCTTTCTCAGGTTACTTTTTCAAAACATGGCGCGGTTGGAATAGGAGAACCATGTGGAGTCGAGTACTTAGTGGTGTTCGTTTTCTAGAAGTCTTAGCTTATTTGCTTCCGCTGTGCAATGAAGATACCGGTCCAGTCACGCCAAGCTCTGATATTTCGGGGTGTGACACTATATCCACTTCCTGGCCATTCATGAGATGGGGAATGGACATAGTTGCCAAACTTCCCAAGGCACAAGGAGGAAAAGTATTTATATTGGCCATGACTGATTACTTTTCCAAGTGGATAGAAGCTGAAGCCTTTGCACAAGTCAGAGAAAAAGAAGTTATATCCTTTATTAAAAGAAACATCATTACTAGATTTGGCATACCTTCTGAAATTGTTTGTGATAATGGATCCCAATTCATTGGGAGCAGAACTACTAACTTTTGTGACAGCTGGGGTGTCACACCCCCAAAATCCACCTGCGGAGTAACACCGCTTGGGAGCGTGACTGACCAGGATCAAGCCACCAATCATATTGAACATGTAAATAATAAGTAAAAGTAAATGCCATTCAACCACCAATATGAAAGGTGTTCAAATTGTAAATATGTTATCACTGTTTAGCGGAAGCGTAAAAATAAAACCCAACATAATAAAGTATGAAATGTCTTAAAGTGTTTAACGAAACAATCACGATCCAAGCCCACAACGACCAGCTCCTCCCTGTGAAGCTCCATGTATCTAACGACCTGCAAGGCATGTAACAGAGGATCAACAACTAGTTGAGCGAGTTCACAGAAAGTAAATGCGTAATAGTAAGTTTGTTTGTAACATGTGGCTCTACTGGGCCGATAGTACGTTCTATAGGTGGGGGCTTCCCATGTTGTATATCCACTAGACTATTCGTAACCATAAGTGTTCTTCATATCCCGAGAACAGTAATACGTACAAGTTTTACGTAGGTTTTACGTAAGTATCCTTCACAACCGAGGATAGGGGTACGCGAGGGTTTACGTAGGTTTTACGTAAGTGCCTGACATAACCGAGGCAGTAGTGAGTATAAGTTCACGTAGGTTTTACGTGAGTGTCCTTCGCAACCTGAGGACAGTGATGAGTACAAGTATACGTAGGTTTTACGTATGTGTCCTGCACAACCGAGGACGATGGTAGGTAGTCTAGTAACAGTGTAAGCACAAATCCATTCAATCTCATTCCTTCAATCCCATTCCCAAGCCGTGGGAATCCCATGCCTTAGTAAGAGTGTGAACTCACCTTGGTTTGCTCGGTATGCTAGGTTATGTGCTCAGAGTTAGTCAATCAAGTCCTAGAGTACGCACGTATACATAATCAGTTTATATTCTCGAAGTTCATGCATGCACATACCATCGTATAAAATAATACATAAACAATTACCAAGTAGCACATAGCACGTATTCTGAATCATATAAGTCATGCGTATCAGCTAACAGTTGTTAATAATTCTAGTTAACTTCTAACAGAAATTAACCAAGTTACTGTGCAGATTTAACCTATCGGCGAAACGCCCCCTGTTTTGCCGTGACCCCTCTCCGACGAAACACTTCTGTTTCGCCAAGGTTGTTTCGTCGTAACGGGTCTTGGCGAAACACCTTTGTTTCGCCAAATCGGTTTCGTTTTCCGGTGATTCGTTGATACTTCTGTTTCGTCCCAACAGCAACAATACTACAGATAAATAATAAAATTCTCGGTTGACCATAAAGTACCACTTGGCCGATACAATCAGCCAATGACCTTCATTTAACCGCCCATCCCCACCAATCATAATAATAAGTTCATGTTAATTCTTTTATCATACTAAACAATTGACACAATGATTACATCAACTCCTATGTTTGACCGTCCATTACTATCAACCACATGGTTTAGGCTATTGATTTATTCTTCAAGAAACATGTGCACCTCCAAATATATATATACTAGCCGCTACTTACCCATAGGCTTAATACTATTGGACCATTTTTGTTCTAGCCAACAAATGAACCAATGGCATCCAACCATTCAACCAATATTGACTCCCTAATTTAATCACATATAACTGAAAAACACATGCAATCATGAACCTAGCCGATCATATGATTTTATTTTTTTGGCTGCACATGCATCACATCACTAATGGTCAAATAGGGTTTAGATAAAGTGGCCGACAATTGAGAAGGATCCATATCCGATTTGACTGCCTTTTCAATACATCGCACATGCATTAATCATCATTCAACAATTCAAGATCATCATAACATTGTCAGATCATTCACGGAAAAGCATAACATAATCACAATCAATACATACTAACGGTTACTTCATGATTGTCAAATAAATGAACAAAAGTGATTCCAATCCAATACCCATCAAACAAATATTCGGCAATAATCTACAGTGAAGGTAGTACACTAACCACAAGATCGATCAAATGAGATGCTGTCACACCCCGATCGCGTGTAACATGCAACCGCGACGGAAAACGTCGGGGAGTGTTGTGGACAGAATTAATTGTTATACAACCATGGAAATTAAAGTCACATTTTATTTATCAAACACGGGTGTTACATTGTCTTAAAAGGAAGTACAGAATTCAAAACATAGTTATAATAGTTCTATCTTCATTTTTAGTCTCTAAGGCACAGGTCCGCCCTAGTATCGTGATCAACATCTTATGGAACAGCTCCTGAAAACACATGTGAAAATAGGTACGTCAGCATAAAAATGCCTATGAGATACATAGGTTTTGTAAAAGTGGGATTCATGACTTGAGTTTTAAAGAAATGTTTAATAACAGTCAGTTATGAACCTTGTAATTTGTGTCGCTTTGTAAACCATTTGAAAAACGATAACATAAGATGATGTGTATAGATAAGTGTAAGGTTAAACGAGTAACCAAGTAAAGTGAGTTGAATAAGATAAGTTGTTTGTGAAAATAATGTCTTGTGAAGAATATGTTATTTGTGTAAAATGTAATGTGTCTAAA
This sequence comes from Helianthus annuus, assembly GCF_002127325.2. Classification (NCBI taxonomy): domain Eukaryota; kingdom Viridiplantae; phylum Streptophyta; class Magnoliopsida; order Asterales; family Asteraceae; genus Helianthus; species Helianthus annuus. The sequence goes on from NC_035440.2 coordinate 135,377,095, forward strand.
CTGAAATGACTTAGATAACGCCACGATATGTAATATTATACAAACATTTATATATAGGAAGTACCAGCGGCGTATCCACCATGTTTGTATCATATTACATACGCCACGTTACTCAAATCATTTACCCAAACCAACCACCATGTAAATTGTTCATGTATAAACCAAATGTCAAGTGTTATTGTGTAAATCATGTCGAAATGTCTATGTTCAATGTAAACCACCAAATGTTTATGTCAATGTCAACGTGTTTATGTTCAATGTGAATCATGTAATGTGTATCCCAAAATGTATCATGTACGGTAAGCGAAATGTATCAACTTAAACCATATGTAAAATGCACAAAACAAGTCGTTGAAGTAAAACGTGGTTTAAATCAACGTTATGTTCTGTGGAGAAATGCATGCTCTATTGATATTAACATTTATGCGGTATTGTGAAATATGCATACATCCAAGCCTTGAGACTGTGGCAATAAAACCCTTTAAACAAATTAAAGGTTTATCTAAGTTATGTATATCGAATTCGGTCATTCCTTACAATCCTATCAAACCCAGGACTTCAGGAACGAGAGTTGTCAACTCCTATGGTACCACTACCTACTAACGAACGGCGTAGCTAATGTTAATGAATGTATTGTCCCATGTTAAACAAACCAAATGTCATAACAAAATGAAGGCATGTGATGTAAACAATTGTACTAAGTATGCTAAGTAAACATACGAAGCAGAAATGTTCAGGTAAATCAATGTGCCCATATGCTGAGTAAACATATGCAGCAGAAATGTTCATGTAAATCAATGTGTCCATATGCTGAGTAAATATATGCAATAGAAAAGTTCATGTAAATCAATGTGCCCATATGCTGAGTAAACATATGCAGCAGAAATGTTCATGTAAATCAATGTGTCCATATGCTGAGTAAACATATGCAACAGAAATGTTCATGTAAATCAATGTGTCCATATGCTGAGTAAACATATGCAACAGAAATGTTCATGTAAATCCATGTGTCCATATGCTGAGTAAACATATGCAACAGAAATGTAATGTAAATCAATGTACTAAGTACGCACACAATGGGCATACATAGCATGAAATGTAATGAAATCGTGTACTATAATGTACTAACAACATAGCAGGCATATGATGTGAAAACATGGAAAGCATGAAAGTAACAGATAGGCACATGTGTTTCACCCCAAAACAGTTTGGAAAATAGTAAAAGATGGGTTCTATGTACTCACCTGAGATTGCTTTGAATTCCTTGTATAATAACCAGATAATGCTAGAGATCACGGAATATCAAACGGCACCTAATTGGTAGCTATATTAATATACCGGACCAAAATCGGAAGGATTGGATAGTATGTGGGTTCGTAAACCAAACGAGTATGGAGACTCGTGTAATATGGTTTAACAAAGCCTACATACTAAAATGAAACTTAACCTAAGTGCTTGCGGCCCATCACGACCCGTTTAGGTAGCTTATGCTACCTTAACGCGTCGTTCGCGTAGAACGCGTTTGGAACGCCTAACATCGTGACCACAAGGCATAACCCCGGAAGGTTATAGCTATGGTCACCTAATGTGTTTGGTCGGATCCTAATGATCGACCAAATGGGTCGGGTTCGAAAGTATAAGCGATGGTTTAGATCGTTAACCTTACGACCCTATATAAGCACTAAACTAAAAGTGACGAGCTAAGCATGTTAGAACATGCTTAACTAAGATTAGAAAACAGGTTTGGCATCAATACAAACGGCTTTGATGCTCACGAGTAGTTTAGTTACAAAATATGCAAGAATGCACATTTTGGCCGAAACTACGACTCGTCACTGAGCCTAGATAACGTGGTAATCAGTAGGTATAGTCACTACGGACTATAACCATCGTGATCACACTCACAAGTTCCATGAACTTCGGGTTGACCATAGGCTGGTCAATGCAGAAAGTCAACAAAACGTTGACTTTCGGACTCGAAATGCGAATAAAAGAGCGAAAGAATACTTACGGAGGGTCCCCGAATGCTAATCTAGATCAAAATGGCTCAAGTATGAAACAAAGGTTCCAACTTAGAGCTCTTGATCAGATTGTGTGGGTTTTTGCAAGAATGGGGGTGGGGTATTTATAGTATTTCCTGAACCGTTAGGATCGTTTCTTGAAAAACGTGATCGAATCTCGCGCGTACCAGCTGAAATTTGTCGAAAACTTGTGGTTACTGAAAATGCCCCTTAGTGAACTGAAAGCGCAAGCCAAAATCATGTGGTTGTGGTTAAACCAGCTGAAATTTGCTGACTAGCTGATCTTATCTGTTCTGGGAGTCTGACGCGCCCCGCGTAAGGATTTGGGCACTCCTTACGCGCCCCGCCTGAGGGTCACAGATCAGAATTTTCAGTTTTAGTCCCTGCACTTCAGAAACATGCAATTTGGCCCATTTTTGGCACTTTTAAGCCCCGTTAACCTCATTTCAAGGCTCTAAGATGAAGTTAAAGTGTAGGGGACTTGAAATATGCTCAAAAATATTGCGGATGTCGGTTCGTTTGGCCGTCCGATCGTGATGTTCGCTTAATTACGACGGAATGCGCATAAGCGCGAAAGACGATCCAAATGACGCGACGAATGGATTTTTCTCATGCCAAACACTAAGGCATAATATTAGGATGCTTACATAAATTTTTGGATGTCCGGATGTATTCAGAACGTAAGTTATGCGCGAAAGTGCAAACTTGTGCACTTTTTGACACTTTTAGTCCCTGAATGATCCAAAAGTTTGTTTTATCATACCAAACCCCTCAAAGCCTATTTCTAAGCTATGTAAAGGATATTTATGGTATGTTTAACTTATGGACATGTTCCGGAATGTTCGTTACAGTTCAAATTGGCATACTTTCGTAGTTTTTCAAGTTTAGTCCCTGTAAGCGAATTAACTTGTTTTTGCCATACCAAAGCCTTCAAAACTTATTTCTAAGTTTATGTAAAGGTTATTTAAGGTATGTTGAGTATATGTTGATGTTCCGGAGTATTTGTTGCAATAAACTGAGTACGTTTACACACCAGTTTGCGTATAATTCTCCAGAAAGCGATGTAGAGTTTGAAATTGAACAAAAGTCAAAACATGAAAAATGTAAAACACAACCAAACAAACATTGGGATCAAATAACATTGTTTTATTGATAACTGAACTGTTCACAACGATTACAAGCACAAATGTTACAGTCTCCCCTACTTGTGGAAATTTCGTCCCGAAATTTATTTAGAGGAAACTCGTGGAAAAAGATGCGGATATTTTGCCTTCATTTGATCTTCACGTTCCCAAGTAAACTCGGGTCCACGTTTAGATTCCCAGCGAACCTTGACCAAAGGAATGCGCTTGCGTTTGAGCCACTTGACTTCACGTTCCATGATTTCCACCGGTTTCTCAACAAATTTCAGTGTTTTATCAACACGAATTTCGTCAAGCGGTATGTGGAGGTTTTCATCAGCTAAACACCTCTTGAGATTGGACACGTGAAAGGTTGGATGAACATTTCCAAGTTCAGGAGGTGACTCAAGTCTGTAGGCTACCTTACCGATTCTTTCGACGATCTTGAATGGTCCAACGTATCTAGGTGCAAGTTTTCCTTTCTTTCCAAATCTGATCACACCTTTCCAAGGTGAGACCTTAAGTAATACACGATCACCGACTTGAAAATCCAAGGGCTTGCGTTTTAGGTCCGCGTAACTCTTTTGACGGCTTCTAGCTGTCTGAAGGTTATCACGAACTTTCTTTACCTTATCTGTTGTCTCTAAAATGAGGGCAGGTCCAGTAAGTTGAGCCTCGCCAATCTCATTCCAGCAGACTGGTGAACGACATTTTCGACCATAGAGAGCCTCGAAAGGAGCCATGTTGATGCTGGAGTGATAACTATTGTTGTAGGAGAATTCAATCAACGGAAGATGTGAATCCCAACTACCACCAAAATCGATCACACAAGCTCTAAGCATATCCTCCAGTGTCTGGATTGTTCTTTCAGATTGACCATCCGTTTGCGGATGATAAGCTGTGCTCAGATTAAGTTGGGACCCCATAGCAGATTGCATGGTTCTCCAAAAATGAGAAGTGAAACGAGCATCTCTGTCAGAAATGATGTTCAAAGGAACACCATGTCGAGCTACAATTTCATCCACGTAGATTTGAGCAAGTTTGTCAGCCGAAAAATCCTCACGGATTGGCAAGAAATGCGCTGACTTGGTAAGACGATCAACGACTACCCAGATGGCATCGTGACCTTTCTTTGTGCACGGGAGTTTAGTAATGAGATCCATAGTAATGTTTTCCCATTTCCAAACTGGGATCTCTGGTTGCTCCAATAAACCGGAAGGACGCTGATGTTCAGCCTTAACTTTAAGACAAGTAAGGCATTTGGATACGTATAAGGCAATGTCTTTCTTCATACCAGGCCACCAATACTGAATACGAAGATCCTTATACATCTTATCTGAGCCCGAATGAATAGAATAACGAGACTTATGGGATTCATCCATAAGCAAGGTACGAAGATTATCTTGGCTTGGGACCCACAAACGGTCCATGAAGTAATACGATCCATTGTCTTTCAGTTCAAGAGCAGGAGTTATGTGATAAGGAAATTCCTTATCCATCAAACCTTGGGAAACACAAGCTTGTTGAGCTTGTGAAATACGGGCTTAGATATCGGTTTGAGCTTGAATAACAGACTGGACACGAACACAATGAAGCTTAGTACGTTCCTTGCGACTTAATGCATCGGCTACGACATTCGCTTTACCAGGATGGTAGCGAATCTCGCAGTCGTAGTCGTTCAGAAGTTCAACCCAACGTCTTTGCCTCATGTTGAGCTCTTTCTGATTGAAGATGTGTTGAAGACTTTTGTGGTCAGTGAAAACCACACATTTTGTACCGTACAAGTAGTGTCTCCAAATCTTAAGAGCGAAGACAACTGCACCCAACTCAAGATCATGAGTGGTGTAGTTCTTCTCGTGTATCTTCAACTGCCTCGATGCGTATGCTATGACTTTGTTCCTTTGCATCAGGACGCAGCCAAGACCCAATTTAGATGCATCGCAATAAACGACGAAATCATCATTGCCCTCAGGCAATGTTAGGACAGGCGCGTCGCAAAGCTTTTGTTTCAAAGTCAGAAACGCTTCCTCTTGTTTGATTCCCCAATCAAATGGCTTGTTCTTCTGAGTTAGAGCAGTTAGAGGAACTGCAATCTTTGAAAAATTCTCTATGAAGCGGCGGTAATAACCCGCCAGACCAAGAAAAGAACGAACTTCAGTAGGAGTAGTAGGTGTATCCCAATCCTTGATCGCAATGATCTTGGAGGGATCTACATGAATACCTTGTTCGTTGACAATGTGTCCTAAAAATTGAACTTCTTTAAGCCAAAATTCACACTTGGAGAATTTGGCGAAAAGTTGCTCTTTCTTTAGGAGTTCCAATGTAAGACGAAGATGTTGTTCACGATCAGCTCGCGTCTTAGAATATATCAAAATGTCATCAATGAAAACGATGATGAACTTATCCAAATAGGGTTTGTAGACCCTATTCATTAAGTCCATGAAAACAGCAGGAGCATTAGTCAAACCGAATGGCATGACTGTGAACTCGTAATGTCCATAACGAGTACGGAACGCCGTCTTGGGAATATCTTCTTCATGCACACGGAGTTGATGATATCCAGATCGTAGATCAATCTTTGAAAAATAAGAAGCGCCTTGCAATTGATCAAAGAGATCATCAATGCGAGGTAGGGGATATCGATTCTTGATGGTGAGCTTGTTAAGCTCACGATAATCGATACACATCCTAAAAGATCCATCCTTCTTCTTTACAAAAAGAACGGGAGCACCCCAAGGTGAAAAGCTAGGACGGATAAAACCTTTGTCGGAGAGCTCCTGAAGCTGTTTAGATAATTCTTGCATCTCAGACGGTGCAAGACGGTATGGAGCTCTGGCAATGGGATTTGCACCAGGTACGAGATCAATACGGAACTCGACTTGGCGTGTTGGAGGTAGACCAGGTAACACTTCAGGGAAAACTTCAGAATAATCCCGAACGACAGGAATATCTGAAATAGACTTACCTTTGCCCTTATCTGCTGTAACATGTGCTAAGAAAGCCACATATTTCTTCCGTAGATACTTCCGTGCTTTAAAACAAGACATGAGTTTGAGACCACCGGCAGGCTTCTCACCACGAACCTGTAGGATCTTGCCTGTCGACAGCGGCACACGAACAATCTTCTCAGAACAAACTATCTCTGCGCGATGCTTAGATAACCAATCTATGCCCACTATAACGTCGAAGCTTCCAAGTTGCATTGGCGTGAGGCCAATAGGAAAAATATGGTCGTTAAGGTTCAACTGGCAGTTGCGTAGAACAGAATTAAGAACTATGGGTTCACCACTGGCAACCTCTACTGTCAAAGGTTTACCTAGTTTCGTTCTAGACACGCGAAGCATTGGCTCAAAAGTCAATGACACAAAACTCTTGTCGGCACCCGAATCAAAAAGAACAGATGCTGGCTGATTATTAATAAAGAACGTACCGTTCACCACCTCGTTGTCTGCTTGTGCTTCTTGTGCATTCATGTTGAAGACTCGACCTCGAGCCTGAGCCTGATTTTGGTTTGCATTCTGGTTCTGGTTGGCTAGCCTTGGACACCAATTTCTGTAGTGGGTCAGATCCCCACAGTTATAACAAGCACCTGGTGGGTAGTTTGGTCGTGCAGCCTGACCTTGTTGCTGAGCAACTTGTTGAGCAGGGTTCTGAACTGCGCGATTCTGAGCAAACCGACAAACATCGGCAAGATGACCCGACTTCCCACAGTTAGTACAGAAACGGCACTGATATTGCGGCTGATGGTGACTGTTGCATTGATTGCACAAAGGTGCACTTCATGAGTAGGGCTTCTTTGCTGGAGGCTGGTTGGGAGCTGCTTGGTTAGCTTGGGCAGTGACAGCATAGTTTTGGGAAGCCTTACGCTTCTTTGCCCTTTTTGATGAACCAGACTCCTTTCCATTCTTGTTTTGACCTTTCTTGCTATCTTCCTTGTCAGCCGACTGCTTCTTGCCCTTGTCACCCTTCCTGTGTAATTTATTCTTTCGAATCTGCGACTCAGTCAACGTCGCTGATAACTCGATCGCCTGACGGAGTGTGGTAGGGTTGCTACCAGTAAGGATGTCTTGTACCAAGTCAGGCAGGCCGTCGATGTACCTTTGGATAGCCTTATCGAGTGGGGTAACCATAGTCGGGCAAAGCAGACTCAACTCCTCAAACCTATCCGTATAAGCCCTGTGCTCGCCACTATCTTGCTTCAAAACATCAAATTCTTTCTCCAACGCTCGTTGTTCATGACGAGGACAAAACTCCCTCATCATAAGAGCTCTCAGTTTAGCCCATGTCTGAGCTAGAGCAACTTCTGCACCTTGATCTCTCATAACCCCATTCCACCACGTAAGAGCCCTCTTCTGAAACACACTCGACGAAAACTCGACCTTGCGATTGTCAGGACACTACACATGATGGAAAGTGTTCTCAATGCTCTCGAACCACTGAAGAAGCCCAGTTGCTCCCTCAGAACCACTAAACTTGAGTGGCTTAGCCGAGTTAAAATCCTTGTATTTGCATGTACCATTGTTGTTGTTGTTGGCCTGGTTCCATTGAGCAAAGAGATTTGGGAATTGAGCAGCCATCTGCTGCGCAATAATTTCTGCCAGCTCGGCAGTAGCTATCTGGTTGTCGCGTCGAGGAGGCATTCTAGAAGAGAAAAACATGAAATGAAACGAGTGAGATGATTGGATGAAGAGAATGAGATGAAGCAAAATCAACAAAAGCAAAGATGGCGGTTATGCATCGCAAAGCAAACAAGCGACATGAAATGTCTAGTCAAAGTAAATGGGTCAGAATTAGTGTATCGCGAAGACATGCTCGCCTATAAGTGAACACTCACCCCAAGAATTCCCAGGTAAGAGTGACTGGTCCGATTATGTGGATTTGTACGAACACTCTAGCCTTAGACAGAAAACCCAGGGTACAGGCATTCACTCTTCCAGTTCGCACGTGTTCACACTATTAACCCAAAACTTTGACGGGATTTTTGAAATCCAAAGAGGTTCAAAACCATATAACAGAGGGTTCAAAACCTAGTAATCAATCATCCTCGAACAGATGATTAATTTTCAAAGCGGATTCGGAACCGAAGTTCTCGTTGTGGTTATCACCTAAGGATAGGTGATGTGCATGTTTTAAACTCTAAACACAAGATAACTTGTGTTAGGGTCCTAGAAAGTTATAGTCTAGGTCAAAGCATTACTAATAACCTAATTCCCTATAACCAATGGCTCTGATACCAACTCTTCTGTCACACCCCGACCGCGTGTAACATGCAACCGCGGCGGAAAACGTCGGGGAGTGTTGTGGACAGAATTAATTGTTATACAACCATGGAAATTAAAGTCACATTTTATTTATCAAACACGGGTGGTACATTGTCTTAAAAGGAAGTACAGAATTCAAAACATAGTTATACTAGTTCCATCTTCATTTTTAGTCTCTAAGGCACAGGTCCGCCCTAGTATCGTGATCAACATCTTATGGAACAGCTCCTGAAAACACATGTGAAAATAGGTACGTCAGCATAAAAATGCCTGTGAGATACATAGGTGTTGATGCAGATTTTGTGTCCGATGCTTGTCGAATAGATTAGTTATTATTTTACGCTGAATTTGTAATAGTTAGTGAAACGGTCTATCGAACGTGTATAGACCCGCTCGTTTGAAGTGGTCAAACGAGAGGGTTATTCGGTTGACCGTGTGTGTTTGCTAGACAAATTATGGTTGTATAATGTTGGTGTCGAAGGATAAGGCATCGAAGGATTGTGTATCCTTCGATGAGCTCGAAAGATATCCATCGAAGGTTGAAGATGGACCTCGAAGGATATGTCATCCTTCGAGGTATATGTGTATCTTTCGAAAGCTGGATGGTCGACAGATGATCTATCGACCAGTCAGTTTGATCCTTCGACCATACAACCTGTGTTTGGTATAAATACCAACACTTTGTCATTTGCAACACAAGAGTGAGAGCACAAGTGTGTGCAAGAGAGTGAGTGGAGGTTTGAGTCCTCACCGGGAGAAATCACCACTTGATTTCTCCCTGGATGTATACTTCTTTGGTATTAGTTCGGTTATCATGTAATCGGGCCGACTTGTAATGTTTTACTACCGGATTAATACAAAGTTTGTTATGTTTATCCTCTCTTATCTCTTCCGTCTTTGAACATGAACACGAGAATCACGGATTCTATCCCGAGATCCGGACCTACAATTGGTATCAGAGCCGTGGCTCTTTTCCTTGTTAAAACCGGGTTTGTGCAAGACTTTGGTTGTGTTTGGACAAAAACTTTCTTGGTTTAGCACCCGTTTTAGTGTGTTTCTTGCATTTTTAACCATAAAAACGTGTTCTAAACTAACCGGGTGTGTTACGGGAAGGTTTGGGTAACTTAAAATCTTGTTTTGAAAGGGTTGCTATTTTTCCGGCCAAAATTCCGGTTGTATTCCGGTACTGGTTGTGGATAAGAAGCTTCCTTTTTGGGCAACTTTTTCAAAGTTGGTGAAAAGTTGGTGCAGGAACATCCCTTCTGCCGAAAGTTGGCTCACCAACCACATCAACCTGTCACCAACTTGTCAACGTCTGTGTCAGTGTGTCAGACGTAGTCGAAAGATATCTTTCGAACTCGAAAGATCATCCTTCGATCAAGGAGGTTCGACAGATAACCATCCTTCGAGCATCCTTCGAAGTCAGTGAGTTGTCTTTCGAGCCAAGGAATCTTTTCGAAAGATATATCCTTCGAGTTACTGTTTTCCTTCGAAAGATAAGGATCCTTCGTGTAGGAGAATCTTTCGAAGTGATTGTTCGAAACTCAACAGTGATCCTTCGAACACTGTTGATCCTTCGAACAAGTGTCATCTTTCGAGCATCTTTCGAGTCTTATCTGTTTAGACTTAACAGTTTGTGATTTTCAGGTCCTTCGATCCTAGATCCTTCGACAGTTTGTTTTCCTTCAATTTTAACATAGTTTGTGAAAATTTTTTTAAAAATTAATTTTCACCTAATATATTAAATATAAAATGGGAACAAACGGTCAATGGGATCCATCTGCGTGGACTACAACAACTTTGACTCCACAGTCATCATCTACGCAATCATCAACCACGCAATCTGCGCCAGAGTTCAACAAAACTGCATGGATGCAGGCTATTGCCCCAACTCAAGCTGCAATGATAACTGCAAATCAATGGGCTTTGGTCACAAATCAAAGCAACAGCATTCAAGCAATGATGCAGAACGATAGTGAAACTGGTACAAGCACGAAACCGCCAAAGCTTAATCACATTAATGATTGGGGATGGTGGAAAGAAAGGCTGAGAACTTATGTTCAGGGGCAAGGTCAAGATCTATGGATGTGTTTCTTCACTTCATTTGAAAATGAGTTGGAAGTTGCAGGATCAAATCCAGAAACTTACAGCACACTGTCTGACGAAGATAAGAAGAAGTTTGAATTGGAAAAGAAAGCATTTATGATTCTCACTCAGGCTCTTCACAGAGATATATACCACCAATTCGTCTACTGTACGACTACCAAAAGTTTGTGGGATATGCTCACGTTAAGGTGTGAAGGAAATGCTCAATCAAGGAAGATCAAGCAGGAGCTGCTAAAGAAAGAGTTTGAAGGATTTACCTGCATGGAGAATGAAGGTCTATCAGAGTTGTCTACAAGATTTCACCATCTGTTGAGTGAAATGTTTGCCTTCAAAGTTTCTGCCACTCCACAAGAAATGGTGAAGAGATTTGCTGATGCCTTACCAGCAAAGTGGAGCAGTTATCTTGAGATTCTCAAGGAAAACGGTGTTCTGGATACAATTACCATTTATGAGCTAATACAGAAATTGGAAAACAAAGATGTTGAAGAAAAGCTCAAGACGAAAAGAACAATCACTCCTCAGAATCCAGAGATGTATTTTGGGATTGCAGGTGGTATTACTGGAGAAAAGCCAGCTTCTCAGCATGCTAAGCTTCAAACAGCGTTCATCTCCAACACCGGACCTTCAATAGCAAATCAATTTGATCCTTCGGCATACACAATGATGTATTCAAGACCAGATTCTTCTTCTCAACAACAACAACAACAGACAGCTCAACAATTCACTCCACCGCCTTTCTTGGATCCTAACAGAGCTCAACAGCAACAACCACAACAGCAGGGATTTTATGGAAGTTCTTCAAGCTTTCAAGCTACTTCCAATCCGAACACTGTCAGATTGGATACTTCCAATTTTTCAAAAGTCAGTGTTGAGATAGCCAAGGAACATATGGAGATGTTGAACACCTTGGTTAGCGCCTACTGTGGGTTGGTTGCGGGTCAGATTGGAAATATCAACCTAACCAACGAAGATTATCAGCAGGTTGATAAAGAAGAGTTTGAGATGATGGATATAAAGTGGGCTCTTGCTAGTGCTATTCGTAGAGCTAAAGAGTTTATGGAGAGAACGGGGAGAACCAGCTTGGAAAGCAACAACAACACCAAGTATGGTTTTGATAAGAATGCTGTCACCTGCTTCAACTGTGGTGAAAAGGGTCATTTCAAGCGGGAATGTCAGAAGCCACCTAAGCAAGGCAATCAGAATCCTTTCAGGAATCAAAGACAGCCTCAGCAACAACAGAACAATTCTGACAGACAAATAGTTCCCGTGGGAGGAAATACATTTGGAACCACAAACTCTAATCCCCACAGAGGATTAGTTGTTCAAGCTGATGAGATTTGCAACTGGAATCTTCAGCTTGGTGAAGGAGGAAATGGTGGAACAGCATGTTATGCTAAGGTGGTTGAAAAGGTTGAAGAACCCGTGTCTGCTGGTGAATCTTCAGAAGATGAAGATAGCTCGGGTTATAGTGGAAGTATGGATGGGGAATCACTTGATGCTGGTGATTTATCAAGTGAGGCTTTAGATCTGGAGGTTGATGAGCTATTGGCTGATGCTGAAGCTTTATGCAAGAGAAGATCTATTCTTTGCCAGAAAGCTGCTGGAACTTCTGAGAAGCTTTCTCAATTTTTCTCTGAAGATGGATCTTTTTCTTTTCATACAGCCTTCATGGCTCATGTTGAAGGACAAACCTCTCAGGTATGTGATTCTAAACCTGACTCTATTTCTGCTGCTGTTGAATGTGCTAAATGTCTTGAATATGCAGAAAAGGAAAGTCTTTTTGAAATCACACACAAACACAATCAAGAATTGATTGTTGATCTTTCTAAAGCAACTGAGGCTAACTTGTTTTTAACAAGAAATGAAAAAGAGTTTAAAGCAACAATTGCGTCATTAAAACATGATTTTTCTGAACTTCAAAAGGCTGTTTTGAGAAAACAACATGCTAATAATAACTTGATTGACACAATTGAAAAACAAATGGTAGAGTTAGCTACAGCTAGATGTGAATGTGAAACAATCAAGCAGAAATTGGAAAGCTATTCCAATTCCCGCTATGTTTTGGATCACATTATTGATGTCCAAAGGAAAAAGGGGGATGCAAAATGTATTGGTTACAAATCATGCCCTCCCCCGATGAATCACAATTACTCCAAGTTGCCTAATGACGAGGATATGCCCCGTTTTGAACCTACTGTGCCACTCGGTCTGGATGACTTTGCAGCAGGCCTCGGGTTCACAACAGGTACATCATCCTCGGGGCAATCTGAATCTGAGAATGTGCAAAATTCATCATCTGCTAAGGAACAGAGTTCTCCGATTATTGAGGATGCTGATTCTTCGGACGATGAATCTGAAGAAAATGAGAAACCACAACCTAACTCGGTTACACCAGACATTCCAATTGAGAATCACATCTTGTGTGATCCACCAGTGAAACCGAGTAAGGCTGAAACACCAAAGGCAATGAAGCCCAGTGTACCTAGCAGTGAAAAGAATAACTTGTTGTATACGCTCAAGGGAGACAGCAAAATCTATGCTGACAAAGATTTTCCAATCAAAAATGTAAATCAAGATTTAATTGAGAAAATTTTTGAAGGACGAACTGATAAGTTTTTGGGAAACAAAGGTAACAAAGTGACGGTCACTCAATGTGAACCAATTCCGTGTGAGCTAATTAGAAAACAATACGGAAACCAAAAACTGCCAGTTGAGCGAAAACAACAAGTGAATTCTGGAAAGGGTAAGGGCCAGGTACAAGAAAAGAGGGCTCAAAACAAGAATGCTCAAGCACCAAAGGCTCAGCAGCCTAAGACTGAACAACCAAGGGTTCAACAACCTAAAGTTGAGCAGTCTAAGGCTCCTCAACCTAAGGTTGCACAACCTAAAATTCAACAATCTAAGGTTGAGCAACCTAAGGTTCAAAGGGTGCAAAACAAAAGAGCTCCAGCTAAGAAAAGAGAACAGAAAGTGAACTTTGTTGGATCAAAGGGTATGGACAAACTTGAAACATTTCAAAATAAATCTAACATTGATTTTGTGAAACAAGTTAGAATTTTAAAGAGAAATGATGAGAACAATTATACCCAACACACCAATGGATGTGACTTAGGTCCAAGCACATCTAGATCACAAAGTTCAGTATCTGGTTCTCAGTCTGGTCATCAACACGTTTCTCCGAGGTTTGTAGAGCGGAGAATGTGTTTTGAATGTGGAACAGTTGGGCACATTGTAAGATATTGCCCATACTTGCAAAAATTGAAAGGAAAAACAAGTGCTCCCCAAGAAACCAATTACCAAAAACAACCGGTATCCCCGAAACAAGACCCACGTGTCTTGAAAGAAAGAGAAAAGAAGGTAAAACAAAAGAACAAAAAGGTAATTGAGAAGGCCTTAAAATCAGAGGTCAAGGATGAAAAACCTGTACAAGCTAAACCTACAAATGTAAAACCAGTAAATACAAAAACAATTAATCCAAATACTGGTAAAGGACAACAAGCTTGGAAACAAAAACGGGTCACTAAATCAGGGGGAGCACCAGAGGTTTTATTTCCTAATCATTAAGTGATTGAGATCACTTTCCTTGATGATCAAGGACGACCCAAGTCAACAAAGGCTTGGGTCCCCCTCTCAAACTGATGTGTTAATTGCATGTGCAGGCGGCTCCAGGAGGAACTATTAATAGTCTTTGGATTGTTGATAGTGGGGCTTCCAGGCACATGACTGGCGACTATCGTCTTCTTTTCGATGTGCGAAGTATAAGAGGAGGATATGTTGCGTTTGCTGGAGACAAATGAGGGTATATCACTGGCGAGGGAATGATCTCAAATGGAATTGTGAGTTTCGACAAGATCAATTATGTGCAACAGTTGGATCACAATCTCTTGAGTGTTTCTCAAATCTGCGACAAGAAGTTCACCGTGCATTTTGATGATGCCGGTTGTTATGTGCTAAAGCCAGGATTCAAGATTCCCGCTGAATGGATTCTCTTATCAGCACCAAGAGTTAATGATTTGTATGTCCTTGATATGAGCCAAGCAATAACTCAGTCAAAACAAGTTACTTGCTTTATTTCAAAAGCCACTGAAAAGGAGACGATCTCTTGGCACAGACGAATGGGTCATATTCACCTCAGAAAAATGAATCACCTAGTCAAAAACAACTTGGTGAGAGGTGTTAATGTGAAGAACTTTCAACTTCAAGATGTCTGTGTTCCATGTCAAAAGGGAAAGCAGACCAAGAAATCTCATCCATTGAAGAAGGTTAACACTGTCAACATGCCACTCGAGCGTTTGCATATGGATCTTTTCGGCCCAGTCAAACACAAGAGTGTGCACGGAGAAGTTTTCTGCTTGGTAGTTACTGATGACTACTCAAGATTTTCATGGGTTGACTTCATGGTCCACAAGAGCGAGACTCCAGAAATTCTGAAGAATTTGATCACCTTGTTGGAAAATCTGTATAATCTAAAGGTGAGGCGAATTCGAAGCGACAACGGTACCGAGTTCAAAAACAGGGTTATGGATGAGTTTTGCACTGCAAAAGGAATCCTTCATGAATACAGCTCTCGGTACACGCCACAACAAAATGGAGTCGCTGAAAGAAAGAACAGAACCTTAATTGAGACTGCAAGAACCATGCTGGTTGAGTCTCAGCTTCCAGTTCGATTCTGGACTGAAGCTGTTGCCTCGGCTTGCTACACTTTAAACAGGGTTCTCACAGTGAAAAGACATGGAAAAACGTGCTTCGAACTCCTACACAAGAAGACTCCTGACTTGGAATATCTAGAACCTTTTGGTGCACCATGTACCATGATTGAGCCTGACGGGAAGTTTGGTGCCAAAGCTATCGAAGGTTACTTCCTTGGGTATGCTACTCCTAATCTGCGAGTATGGAACCTGACTACCAAAAGGATTGAAGAATGGGGTGAAGTAAGGGTTCAAAGATATTCTAATCCTCCGAAGCCTTCTGGAGATCCTTGGATGTTTGATTATGATGGTCTTTTCGACTCATTCAATCTGCCGACATTTGATGATGACAATGCAATTGCTCAAATGTTGTCTGAAAGCGAGAATGCGACTGGTTCTCAGTTAGCTCGTCCAATCATTGTTGACTCACAAGCGTCTTCTTCTGTCAACAATCTCACTTCAAATGAGGTGTTTAATGATGCTGTCGATTACAATTTGTCATCGGAAGATGAGGAGTATGTTGATGCAAATGATGGTGAAGCACTGCGTCCGGTTCAAGGTACTTCAGAAGCAACGGATCCAGTGTCTGCGCCAATTATCCAAGAAGAAAATGCATCATCTTCTACAACTCACCAGCTTCAGAATGATATCGGGAATTTAAATATCACTAACTTGAGGTCAAATGTTGAAGTTCCTCAAGTTACTGAAACCCGAATTCATAACATTCATCCTCAGCAGAATATTATAGGTGATGTTCTCAGTGGTGTAAGGGCAAGGAATCAAATCAGAAACAACGAAAATGCTGACTTGTATGCTGAGATACGAGAATCGGGACAACAAAATGATTGGTCTTTCGCCTGCTATGTTAGCCAAGAAGAGCCTAAATCTTGGAAGGAGGCATTGAAAGATGATTCCTGGGTGGAAGCCATGCAAGAAGAGCTTCAGCAGTTCGAGAAGTTGGGCGTATGGAAATTGGTTGATAGGCCCGATAACTACAAAAAGATCGGAACTCGCTGGGTGTTTAAGTGCAAAAAGGACGACCGTGGGATTGTTGTCCGAAACAAGGCAAGGTTAGTGGTTCAAGGCTTCAGTCAGATTGAAGGTATTGACTACAATGAAGTGTATGCACCTGTTGCTCGTCTAGAGGCTATTAGAATCTTTCTAGCCTACGCATCCTTCAAGAAATTCAAGGTGTACCAGATGGATGTTAAAAGTGCTTTTCTACACGGAGTAGTCGAAGAGGAAGTATATGTCGAGCAACCACCGGGGTTTGAAGATCCATTACATCCTGACAGGGTTTTACTACTTAACAAGGCGTTATATGGTCTTCATCAAGCACCTCGGGCTTGGTATGAAACGTTGTCTACCTATCTGCTCAGCAATGGTTTTCGACGAGGTTTGATCGACTGTACCCTCTTCATCAAAGAAAAAGGTGAAGATCTTCTGTTGGTACAAGTGTATGTCGATGATATTATCTTTGGTTCTACCGATGATAAGTTGTGCAAGGAATTTGAAAAGGTGATGCAAGATCGATTCGAGATGAGTGCGATGGGTGAAATGACGTTCTTCTTGGGTTTGCAAGTTAATCAGTCCGAATCTGGAATTTTTATTCATCAAACCAAGTACGTCGGAGACATCTTGAGCCGGTTCCAGATGTCCGATACGAAGCCAATTTCTACTCCTCTTCCGCAGAATCACGGGATTACTCCGGATGAAGAAGGGGATGATGTGGATTCTTCACTTTATCGTGCTATGATTGGATCCTTAATGTATCTCACCGCATCAAGACCCGACATTATGTATCCAACTTGTCTTCTCGCTAGGTATCAAGCGAATCCGAAGGTCTCTCACTATGCTGCTGTCAAAAGGATCTTTCGTTATCTGAAGAGTTACCCTGACACCGGGTTATGGTACCCTAAGGATGATAACTTCGATCTCAAAGCTTTCAGTGATTCTGATTTCGGCGACTGCAAGAAAGATGGAAAATCAACTACAGCAGGATGTCAGTTCTTAGGCAATCGCCTAGTCACTTGGCAATGCAAGAAGCAGACATGTGTGGCTACGTCTACATGTGAAGCAGAATACATTGCTGCGTCTAGTTGCTGCTCCCAGGTTCTATGGATCCAACAACAGATGCGGGACTACGGTTTTGAATTCCTAACTACTCCTATTTATGTTGATAATGAGGCTGCCTTACAGATCACTAGAAATCCTGTACAGCACTCGAAAATGAAGCACATCGATATTAAATATCACTTCATACGTGATTGCTTTGAAAAGAGACTTATCGATGTGGTTCATATTCATACCGACCACCAACGTGCCGACCTTTTTACCAAAGCATTTGATAAATCAAGATTTGATTATTTACTTTTGGTAAACGGCATTAAGGTGAAGCAAGAGTAACCGACATCAGGAAATCGTTTTTGTAAATATTTTTCTAAAAACCAAAAATCCAAAAATATTTTTCATTTTCTTTATTTTTGAATTTTAGGGGGAGAAAGTTTCAAGAAAAATACAAAAACATTGAAAAACCACAAAAATACAAAAATATGTCTTTAATTTATTTACTTTCTGCATTTAAGGGGGAGAAAATTCAGAAAAACACAAAAACAATAGAAAAACAAAAATGAGTTTCTTGGTAATATAAGAGAAAGTGATATTACATCAGAGGTCGGTTGAAACATGTTTCTAGAAATCAAAAGAAAAAGAAAATGATAAGTAGCTCTACTAATAATGTACCGGTAGACTCACGATCATTTTAAAGTATGCAGGAGATATAAACATAACAGACTGAAAACCGCGTGGGAACCGTTCATTGGCATATGGTCTTGGTACCGAAATTTCGTTTGATAGATTGCCGAGGTTCTGAGATATTCGGGGTTTATGCTGTTTATCATCTGGGTATCATGGTTGTTTCTATAAAAGACAAAGTCTAAGTTCTTCCATGATACCATACATACGTGTACATATCTCATACTGCATTCGACCTCAATAAGTGATAAACAATCAGATGTCCATCAAAATAAGTGATAAAATATCACATTTATCCGGGAGTCAAGTTCGTCTCTCTGCTGTACGGAAGTACTGACCTGTTCACGGACTTGCTCCTGTGCCCTCATGCATCGAAAATCAAGTTCCTCATCAATAAGTGATTCTATCACATAGGGCTTGTTTTCAAACTCAAATAAGTGACTTGTTCACATTGTAAATATATATACGTTAAAACGGATGATAAATGGTATACTCCCCAGTAAGATGAACTCTCGTGCATACCTTGATACGGGAATGTGTCGTGAGTGGATGAACACCGGTCGGTAAGTATAAATCATACCTTAAACGTATCTCATTGTATTATGATTACACCTGATCGTTGAGTTTAAGTGGACAACAATATCGGTAATTGTGGTAGAATACTTATCCGCTTCTGTAAAAGAATTTTAAAAGGAAGTGTGTTTTGACAAAAGACCGCAAACTGATATGATTCTCTTTGCCAGAAACTCGCAAAAATATTGTTGTGTTTGTACATATTTACTTACTGCTTAATTTACTGCTTTAATTTTAAATAGTTTTTGTCGTTTGGTGCATATCAGCACGACATTAGCGGTGATGTCGTTTGATAACATTCAAAGGATTTTAAAATTGTTGCCTTTTATTTTATCAAACCACAAAATCCAAAAAGATTTTCAATTTAACATTATTTTTTGATTAACTGATGTTGGTGCTCGATCCGATACCTGACAAGCCGAGATACTTCATAAAACTAACCTTTGCGAAACTTCATAATGGACAACTTTTCAAAATGGTCATTTCTGAAAAACCTCCAAAATTTGAAGGGTGTAAATTGGAAATTCCCAAAAATCCAAAGTGTTGGTGGGAAATCTGATCCTTCGAGGAAGCAATGGCCCTCGAAAGATCAGATGGTCAAGAAAGTCAATGAAAGTCAACTGTTTCAGTCGAAAGATGTGTTGGTCAACGAAAGATTTGACCAATTGATCCTTCGAGTTGACCAGACCCTTTGAGAGATGATTTAGATCGAAGGATATCTTTCGAAGGATTCCAAAATATCTGGTATCCTTCGATCCAGATCCTTCAAATACCTGGATCCTTCGAGCCACATATGGATCTTTCGAGATAAAGATCATCCTTCGAGACAACTGTTCATCTTTCGAATGGTTTTGAGTCCTTCGAGGCGGTTGGACTTTCGAGGTCAGGATATATAAAGGCATCTTCTTCTTCATTTGTTCTTTATCAGTTTCAAAATTCTCTCAAAACCCTCTCATCCTTCCGAAACTCTGCCGAAATTTCTAACAAGCTTAAAGTATCAGAATTATAGAAATTACTCGGTAGGATTGATGATCATGCTTATCAGAACAAACATTTATACAATCTAGAACTTTATAAAATCTTCATTTGATCATGTTTTTGTTCATATTTTCAGTTTATGAAATCATGTATGAAATGAGTTTTTGCATACAAGTGCATTGAAAATGATTGGTTTTAGGTTGTTGATCATTGTTTGTTAAAATGAAACAGGTTTTTGTTTGAATCTTGTTGTTAAGTGTTGGATTTGGGTAAAACAGGGGTTGATTAGGGTTTATGCTCAAAAATGATGCATGTGTTCTTGTTCGAGTCCGGTTTGGGTCAAAATCTAGATGTTTTGAAATGATGGATGATATTGTTCTTGTTTGACATAAGTCACTTTTGAACGAAACTTAAAACAAATCACCGGAATTTCAATAAAACATCACCGGAAATCATACCTGAAAAGATGCCTTGAACAGTTACCGGAGAGAAGGATGATGATGACTCATCACCTCGATAGATGTGCTAAACAGCATCCTTCGAGGTGAATCTCGAAAGATGGTAGATATCTTGAAAGATCATCCTTCGATGGATCAGCCTTCGAAAGATCAAGATATCTTTCAAAATTTCTTGATTATTCGAAAGATGATCCTTCGATAAGGTTGACATCTTTCAAGATAAATGACATCTTTCGAGCCTGATCAACATCTTTCGAACTGGTTACCATCCTTCGTGCCATGATTCAATCTTTCGATGGATAGATGTGATCCTTCGAGGGTTCAACACTTAGAAGATTTTCAAGAAATTGAAATTTTTCTAAGTATGAAACCCTAATTTGACTGTTTGCACTTTTTCTTATTACGTGTCAATGTGATGTGCAGAAATGGCACCGAAAGTGAAAAAGGAGCGGGCAAAGCCAACAAAGAAGGAGAAATCGGAAGTTGAGGCTATGTCTGAATCTAGACATAATATGGCTGCATATTTACAACCGGAAGGAAGTATCAGTCCGGAGTTTGCTGGCATCATGGAGTACCTTCACCGCTCGCGCATCAATTATGCTATCACAACGCAATACATTGCCTATCAGTCGCACATCAAGGCATTCTGGAGTTCTGCTGGGATTGAAACGGTAGATAATAAGGAAGTGATCAGGGCTACTGTTGCTGAAAAACCTGTGGTTATTACTGAAAACACTATCAGAGAACGTCTACGACTTGGAGATCAACCGGAAGATCCTACTTCTATAGATTTACAATGTCAACGGGGTTTACTGATGAGGCTGCGGTACAGCGACGATGTTCTGGTTAATCAAATCAACAAGAAGTTCATGCCGCTTCGATATAAGTTCCTTTTGCATATTCTCATTCATTGCCTAAGCAACAAGCGTTCTGGGTATGATTTGTCACCAATCGATTTGACTGGATTGTTTACGGCGCTGATTCTGAACAAGCCGTTCAACATTTCTCGGTATATCTTCGATAATCTGAAGGAGAACGCTAGAAGGCCACTTCCGTCTGCAACACAGCGAACTTCCACCAAGTTCTGGTTATATCCCAGGTTTCTGCAGATGATGATAGATGATCAGATTCCTGATCTTGCTAAAGCCAAGGCAGATGTTCTTCCTGTGAATCCAATGAACGAACGCACTCTGCTGATCTTCAAATCTATGGCCGCTTATAACGAATCAGACCCAGTTAGGAAACTTATTGGTCATCTTGATATTTGATGTGCGTGAAGTGTAGTATATTTTAGATGTATATTTAAGCCCTTTTTACACTTTTAGCCAAGTTTTAAATTTATAAAACACGATACTCACTAACACTAAACACACATATGGGCAAGTGCACCCATCGTGGACGTAGTATAGTGTTGGTAAGATACCGAGGTCGTCCAAGGACACAAGAGCTTTTAATACCGGTTTATCCTCAACGTCTAATCAAATCAAAAGGTTAGAAAAATATTTTAAACTAAAAAAATAAAAACTAACTAAATGCTGAAAATAAAAATAAAATAAAAACAGATAGACAAGATGAATCACTTGGATCCGACACGTGTATTAGTATAACCTTTGATTATTTTCGCACTTTTGCACTTGTTTAAGAGATTATCTTAGTTATTGTAGTAGGCCCCTCTTTTGAAGGCGACGTTACCCTCAACCCAGTAGTTTGAGTCAGCAAGGATACAATCCTAAAGGGTCGGATTATTGAAAGATAATGAATTAAGTTATTAATGCAAATTGTGGTAGGCCCCGCTTCTGGCGGTGACGTTACCCTCGGCTAAGTAGTCTGAGTCAGCAGGGATACAGTCCTAAATAGCCGGGTTATAGTATTAATAGTAGTTAACTTTTGAGGGGGTCAAAGAGTTTGGATCCCCGCCATCCAATACCTATGGGCATTGAAGGAGATCCTACTAAATTTGACCCAGGTCCCAAGCAGGACCTCTAAACGCTGAACAAGGGCAAGACCCTTACCAAACCGTTCCCTTAACCCCCGACCAGGTAGCCAACATACCTCCATATAGACCGTGGAGATATGAATGGTGAAAATCTTTTATTTTATATAGACAGTAAAATAATGCCAAGACACCACGGACAAACGATAAGGAAAGATCACCTTCAACATAAGTAACTAGTTATTAAAGTCATTAATACAAAACCAAATAAAAAGTGCAAAAGATTAAAAATAAAAAGTATTATACTAAACACTTGTCTTCACCAAGTGATGTAAGAGACTTAGGCAAACATGGCCTTGATTGTCAAGAACTCTTACGATCAATCTTGGATCCCGAGACGACTCACACACTCTACGATGGACAATGGATGATGGTGGTGGATGATGGTGTTATGGTGGTGGTGGGTGGTGGATGAGGTGTGAGAGAGGTGGTGTGCCAAGGGATGAGAGAGAATGAAGCCAAGCTCCTCTATTTATAGGCTGAACAGAAGGCTGGACACGGCCCCGTGTCCGCTGGACACGGCCCCGTGCCCGCCTGACACTCTCTCTCCTCATTAATTGTAATTGCGAATTACAATTAATGCGCCTGCTGTACTTTCACCACGCCCCCATGCTCGCTGGACACGGCCCCGTGGTGGGCAATGGAAGCTTCTACTGGTTTGTCTTTTCTGCTGCTTCCTGGGCACGCCCCCGTGTTCGCTGGACACGGGGCGTGTTCAGACTCTGTTTCTTTCTTTTTGCTTTGGGAGGTGCCGTTGAGGGTCCGGGCAGTCTACTTTTGTTCCTTTTCTTGTATTTATGGTAGAATTAGTGGTCTTTTTGCTTCTTTTGTGATTTTGAGCTCATTTCATCCTGAAAATACAAAAGGAAGACAAAAACACTCTTTTTCCAACATTAGTACTTAAAAAGGGTTAGTTTTATGCCTTAATTGATGTGTTTTATATGTTGCATTTTACACACATCAAATACCCCCACACTTGAACTTTTGCTTGTCCTCAAGCAAAACTCTTTAAATGTGGCTTACACTCCCAAATGGAATAGGTAGAAGAGAAGTTTTTTAGCTTGTCCTAGAGTGTCGGGAATCCAAGGTTTTTATAGGCTTTATTTTTATTTATTTACAATCCTATTCGTTATGATTTATTTTGAACTTTTCATAAGATAAATTACTTATTGGGCATAGCATGCCTTATTAAAATTCCATTTATATACAAGTTCACATACCTCACGGGAGATCACTCAACACTCGGCCGAAGGTGTATATTTTAGTGAATCACTCGAGAGCGGCACGGAACTTACGTCTTTCCATAGGCTTGCCAAACAATCAATCCTCCTCCTTTTTAACTTTTTACCTTTGTAAATATCAAGAGGACTTTTTGGGTGAAGGCTTGGGTTTAAAGGTGGGTGGTTGGTTAGTGGTTAGTAAAAAGGGCGAAAATCGTAGCAAGTGTCGGTTTTCGTAAAATACCTTGTTTTTAGTGACCTATTATTTTTGAAGTATTTCTCAAACAAGCTTTTTATAGCTTTTGTTTGTTTTTGACTTCATCATCATATTTTTTTTTTCCGTCACATAAAAAGGTGAGTTTACAAAAAAGCGAACTTGTTACTAAAAAAAATAAATAAAAAGGTTTTTGGTGGGTAAAAAGGGTTTTGGGGTAATGAAATGAAAGGTTTAGGCTCAAAAGGGTTTTCTAGGGGGATTTTGGGTAGGTAAAAAAAATGAAAAATAATGGTTTTGAAAGAAAAATGGTTAGTCCTAATGCCTCCATCATTTACTTACTTGGGTTTAAGTTGGTAAGGACCGGGAATGTATCGTCGTGGCAAGTTCTAGATTTGTAAGGACCGAGCGGCTATTCACACAAGAAACGAAAAATGAGCATTTAATCTAAATATGTGTATTTTTATGCTCAATAAAGGCTCAAAACTCACTTTTGTGGGAATGGGTTTTTAATGTGACCAAGCATATATAATCGAATTTTAAACTAGACTTGTTATGCCGTTTCATAATTTTCTTATGTTGGTTCCTTTTTTTATCACGACGCTATCGGTTGTAAACTTGTAAAAATATAACCTTTTTAGAACTTGTTATTCCCAACTTAAACTAAGACAAGTAAATAAAAAAAATTGAAAAAGTTTTTGAAAAAAATTTGGGGTGTTTAGCGGTTCCAATAGAGTTTTGTGTAAGGCTTGTGTTTAGGATTTTGCAAAATTTCAAGGTTTTAGCATCCCCCCCCCCACACTTAAGTTACACATTGTCCTCAATGTGTCCAAAAATAAAGTTTTTGGTTGATTAGAATGTATAAAAGTGTGTTAAAAAGCAAAGATTTTTGTTACTGGCAACCTGGACACGGCCCCGTGTTCACCGGGCACGGCCCCGTGGTCAAGTGCCAGTAACAAAAATTATAGAATTGAAACAGAAGCCTGGACACGGGGGCGTGTCCGCTGAACACGGCCCGTGTCCAGTTACCTGAACTGGGTGATTTTTCTGCAGGGGCTCAGCACGGGGCCGTGTTGGTTGGGCACGGCCCGTGTTGAGCCTTCTGTGATGGAGATTTTTTGTCGGGTTGCTCTGTTCTTCGTGCATGGTTCCATTTTTTCTCGTTCCCTTTTTCATCCATTACCACCATGAGTGTGTTTTATTCTGCAAAAATTAAAAGATTAAACTAAACTAGACTAAGGATAGATCCGCGGAATGCCTCCGTGGTGCGCCACGTTTATAAGGGTCCTTGGCTAGACCCGATTCCTGGTTATATATCTTCTGAGTGGAGTGCCTTGCTTCCCAAGTTACACCGTCGGAGAGCGGCATCCAAACTTGAATCAATAACCTTCATGTAATTGATTGGGTCGTCATCCTCTATTTTCTTCCCAACTCCGAACTTCACCTCATCGTCCCCATACTTCAAAGTTAGTGTCCCTTCATTCATGTCTACCACTGCTTGTGTTGTGGCAAGGAAGGGTCTCCCTAGGATAAGGGGGACCTCGGTGTCTTCCTCCATGTCGAGTATGACAAAGTCAACGGGATAAACGAATTTGCTTACCCTTACCAAGACATTCTCGATGACACCTTGTGGGAACTTGACTGATCGATCAGCGAGTTGTATGCTTATTTTTGTAGGGCTCGTGGTTCCCAAGCCAAGCCTTTTGAACATCGATGAGGGCATGAGGTTAATGCTAGCCCCCAAGTCGGCCAAGGCATTGCGAACGGATGATTCCCCTATTGAACATGGAATCGTGAAACTTCCGGGATCGATTTTCTTTTGGGGTAGTTTATTGAGTACGAGGGCAGAGCATTCTTCGCCTAAATTAACTAATTGCAAATTTTCAATTTTCTTTTTATGTGTAAGGAAGTCCCTCATAAATTTAGAGTATTTGGGCATTTGGGTTAGGACTTCGATAAAAGGAATATTGACATGCAATTGTTTTAACAGACTTTCGAATTTTGCGAATTGCTCATTGGTCTTTTGACGAATTAACCTACCGAGGTACGGAACTCGAGGAGCCTTGGTAGGCTCTGGTGATGGGGGAGAGTTCTTTTCCTGCAGAAGTGTTGGCATTGTTTTTCCGTTGGTGGAGGTACTTCTGCAGGCCCTACGGTGCGGTTTCGTAGTGTGATGAGGTGAACTTGCGCTTTTGGGTTTGTTTCGGTATTGCTAGGTAATGCGCCTTGCGGTCTCTCGGAAAAATTTTGTGCTAGTTGATTTATTTGTTTTTCTATGTTTTGAATGCTAGCTTGTTGATTCCTAAAATTAGATTCTAATTGTAGAAATCTTTCCGAGTTTTTCTTATCAGTGTCGGAGACGAGGCGAGATATAGTATCTTCGAGCCTTTCTCGTCCACCTTGTTGTTGAGTGAAATTTTGTGACTCATTTCTTGATTGCTGAAAGTTTGTTCGTTGGTTTTGTTGGTTACTACTATTGCCGGTTTCCCTCCAACCAAGGTTTGGGTGGTTTCGCCATCCTTGGTTGTAAGTTCCCGTTGGAGGACCCGACGGCCTAGGTCTATTATCAATGTAGTTTACCATTTCTTGTTGATCGTCCGTTTCTTTCATGCAACTCCAATTTTCATGTGACCCACCACACCCTTCACAAGCCATAACCGAGACTGTTTTTGTCATTTCTAATTTTTTTATTTTTGAAGAAAGGGCCTCGATTTGGGCTTGTAAAGAGGTGCTTTCGTCGACCTTATGGGCGCCCGGGGCGATAGACTTATTTCCCCGGGGAGTGTGCCATTGAAAATTGGTTTGAGCAATTTCCTCAATTTGATTATATATTTCGTGTGGGCGTCGATTACCTAAAAGTCCCCCGGAGCTAGAATCAAGTGTCTGCCTAGTGTGTGGCAACAATCCATTGTAGAAGGTGGATACTTGTTGCCATATTGCGAGGCCATGATGGGGACACTTGCGTAATAGCTCCTTGAACCTTTCCCATGTTTCATATAAGGATTCCCCGTCCTCTTGTGAGTATGTGTTAATTTCAGCCATTAATTTAGCAGTTTTAGAAGGAGGGAAATACTTATATAGAAACTTTTGGGCTAGTTCATCCCAGGTGTTTACCGATCCAGCTGGGAGGGTGTTGAGCCAAGCTTTCGCTCGGTCTTTTAGTGAGAACGGAAACATACGGAGGCGTATGGCGTCGTTTGATGCTCCATTGATCCGAAAGGTATCACATATTTCTAAGAAATTAGTTATATGTAGATGAGGATCCTCGTCCGCAAGCCCGTGGAAGGTTGCGGAGTTTTGGAGCATTTGTATCAAATGCGGTCGAAGCTCGAAGTTATTGGCTTCGACATTCGGAGCATTGATAGCGGCGCCTAGATTACCTACGGTGGGCCGTAGATAATCCATAAGGGTACGTTGGTCCGCCATTGGGGGTGGATCACCCGAAACCTTCTCTTGGTTTTTGGCTTTTAACCTTTTTCTGAGAAAGCGTTCAGGTTCTTCTAGCGGTTCTTTTATGTCTTTATTGGAACTGGAGCTCATACACTACGTGAGGATGGTGTCGGGTTCCAAGTCCTGTAATAAAAACAAAAAAGAATATCGGTCAGAAGGTTCACCACGGCCCCGTGTTGAGCGACCACGGCCCCGTGGTCGGAAATACAGTGATTGTTTTCCAGATCCCAGTTACTGGAAGTTGGACACAGCCCCGTGTTGCACCGGCACGGCCCCGTGGTCAGCCTTCTGTAACTTGAAAAACAAAAACTGCCAGTAACTTTGCTGAGCACGGCCCGTGTCCGACCAGGCACGGCCCCGTGCTGAGCTCTGCAGAAGCTAAAAATCTAAGAAAAAAAAAATCCTAAAAATTAAAGAAAAATAAAAATATGATTAGGCCGTTGATTCCTAACTTTCTTAAAATCCTTGTGTCCCCGCCAACGGCGCCAAAAACTTGATGTGCGTGAAGTGTAGTATATTTTAGATGTATATTTAAGCCCTTTTTACACTTTTAGCCAAGTTTTAAATTTATAAAACACGATACTCACTAACACTAAACACACATATTGTGACAACCCGAAACCTAGAACCTTCATTGTGTCTTGATGCGATATACTTGTACGTTATGTGATTAGTTGAATG
Source organism: Helianthus annuus (assembly GCF_002127325.2). NCBI lineage: Eukaryota > Viridiplantae > Streptophyta > Magnoliopsida > Asterales > Asteraceae > Helianthus > Helianthus annuus. Next base: position 135,404,613 of record NC_035440.2, read on the forward strand.
ATTAAACTTAATGATAACGTGAACTTTTATGTGCTTTGTTTTGTGTGCATTGTATGTATATATGTATGTGTGTTATATGTGAACCGAGAACCCGACACGAAACAACAAGGACCCGACTCGAGACCATGTGGTCTCGAGTGAACCGTAACCATTAGGCCGGTTTGGGCCTTTGGCCGGTTGGGCCATTGGGCCGAAAACCCTTAGCCGAAACCCATAGGGTGCACACACTTGGAACTTTGACTATAAATACACTACCTTAGTTAGTGTTACCATTTTGTTGAACATTACAACACACACTCTCCTACTTCTCTCTCTCACCTAAACTCTAGAACACAAACACACTCCATCATTCTTGGATCTTTGGACTTGGATCGGCTCACACACACACCCGGTTGGAAGCTTTTCACACACCCTCGAAACCCATAACCGGTTAGTGTTCTTGATGTTTTGTTGAATGTTAGTGTTAATATGTTCATGTTATGTTTGTATGGTGAGATTATGTGATAATATGGTAGTTAACTTAGTTATGCATGATGTTTGAAAAGAAATCGGTTCATGAATGTTCTTGTTATGTGTTGAAATTTGCATAAATGCTTGATGTTAAAAATGGGTTCATTGCATGTTAAAAAGGTGAATAATGATATTGGTTACACTTGGGTTTGGATCCGAAAAGTGGGTGTTTAAACTAAACAAATCGGCTAATGAACATGTTTGTCATATAGGATGCATGCTAGTAAATCGTGTCTTGATGATTGTTCTTAGTTGTGGTTGATATAAGTGTTGAAAATGCTATGAACTTGATGAATATAAGTTTGAATATTTGAAGAACACTTTGAATGATAGTTGAAGATTGAAAACCCTTGTGATTTTGATCCATCTTTGACTAATAGCCTGATTAGGAAAAATGTTAGTGGATTTCTATTGGTTATTTCCGGATTTGGGCCTGATTATATTGTACCATAAATCTGACTATCTGCATCAACACGTGAACTTGAAAATGACTGCTACCGACTCGCAATCACCCGGTTGCGACTCGCAACCACAGCGTGATGACTCGAGACCACGCGGTTGCGACTCGCAACCATAACAGGACAAGCCGAGACCACAGGTTACGAGTCCCGTTGCGACTCGAGACCTCAGCATGATGAACCGAGACCATGGTTGCGACACCGGTTGCGACTCGCAACCATCCATGATCAACACACAGCATGACTCGAGACCATGCTTGCGAGTCCGGTTGCGACTCGAGACCACACTTTTGGGCCTTAGTTAATGGGCCAGACTGATGGGCATCTGTGTCAACTGCTTTTACGTGTTTGGGCCTAAGTAGTTGGGCTGAACTTGTGAACCGTATGTGCTTTTATTGACTGTTAACTGTTACTGCTAAACGTGCTTGCCAAACGTGTTGAACATTTGTGCACTACTTGGTTCGAATCTGATTATACGTGATATCCGTGATTAGGACGTAACTGACTACTTACGACTTGACTGATCTTTCTGTGATTAACTGCCGAGCAAACCGAGGTGAGTTCACACCCTTTACAAAGCATGGGATTCCCTGGGTCGGGAACGGGGTTAAGGAACGTGGATTCCTCGTCTACCTTGGGTAGGACGTCAGTGGTTCAGGAATGTGATTCCTCGTCCGGATGGACGGATAAACGTACTAGACTAAAACTCTATCACGAAGTCCCTCCTTTTTGTATCGACTAATCGCCGGGCCAATGGCGAGCGGGTCATTAGTTAGATAGCGCTATTTAGGTCTGACAAGCCTCACACCGTGCCGCAGAGGACGGGCGTGAACTAATGGATCTGGGGCACGTCAATGATGATAGACATTGATGTTTTTCAGGGCACATAAACATGACTACAGTCAGCAATCGATACGGTAACGAGTCTAGTATACACATGGGGTAGCCCCCACGGCTGGAGAGCCAGATGATGTACATGGGGTAGCCCCCACGGCCGGAGTGCCGGAGTAACTGGGAACGAACTGGTCACGTTTTTAAACAATGGGGTAACCCCCACGGCAGGATGCCAGATAAAGTAAACTGTTTTCGAAACAACTAAAACGAACGCCCACCCGTGAACTCACTCAACTAGTTGTTGACTCGTTACTACATGCTTTGCAGGACCATAGGTACTCAGTGGGAGCTTGCATGGAGGAGGATCGTTGTGGGACAGGGATTGCTACAAGACTATGTTAAACTTGAAACTTTTGGAACTTATGTTATAACTTTAAACTTATGCTTCCGCTTGCAACTTAAACTTATTTGTTTTGGAACACCAATCGTGAATGGTTAAACTTTTATAACTATTTATATGCTTGTTCAGTATGATTGGTGGCTGGATCCTGGTCAGTCACGCCTCCAAGCGGTAGTACTCCGCAGGATGCTTTCAGTGTGGAGCTGAGGGCCACTTCAAGAAAGATTGTCCCCAACTGAACCAGAACAACAACAACAATCAGGGGAATGGTAACAATGGGAACAACAACAACAACAATGGTGCTAGGGGACGAGTGTTCGTGATTGGTCAAGGTGAAGCAAGGAATGATCCCAACGTGGTGACGGGTAAGTTCCTTCTCGACGACTTTCATGTTACAGTCTTATTTGATTCGGGTGCCGATACTAGCTATGTGTCACTAGAAGTTAGTAAGATGCTTAAGCGTATTCCTACACCCCTGAGCGACAAGCACACCGTAGAGCTAGCTAATGGTAAGAGTTTGGAAGCCTCACACGTAGTCAAGGGTTGCCAGCTTATTCTCGCTAACCAGACCTTCTCTATTGATCTTATTCCTATTGTCTTGGGTAGTTTCGACGTTGTCATTGGGATGGATTGGTTATCCCAACACCGAGCAGAGATTCTTTGCAACGAGAAGATCGTTCGTATTCCTGGTTTAGGTGGTGAACCTCTCATGATTCGTGGCGACAAGAGAAGTGCTGTTGAGAACATTATCTCTCTTCTTAAAGCCCAGAAATGCTTACGAAAGGGCCACACTGCGATTTTGGCTCTAGTTACTGATACCACAGGAAAGGAGAAGAAGCTAGAAGATTTTCCCGTTGTACGCGACTATCCCGAGGTATTCCCTGAGGAATTACCTGGTCTTCCGCCCCATCGCCAAGTCGAGTTTCAGATTGATCTAGCTCCTGGAGCCGCGCCTGTAGCCCGTGCACCTTATCGTCTAGCGCCATCAGAGTTGGAAGAACTCTCCACGCAGCTACAAGAACTCTTGGATAAGGGTTTTATTCGTCCTAGCTCATCGCCTTGGGGAGCTCCAGTACTTTTTGTAAAGAAGAAGGATGGTACCTTCAGAATGTGTATCGACTATCGCGAACTCAACAAGGTGACTGTGAAGAATCGTTATCCTCTACCGCGTATTGACGACTTGTTCGACCAGTTGCAGGGGTCGAGCTACTATTCAAAGATCGATCTGAGATCGGGATATCACCAGCTGAGAGTTCGGGAAGAGGATGTCTCTAAGACGGCCTTTAGGACTCGATATGGGCACTATGAGTTTCTGGTCATGCCGTTTGGGCTGACGAACGCACCGGCAGTTTTTATGGATTTGATGAATCGAGTGTGCAAACCGTACCTGGACAAGTTTGTTATAGTTTTTATCGACGACATCCTGATCTATTCTAAGAGCAAGGAAGAGCACGAACAACATCTACGACTTATTCTGGAACTCCTTCGGAAGGAACAGCTTTACGCAAAGTTCTCGAAGTGCGACTTCTGGCTTCGTGAAGTCCATTTCCTAGGGCATGTGGTGAACAAGGATGGGATTCACGTTGATCCATCCAAAGTGGAATCTATTAAGAACTGGCCTGCGCCTCGCACACCAAAGGAAATTCGCCAATTCTTGGGATTGGCAGGTTACTACAGGAGATTCATTAAGGATTTTTCTAAGATCGCGCAGCCTCTCACCTTGTTAACACAGAAAGGCGTTGTTTATCGTTGGGGAAATGCACAAGAGTTAGCTTTTCAGCATCTAAAGGATAGACTTTGCAGTGCACCTATCCTTTCACTGCCAGAGGGCACAGAAGATTTTGTGGTTTATTGTGATGCATCAATTCAAGGTCTTGGTTGTGTATTGATGCAACGAGATAAAGTCATAGCTTACGCCTCACGACAACTCAAAGTTCACGAGAAGAACTACACGACACATGATTTAGAGCTGGGAGCTGTTGTTTTCGCACTTAAACTATGGCGGCATTACCTGTACGGAACCAAGTGCGCCATCTACACCGACCATAGAAGTTTAGAACACATATTCAAGCAGAAGGAACTGAATATGCGGCAGCGACGATGGGTCGAGCTGCTGAATGACTACGAGTGCTCTATCAGGTATCACCCGGGCAAGGCCAATGTAGTGGCGGACGCCCTCAGTCGGAAGGACACTACGCCTAAGCGCGTAAGAGCTTTACAACTCACGATCCATTCTAGTCTACCTTCGCAAATACGAGCTGCTCAGATAGAAGCACTGAAACCAGAGAACATTAGAGCTGAAGCCCTACGCGGGTCAAGACAACGCTTAGAACAGAAGGAAGACGGTGCTTATTATGTGACAGGACGCATTTGGGTCCCACTCTATGGCGACTTACGAGAACTTGTGATGGATGAAGCGCACAAATCTCGCTACTCGGTACACCCTGGTTCGGACAAGATGTACCACGATATTAAAACCACGTATTGGTGGCCCAGCATGAAGGCCCACATAGCAACTTACGTCAGCAAGTGTTTGACTTGTGCGCGAGTCAAGACGGAATATCAGAAACCTTCAGGCCTACTTCAGCAACCAGAGATACCACAATGGAAATGGGAGCAAATTTCCATGGATTTCGTTACTGGCTTACCTAGATCACAGCGCGGAAACGATACTATCTGGGTGATCGTGGATCGACTCACAAAATCCGCACACTTTTTGGCAATCAAGGAGACGGATAAATTCTCCACTTTAGCAGAAATATACCTCAAGGAAGTTGTCTCGAGGCACGGGGTGCCCACTTCTATCATCTCTGATCGAGATGCACGTTTTACTTCGGAACTGTGGCAGGCAATGCACAAGTCTTTTGGCTCACGTCTTGATATGAGCACAGCGTATCACCCGCAGACGGACGGGCAGTCCGAGCGTACTATCCAAACACTAGAAGACATGCTTCGCGCTTGTGTAATCGACTTTGGCAACAGCTGGGAAAGGCATCTGCCACTCGTAGAATTTTCGTATAATAACAGCTACCACACCAGCATTAAAGCTGCTCCGTTTGAGGCACTGTACGGACGTAAATGCCGGTCACCCCTCTGTTGGGCAGAGGTGGGGGATAGTCAAATCACTGGTCCAGAACATGTGGTAGACACTACTGAGCGGATTGCTCAAATACGACAACGCATGGCGGCCGCTCGTGACCGTCAGAAGGCATACGCCGATAAGGGCAGGAAACCACTTGAGCTCCAGGTTGGGGAGCGGGTTTTACTCAAAGTTTCACCCTGGAAGGGTGTGGTTCGTTTTGGTAAACGCGGCAAACTCAACCCACGATACGTTGGACCTTTTGAAATCCTTGAGAAAATAGGCAAGGTGGCCTACAGACTGAAATTACCAGCAGAACTCGGGGCAGTTCACAACGTTTTCCATGTGTCAAATCTGAAGAAGTGTCTGTCAGATGAGACGCACGTAGTTCCTCTGAAGGAACTCACGATCGACGAACAGTTGAAATTCGTCGAAGAACCTGTCGAAATCACGGACCGGGATGTTAAGGTCCTCAAGAGCTCTAGAATACCTCTTGTTCGAGTTCGTTGGAACTCACGTCGCGGCCCAGAGTTTACCTGGGAGCGCGAAGATCGGATGAAACAAAAGTATCCCCAACTGTTTGAGAACAGTACAAACGCTACTGAGGCTGAAGCTACGGAATTTCGGGACGAAATTCCAGATCAACGGGGGGTGGATGTGACACCCCAGGAAAACCGGGAAAACCTTACAACTTGACTAGCTTCCTCAGTGAGTGCCGTCAAATTTCGGGACGAAATTTCTTTCAACTTGGGGATGATGTGACAACCCGAAACCTAGAACCTTCATTGTGTCTTGATGCGATATACTTGTACGTTATGTGATTAGTTGAATGATTAAACTTAATGATAACGTGAACTTTTATGTGCTTTGTTTTGTGTGCATTGTATGTATATATGTATGTGTGTTATATGTGAACCGAGAACCCGACACGAAACAACAAGGACCCGACTCGAGACCATGTGGTCTCGAGTGAACCGTAACCATTAGGCCGGTTTGGGCCTTTGGCCGGTTGGGCCATTGGGCCGAAAACCCTTAGCCGAAACCCATAGGGTGCACACACTTGGAACTTTGACTATAAATACACTACCTTAGTTAGTGTTACCATTTTGTTGAACATTACAACACACACTCTCCTACTTCTCTCTCTCACCTAAACTCTAGAACACAAACACACTCCATCATTCTTGGATCTTTGGACTTGGATCGGCTCACACACACACCCGGTTGGAAGCTTTTCACACACCCTCGAAACCCATAACCGGTTAGTGTTCTTGATGTTTTGTTGAATGTTAGTGTTAATATGTTCATGTTATGTTTGTATGGTGAGATTATGTGATAATATGGTAGTTAACTTAGTTATGCATGATGTTTGAAAAGAAATCGGTTCATGAATGTTCTTGTTATGTGTTGAAATTTGCATAAATGCTTGATGTTAAAAATGGGTTCATTGCATGTTAAAAAGGTGAATAATGATATTGGTTACACTTGGGTTTGGATCCGAAAAGTGGGTGTTTAAACTAAACAAATCGGCTAATGAACATGTTTGTCATATAGGATGCATGCTAGTAAATCGTGTCTTGATGATTGTTCTTAGTTGTGGTTGATATAAGTGTTGAAAATGCTATGAACTTGATGAATATAAGTTTGAATATTTGAAGAACACTTTGAATGATAGTTGAAGATTGAAAACCCTTGTGATTTTGATCCATCTTTGACTAATAGCCTGATTAGGAAAAATGTTAGTGGATTTCTATTGGTTATTTCCGGATTTGGGCCTGATTATATTGTACCATAAATCTGACTATCTGCATCAACACGTGAACTTGAAAATGACTGCTACCGACTCGCAATCACCCGGTTGCGACTCGCAACCACAGCGTGATGACTCGAGACCACGCGGTTGCGACTCGCAACCATAACAGGACAAGCCGAGACCACAGGTTACGAGTCCCGTTGCGACTCGAGACCTCAGCATGATGAACCGAGACCATGGTTGCGACACCGGTTGCGACTCGCAACCATCCATGATCAACACACAGCATGACTCGAGACCATGCTTGCGAGTCCGGTTGCGACTCGAGACCACACTTTTGGGCCTTAGTTAATGGGCCAGACTGATGGGCATCTGTGTCAACTGCTTTTACGTGTTTGGGCCTAAGTAGTTGGGCTGAACTTGTGAACCGTATGTGCTTTTATTGACTGTTAACTGTTACTGCTAAACGTGCTTGCCAAACGTGTTGAACATTTGTGCACTACTTGGTTCGAATCTGATTATACGTGATATCCGTGATTAGGACGTAACTGACTACTTACGACTTGACTGATCTTTCTGTGATTAACTGCCGAGCAAACCGAGGTGAGTTCACACCCTTTACAAAGCATGGGATTCCCTGGGTCGGGAACGGGGTTAAGGAACGTGGATTCCTCGTCTACCTTGGGTAGGACGTCAGTGGTTCAGGAATGTGATTCCTCGTCCGGATGGACGGATAAACGTACTAGACTAAAACTCTATCACGAAGTCCCTCCTTTTTGTATCGACTAATCGCCGGGCCAATGGCGAGCGGGTCATTAGTTAGATAGCGCTATTTAGGTCTGACAAGCCTCACACCGTGCCGCAGAGGACGGGCGTGAACTAATGGATCTGGGGCACGTCAATGATGATAGACATTGATGTTTTTCAGGGCACATAAACATGACTACAGTCAGCAATCGATACGGTAACGAGTCTAGTATACACATGGGGTAGCCCCCACGGCTGGAGAGCCAGATGATGTACATGGGGTAGCCCCCACGGCCGGAGTGCCGGAGTAACTGGGAACGAACTGGTCACGTTTTTAAACAATGGGGTAACCCCCACGGCAGGATGCCAGATAAAGTAAACTGTTTTCGAAACAACTAAAACGAACGCCCACCCGTGAACTCACTCAACTAGTTGTTGACTCGTTACTACATGCTTTGCAGGACCATAGGTACTCAGTGGGAGCTTGCATGGAGGAGGATCGTTGTGGGACAGGGATTGCTACAAGACTATGTTAAACTTGAAACTTTTGGAACTTATGTTATAACTTTAAACTTATGCTTCCGCTTGCAACTTAAACTTATTTGTTTTGGAACACCAATCGTGAATGGTTAAACTTTTATAACTATTTATATGCTTGTTCAGTATGATTGGTGGCTGGATCCTGGTCAGTCACGCCTCCAAGCGGTAGTACTCCGCAGGTGGGATTTTGGGGGTGTGACACATATGGGCAAGTGCACCCATCGTGGACGTAGTATAGTGTTGGTAAGATACCGAGGTCGTCCAAGGACACAAGAGCTTTTAATACCGGTTTATCCTCAACGTCTAATCAAATCAAAAGGTTAGAAAAATATTTTAAACTAAAAAAATAAAAACTAACTAAATGCTGAAAATAAAAATAAAATAAAAACAGATAGACAAGATGAATCACTTGGATCCGACACGTGTATTAGTATAACCTTTGATTATTTTCGCACTTTTGCACTTGTTTAAGAGATTATCTTAGTTATTGTAGTAGGCCCCTCTTTTGAAGGCGACGTTACCCTCAACCCAGTAGTTTGAGTCAGCAAGGATACAATCCTAAAGGGTCGGATTATTGAAAGATAATGAATTAAGTTATTAATGCAAATTGTGGTAGGCCCCGCTTCTGGCGGTGACGTTAACCTCGGCTAAGTAGTCTGAGTCAGCAGGGATACAGTCCTAAATAGCCTGGTTATAGTATTAATAGTAGTTAACTTATGAGGGGGTCAAAGAGTTTGGATCCCCGCCATCCAATACCTATGGGCATTGAAGGAGATCCTACTAAATTTGACCCAGGTCCCAAGCAGGACCTCTAAACGCTGAACAAGGGCAAGACCCTTACCAAACCGTTCCCTTAACCCCCGACCAGGTAGCCAACATACCTCCATATAGACCGTGGAGATATGAATGGTGAAAATCTTTTATTTTATATAGACAGTAAAATAATGCCAAGACACCACGGATAAACGATAAGGAAAGATCACCTTCAACATAAGTAACTAGTTATTAAAGTCATTAATACAAAACCAAATAAAAAGTGCAAAAGATTAAAAATAAAAAGTATTATACTAAACACTTGTCTTCACCAAGGCAAGTGATGTAAGAGACTTAGGCAAACATGGCCTTGATTGTCAAGAACTCTTACGATCAATCTTGGATCCCGAGACGACTCACACACTCTACGATGGACAATGGATGATGGTGGTGGATGATGGTGTTATGGTGGTGGTGGGTGGTGGATGAGGTGTGAGAGAGGTGGTGTGCCAAGGGATGAGAGAGAATGAAGCCAAGCTCCTCTATTTATAGGCTGAACAGAAGGCTGGACACGGCCCCGTGTCCGCTGGACACGGCCCCGTGCCCGCCTGACACTCTCTCTCCTCATTAATTGTAATTGCAAATTACAATTAATGCGCCTGCTGTACTTTCACCACGCCCCCGTGCTCGCTGGACACGGCCCCGTGGTGGGCAATGGAAGCTTCTACTGGTTTGTCTTTTCTGCTGCTTCCTGGGCACGCCCCCGTGTTCGCTGGACACGGGGCGTGTTCAGACTCTGTTTCTTTCTTTTTGCTTTGGGAGGTGCCGTTGAGGGTCCGGGCAGTCTACTTTTGTTCCTTTTCTTGTATTTATTGTAGAATTGGTGGTCTTTTTGCTTCTTTTGTGATTTTGAGCTCATTTCATCCTGAAAATACAAAAGGAAGACAAAAACACTCTTTTTCCAACATTAGTACTTAAAAAGGGTTAGTTTTATGCCTTAATTGATGTGTTTTATATGTTGCATTTTACACACATCAATATTCCTAACTATGAAGCACCGCAGAACCACAGATGGCGTCGTGAAGGGAGTGTTTCTGACGATGAAGAACCAAGGTTGATTGCTTTGGCTGACACTCAGCTTGGAGCTAAACATGGAATCAAGGCAACTAGAAGGTCTGCTGGCAGTTCTAGTGCGGCAGCACATGTTGAGGTTGACGTAAATGTTGCTGCTGAAGAACATCAGGAAATGTCTGTAGATCCTGATGTTCGTGTTAGTACTGGTGGTGATGGTGGTGCTGTAGTTGTTGAAACGGGTGGTAGTGCTGTTGATGCTGCTGGTGTTGCTGGTCAGTCTGGTACTGTTGCGACTGACAAGGGTAAAGGCAAGATAGATGAGGCGAGGAAGATAGTTGATGAAAGCAGCTCGTCTTCTGAAGAGGAAGGAGGTTCTGATGGCGATGATTCTTCGTCTGAGGATGATAATCCTCCTCCTCCAGGGATGATGAAAGTCTTTGATAAACGCGGGAATCCCCGATTTGTGCGTATCAAGAAGACGGGTGATACTGGAGACTCTGACAGGGATGAAGATTATACGCTTACTTCTCCGGGTTTTATCAGAAAGAGGAAAGCTAAACGACAAGGTACTCATGCGTCAAAGAAAGCTGCTGGTGATTCCTCTGTTCCTGTCTCTGTCCAGCCTTCATCTGCTCCTGAGCAGCAGGTTCCTTCCTCTGGTGATCAATTTACTGAAAAAGAGACGTTGGAGTTAATGTCTTCTCCTCAGAGGTCTTCTGGGACACGACAGGTGACTGTTGATCAACAGCCACCTGAAACTCCCACCTCAGGTACACATGCTCGACCCCCTCTCACTATTACTGGTCCTACAGGTGCCTCGGGTCAGGCTGGTCAGGCTGGTCAGTCTGGTTCTTCAAGACCTGAGCCTTTAAGGCCATCTCTGGCAGAAACCTTGTCTGGATTTTCTGAAGCTGACAAGGTACAATTCCTGATTGAACAAATCAGTGAATTGGGTGATATAGTTGGTAGACACACAAGAACTATTGAAGAATATCGTGTCCTGCGAAAACAAGATGTAGTGGCACACAACCAGCTATGTAAAATTGTTGAAGCTCAGAATGTTAAGATCAAGGAACAGGCTGAGGAAATCGAAAGGTTAAAAGAGGCAAATAGGGCACGAGATAGGGAGGTGGAAATTATGAAAAGACATAGTACCAATTTTGAGACTCAGGCGAAAGCATTGAGGGAGATGGTAAGTAATCGTGATGATAGACTGATGGAGGCTTTCAAGCCCATGTACAGCAACTTCAATAGGGTTTATTCGAGGGTTGGTACATTGTGGAACGAAAGGTGCAAAACCTTAGAAATAGTTCCCGCAAGGCGTGAGGATGATCAAGATGATGATGCTGCTAATCCAGATCAAACAACTGCCTCAGGCTCCGGTGCAACTGCATCCGGTGCTGCAGGCGGATCTGGTACTCCTCAAGATACTCCGTCTGCTCCTCCTACAGCTTCTACAGGCCCAACTGAGCAGACTGAAACACTGGAAATGTCTGTAAACCCTGAACAGATCAGCCTGGAACCGGAAACATTTACTACAGATCTCCCTGAATCTTCAAGTGCTCAGAAACATCATCCTGTGACGGGTGAACTGCTGGAAGAGGGAGAGTTTATTTCTGAGATGACTGATGAACAGATTTCGATTTTGACTGATTTGGATGAAGTTGCTGTGTGTATAATAGATGCTACTCCGCTGGTACAGGATCAAACTGATTTCTCCACAATTGAAGAAATCTTCATCAGTTCTGATCCTGAACGTCCTGTATATGTTGGAAAGGACAATGCGGAGGTGAATGCCCTTGATGATGACCTTGTTGCTGAAAAGACTGCAGAGTTCGCCAATCTTTCTTCTGATTCGCCATCAGCTCAGGAAAGCCGTGAGAAAACAGTTAATGAATGGCGAGCGGATTTCCTTGCTAGGAATCCTCCTCCGCTCGCTCCGTTGGAACAGGCTAACTATATGATGCTGGAGAAAAATCAGGCTCGGGGTCGCATCATTAGCTGGATGTTTGTCAAAGATCTTCACTGCATGGTCGTGAAAAGAGAAACGGGTCTTCAGTATTTTAGAACTCTCCTCAGTATTCTCACACTTCCATATTATGATGTTGCAGTGTTAGCCCAGCTTGATGTAATCAATCGAGCTAAAGAACAGATGGTGGATCTATTCGCTAAGAAAATCAGGTTAGAAAGGAGATTGGGTTGGAAGGATCCTCTGTACAAGCCTCAGTTTCCAAGATACGAGCAGATCAGGTTCACACTTGATCCAGAAACAAACACCGCTCGTTATCGTTTGGTATACGATCCTCCCAAGGTGATGAAGAAGATTCCGTTACTGAAGATGAAGACCGACTTTCTTGAAAACTTCCGTTGCTGGGTTTACGATGCTGATACTGGAGAAGCGGTGATCCTCTTCAGGGATAATCAAGAGAACTTCAGGATAATAGATCCGATGTGGATTACAAATATGTCCAGATCGGATATTATTGTTTTGAAAGATCATGAGATAAACTACTTAGTTCAGGATCGAGATCAAGCTATGAAGTTTCAAAGGATGGCCCGATACTGCTTCAATCTGCTGGTCAACGCAGGAAGTGCATGGTCATCACATCATCTGACAGTGGAAAGGACGCTCGAGACTTAAGACATGAAGACCGAGACAAAGCTACAGCCAAGGGGGAGTTTGTTGGTGCACTTGTGTCTGTACTTTCTCTGTATTTTGTAATGTATAAAACGATGTCTTTTGTTTGTCGTGTTTACGTCTTTTGGTGTATTGTATGTGTGTTGGAATGTGTGTTTGACCAAGTCAACCATCCTCCTGGTTTGACTTGGCCAAACAGTCAACACTTAGTATGTAAAACTTGTATGCTTCGAAGGATGTCATCGAAGGATGGATTGTATCCTTCGATGACCTCGAAAGATGATCTTTCGATGGATACTTATGGACCTCGAAGGATATACCATCCTTCGAGGTATGTTTGGATCCTTCGATATCTTTCGATGGTAATTCTGGTCGATAGATGATCCTTCGACCAGAATACCTGATCCTTCGTGCATGGTTGTCTGATATGGGTATATATATCCCATGAGGGTTTTCACTTCACAGTTAGTCATTCGGATAGTTTGGAGAGCTTTTGTGAGTGAACCCAAGGTCTTGTAAGAGAGCATTTCAGTTTGGTCAAGGTCTGTAACCGTGTCCACTGAAATACAAGAGAAAACTTTGATACTTTGCTTGTCTACTCTTTCTCTTTGTAATCTTTGCTTTCATCTAAACTACGGTTTGCACTCTAGCTTGGATTCCGCACTTGCTAGAGTGTTGAACATAACAAGGAATAGGTTTATCCTCAACCTCCGAGGGACCTACAATTGGTATCAGAGCACAGGTGCCCGATTTAGTAAAACTAACCGTTTACTAAGTCACATGTGCTCTAGATCTGTGATTTTTGTGGGTTTTTGTTCAAGATGTAAAAATGGTGAAAATGAGAAAAACTCAGATCTGGACCCGAATATCCAGATCTGTGATAAAACAAGTGTTGGGTTTTATGTTTTTCTCCTAAATATTCAAGTTTTCTTCATCAAAAATTGTGTACAAAGTGTTTCGTCAAATCTGCAGATCTAACAGTCACCGTGTTCTTGCTGTGTTCATAATGTTCTTGATTTCTTCATATCTCGAAAGATCAAATGGAATTCGATAGATCATCTTTTGTTTCGATAGATCAGATAGATCAGATTTCTGTTTTCGAAAGATCTTTTGTTTTTCGAGAGGTCAAATCAATTCATCGAAGGATATTCGAAAGGTCAGAAATGAATTCGAAAGGTCATTTTATGTTTTGATAGATCAACTGTCTTTTCGAAAGGTCAGAAATGAATTAATCTATCTTCGAAGGATCACCTTTATTATCTCAACAATCTTCGAAAGATCAAGTGGTGACAATAAAACACTTGTCTGTTTTCTTGTTTTCCTTGTGTGCACCGCCAACCACACAAGTGATTTGCTTACAAATATATATGAGACAATTGTGTGATTGGTTATAGGGTTCGGTCCACTAAAACAACAGCCCACACAAAGAGGCCCAATAAAAGTGTTTCTGCCCACATGCATTCTACACGTACATGGAACCAATTTCTTTCAAGCATGTGAATTTTAGTCAATGGTATGACGTCATCATGACATCATCATGATGATGTCATGATGACCTGTCAAGCGGGAAACGTTCTCAGCTCTCCGTGCTTCGCGTGTCGAACTCTGGGGCGCACGACGGAGGAATGTCATGACGTCGGGCTTGAGCCGGACCTAACCGAGTCGAACCGAGCCGAGTCGCGTCCACACAAGGTGTATCAAAGTGAAAATCTAGCGCCTAAAGTTATATTTTGCTAGGTTTTTCTATTGGGCCCGTTTGGTGTGAAATTTTGGGCAAATGTTAAAAAAAAAAAAAACATTGGAACAAAGGTTTTTGATGCAGATAGGGGTCGGGTGTTCGCGAAAGTTATTTGAGTTGATTTTTAACATCAAATTCGTATGGGTTTTGGGAGCACGCGGGTTGATTCGGAATGATGAAAACAAGAGATGATGAAAACTTGATTTTTGAAAAATGTGGGGTAGTCACGGTTACCGATGCAAATGGCAAAAATGGTAACGCGACTATTATGGGCCAAAAACAACACGATATGTTCGCTTCCGCACATCAGTATTTATAATTGTTACCGGTTATTCGGAAATGTTCGAAAGGATTTTGTTTATTGTCATATTCTCGCATTTGAAGACGAACGTATGAACCTGGAACGTCTATACCGGTCCTAACGAGTTCACAAAGTCTTTGGATCTTTGGGGGGATACAAGTCAGATCCTACGGGGTACCAGGGGACGTTCTTATTCAACTAGATTATGCAAAGAAGAAAGTCATGTTCGTGAATTTTCGGAACCGAGAACATTCAATGAAGATTGATGACAGTTCCGCTCAGTGGAGGGAATTGGTGAACATTTGACGACAGTTTCTTTGAAGTGGAAAGAATCTGTTAAAGTTTAGACATTTACCAAAGAAATGGGGGGATAAAAATTTTCATTTGCTGAATTTCTTCGGTAAAATTCTAAACGCAATCACAGGTGGTAGAGTTTGTGATTTTCTGGTGATACAGACGGTTCTGCGTGGAATGTTTTGCACAGATTAAAGTGCATTACTTGGTCGATTCCACAAAGACGGTTTACAGAAGACAGTTCACCAGAAATCTCTATCAATGTAGTACGCTTGAAGATCAAGACTTGATGCAGTTTTTAAAGAATGGAACCCTTATCAAATGCCGGTTGGAGTATTGGAAGATCAGCGGAAGATCGGTTAATTGAGCCTTTTGAGGAAATTGCACAACACCCAACACGGATATGCGTACTTTGAGGGGGAAATATTATACAGGGAGCATCAAGATACTACTTACCTGGATCATCGGTCAAGGGGGAATTTGTTAACACAGAGAAGATGAATACTTGACTGAAGATCGATTGCAGTTGCATGTTCAGCATTCGACAGCAACGGACAAGGGGGAATTTGTTGATGCAGATTTTGTGTCCGATGCTTGTCGAATAGATTAGTTATTATTTTACGCTGAATTTGTAATAGTTAGTGAAACGGTCTATCGAACGTGTATAGACCCGCTCGTTTGAAGTGGTCAAACGAGAGGGTTATTCGGTTGACCGTGTGTGTTTGCTAGACAAATTATGGTTGTATAATGTTGGTGTCGAAGGATAAGGCATCGAAGGATTGTGTATCCTTCGATGAGCTCGAAAGATATCCATCGAAGGTTGAAGATGGACCTCGAAGGATATGTCATCCTTCGAGGTATATGTGTATCTTTCGAAAGCTGGATGGTCGACAGATGATCTATCGACCAGTCAGTTTGATCCTTCGACCATACAACCTGTGTTTGGTATAAATACCAACACTTTGTCATTTGCAACACAAGAGTGAGAGCACAAGTGTGTGTAAGAGAGTGAGTGGAGGTTTGAGTCCTCACCGGGAGAAATCACCACTTGATTTCTCCCTGGATGTATACTTCTTTGGTATTAGTTCGGTTATCATGTAATCGGGCCGACTTGTAATGTTTTACTACCGGATTAATACAAAGTTTGTTATGTTTATCCTCTCTTATCTCTTCCGTCTTTGAACATGAACACGAGAATCACGGATTCTATCCCGAGATCCGGACCTACAATAGGTTTTGTAAAAGTGGGATTCATGACTTGAGTTTTAAAGAAATGTTTAATAACAGTCAGTCATGAACCTTGTAATTTGTCTCGCTTTGTAAACCATTTGAAAAACGATAACATAAGATGATGTGTATAGATAAGTGTAAGGTTAAACGAGTAACCAAGTAAAGTGAGTTGAATAAGATAAGTTGTTTGTGAAAATAATGTCTTGTGAAGAATATGTTATTTGTGTAAAATGTAATGTGTCTAAACTGAAATGACTTAGATAACGCCACGATATGTAATATTATACAAACATTTATATATAGGAAGTACCAGCGGCGTATCCACCATGTTTGTATCATATTACATACGCCACGTTACTCAAATCATTTACCCAAACCAACCACCATGTAAATTGTTCATGTATAAACCAAATGTCAAGTGTTATTGTGTAAATCATGTCGAAATGTCTATGTTCAATGTAAACCACCAAATGTTTATGTCAATGTCAACGTGTTTATGTTCAATGTGAATCATGTAATGTGTATCCCAAAATGTATCATGTACGGTAAGCGAAATGTATCAACTTAAACCATATGTAAAATGCACAAAACAAGTCGTTGAAGTAAAACGTGGTTTAAATCAACATTATGTTCTGTGGAGAAATGCATGCTCTATTGATATTAACATTTATGCGGTATTGTGAAATATGCATACATCCAAGCCTTGAGACTGTGGCAATAAAACCCTTTAAACAAATTAGAGGTTTATCTAAGTTATGTATATCGAATTCGGTCATTCCTTACAATCCTATCAAACCCAGGACTTCAGGAACGGGAGTTGTCAATTCCTATGGTACCACTACCTACTAACGAACGGCGTAGCTAATGTTAATGAATGTATTGTCCCATGTTAAACAAACCAAATGTCATAACAAAATGAAGGCATGTGATGTAAACAATTGTACTAAGTATGCTAAGTAAACATACGAAGCAGAAATGTTCATGTAAATCAATGTGCCCATATGCTGAGTAAACATATGCAGCAGAATTGTTCATGTAAATCAATGTGTCCATATGCTGAGTAAACATATGCAACAGAAATGTTCATGTAAATCAATGTGCCCATATGCTGAGTAAACATATGCAGCAGAAATGTTCATGTAAATCAATGTGTCCATATGCTGAGTAAACATATGCAACAGAAATGTTCATGTAAATCAATGTGTCCATATGCTGAGTAAACATATGCAACAGAAATGTTCATGTAAATCAATGTGTCCATATGCT
Source organism: Helianthus annuus (assembly GCF_002127325.2). Classification (NCBI taxonomy): domain Eukaryota; kingdom Viridiplantae; phylum Streptophyta; class Magnoliopsida; order Asterales; family Asteraceae; genus Helianthus; species Helianthus annuus. The sequence goes on from NC_035440.2 coordinate 135,422,228, forward strand.
GAGTAAACATATGCAACAGAAATGTAATGTAAATCAATGTACTAAGTACGCACACAATGGGCATACATAGCATGAAATGTAATGAAATCGTGTACTATAATGTACTAACAACATAGCAGGCATATGATGTGAAAACATGGAAAGCATGAAAGTAACAGATAGGCACATATGTTTCACCCCAAAACAGTTTGGAAAACAGTAAAAGATGGGGTTCTATGTACTCACCTGAGATTGCTTTGAGTTCCTTGTATAATAACCAGATAATGCTAGAGATCACGAAATATCAAACGGCACCTAATAGGTAGCTATATTAATATACCGGATCAAAACCGGAAGGATTGGATAGTATGTGGGTTCGTAAACCAAACGAGTATGGAGACTCGTGTAACATGGTTTAACAAAGCCTACATACTAAAATGAAACTTAACCTAAGTGCTTGCGGCCCATCACGACCCGTTTAGGTAGCTTATGCTACCTTAACGCGTCGTTCGCGTAGAACGCGTTTGGAACGCCTAACATCGTGACCACAAGGCATAACCCCGGAAGGTTATAGCTATGGTCACCTAATGTGTTTGGTCGGATCCTAATGATCGACCAAATGGGTCGAGTTCGAAAGTATAAGCAATGGTTTAGATCGCTTACCTTACGACCCTATATAAGCACTAAACTAAAAGTGGCGAGCTAAGCATGTTAGAACATGCTTAACTAAGATTAGAAAACAGGTTTGGCATCAATACAAATGGCTTTGATGCTCACGAATAGTTTGGTTACAAAATATGCAAGAATGCACATTTTGGCCGAAACTACGACTCGTCACTGAGCCTAGATAACGTGGTAATCAGTAGGTATAGTCACTACGGACTATAACCATCGTGATCTCACTCACGTTACGAAGTTCCATGAACTTTGGGTTGACCATAGGCTGGTCAATGCAGAAAGTCAACAAAACGTTGACTTTCGGACTCGAAATGCGAATAAAGGAGCGAAAGAATACTTACGGAGGGTCCCCGAATGCTAATCTAGATCAAAATGGCTCAGGTATGAAACAAAGGTTCCAACTTAGAGCTCTTGATCAGATTGTGTGGGTTTTTGCAAGAATGGGGGTGGGGTATTTATAGTATTTCCCGAACCGTTAGGATCGTTTCTTGAAAAACGTGATCGAATCTCGCGCGTACACTTGTCGAAAACTTGTGGTTACTGAAAATGCCCCTTAGTGAACTGAAAGGGCAAGCCAAAATCATGTGGTTGTGGTTAAACCAGCTGAAATTTGCTGACTAGCTGATCTTATCTGTTCTGGGAGTCTGACGCGCCCCGCGTAAGGATTTGGGCAATCCTTACGTGCCCCGCCTGAGGGTCACATATCAGAATTTTCAGTTTTAGTCCCTGCACTTCAGAAACATGCAATTTGGCCCATTTTTGGCACTTTTAAGCCCCGTTAACCTCATTTCAAGGCTCTAAGATGAAGTTAAAGTGTAGGGGACTTGAAATATGCTAAAAAATGTTCCGGATGTCGGTTCGTTTGGCCGTACGATCGCGATGTTCGCTTAATTACGACGGAATGCGCATAAGCGCGAAAGACGATCCAAATGACGCGACGAATGGATTTTTCTCATGCCAAACACTAAGGCGTAATATTAGGATGCTTACATAAATTTTTGGATGTCCGGATGTATTCAGAACGTAAGTTATGCGCGAAAGTGCAAACTTGTGCACTTTTTGACACTTTTAGTCCCTGAATGATCCAAAAGTTTGTTTTAGCATACCAAACCCCTCAAAGCCTATTTCTAAGATATTTATGGTATGTTTAACTTATGGACATGTTCCGGAATGTTCGTTACAGTTCAAATTGGCATACTTTCGCAGTTTATCAAGTTTAGTCCCTGTAAGCGAATTAACTTGTTTTTGCCATACCAAAGCCTTCAAAACTTATTTCTAAGTTTATGTAAAGGTTATTTAAGGTATGTTGAGTATATGTTGATGTTCCGGAGTATTTGTTGCAATAAACTGAGTACGTTTACACACCAGTTTGCGTATAATTCTCCAGAAAGCGATGTAGAGTTTGAAATTGAACAAAAGTCAAAACATGAAAAATGTAAAACACAACCAAACAAACATTGGGATCAAATAACATTGTTTTATTGATAACTGAACTGTTCACAATGATTACAAGCACAAATGTTACAGTCTCCCCTACTTGTGGAAATTTCGTCCCGAAATTTATTTAGAGGAAACTCGTGGAAAAAGATGCGGATATTTTGCCTTCATTTGATCTTCACGTTCCCAAGTAAACTCGGGTCCACGTTTAGATTCCCAGCGAACCTTGACCAAAGGAATGCGCCTGCGTTTGAGCCACTTGACTTCACGTTCCATGATTTCCACCGGTTTCTCAACAAATTTCAGTGTTTTATCAACACGAATTTCGTCAAGCGGTATGTGGAGGTTTTCATCAGCTAAACACCTCTTGAGATTGGACACGTGAAAGGTTGGATGAACATTTCCAAGTTCAGGAGGTAACTCAAGTCTGTAGGCTACCTTACCGATTCTTTCGACGATCTTGAATGGTCCAACGTATCTAGGTGCAAGTTTTCCTTTCTTTCCAAATCTGATCACACCTTTCCAAGGTGAGACCTTAAGTAATACACGATCACCGACTTGAAAATCCAAGGGCTTGCGTTTTAGGTCCGCGTAACTCTTTTGACGGCTTCTAGCTGTCTGAAGGTTATCACGAACTTTCTTTACCTTATCTGTTGTCTCTAAAATGAGGGCAGGTCCAGTAAGTTGAGCCTCGCCAATCTCATTCCAGCAGACTGGTGAACGACATTTTCGACCATAGAGAGCCTCGAAAGGAGCCATGTTGATGCTGGAGTGATAACTATTGTTGTAGGAGAATTCAATCAACGGAAGATGTGAATCCCAACTACCACCAAAATCGATCACACAAGCTCTAAGCATATCCTCCAGTGTCTGGATTGTTCTTTCAGATTGACCATCCGTTTGCGGATGATAAGCTGTGCTCAGATTAAGTTGGGACCCCATAGCAGATTGCATGGTTCTCCAAAAATGAGAAGTGAAACGAGCATCTCTGTCAGAAATGATGTTCAAAGGAACACCATGTCGAGCTACAATTTCATCCACGTAGATTTGAGCAAGTTTGTCAGCCGAAAAATCCTCACGGATTGGCAAGAAATGCGTTGACTTGGTAAGACGATCAACGACTACCCAGATGGCATCGTGACCTTTCTTTGTGCGCGGGAGTTTAGTAATGAGATCCATAGTAATGTTTTCCCATTTCCAAACTGGGATCTCTGGTTGCTCCAATAAACCGGAAGGACGCTGATGTTCAGCCTTAACTTTAAGACAAGTAAGGCATTTGGATACGTATAAGGCAATGTCTTTCTTCATACCAGGCCACCAATACTGAATACGAAGATCCTTATACATCTTATCTGAGCCCGGATGAATAGTGAGCTCCTTCAAAGGAACTATGAGGGTCTCATCTGACAGGCACTTCTTCAGATTCGACACGTGAAAAACATTGTGAACTGCACCAAGTTCAGCTGGTAAGTTTAGTCTGTAGGCTACCTTGCCTATTCTTTCAGTGATTTTGAACGGTCCAACGTACCGCGGATTGAGCTTGCCTCGTTTACCAAAACGAACCACACCCTTCCAGGGTGAGACTTTGAGTAGCACTCGATCCCCAACTTGGAACTCGAGCGGTTTTCTGCGTTTATCAGCGTAGCTTTTCTGGCGATCACGAGCTGCCGCCATGCGTTGTCGTATCTGTGCAATTCGTTCAGTAGCATCAACTACCATTTCTGGACCTGTGATCTGACTATCCCCCACCTCTGCCCAATAGAGAGGTGACCGACATTTACGTCCGTACAATGCCTCGAATGGAGCGGCCTGAATGCTGGTGTGGTAACTGTTGTTGTACGAAAATTCCACCAAAGGAAGATGTTTTTCCCAGCTGTTGCCGAAATCGATAACACACGCCCAAAGCATGTCTTCTAAAGTCTGGATAGTGCGCTCAGACTGCCCATCCGTCTGAGGGTGGTAAGCCGTGCTCATGTCTAGCTGAGAGCCAAAAGCTTTGTGCATTGCTTGCCATAGTTCCGAAGTGAATCGTGCATCCCAATCCGAAATAATAAAGGTTGGCACTCCGTGCCTCGAAACAACTTCTTTCAAGTAGATGTCTGCTAACGTAGAGAACTTATCTGTTTCTTTGATAGCCAAGAAATGAGCAGACTTTGTGAGTCGATCTACGATCACCCAAATAGTATCATTCCCACACTGGGATCTAGGTAGGCCAGTAACAAAATCCATGGAAATTTCTTCCCATTTCCACTGTGGTATCTTGGGTTGCTGAAGTAAGCCTGAGGGTTTCTGGTACTCCGTCTTGACTCTCGCACAAGTCAAACATTTGCCGACGTAAGTTGCTATGTGGGCCTTCGTGCTAGGCCACCAGTATGTAGTTCTGAGATCGTGATACATTTTATCCGAACCTGGATGTACCGAGTAGCGAGACTTATGAGCTTCATCCATCACAAGTTCTCGTAAACCGCCATATAGTGGGACCCAAATACGTCCTGTTACATAGTAGGCGCCGTCTTCCTTCTGTTCTAATCGTTGCCTTGAGCCGCGTAGCGCTTGAGCCCTAGCGTTTTCTGGTTTTAATGCTTCTATCTGAATGGTGAGCTGCAATGCTCGTACGCGCTTAGGTGTAGTGTCTTTCCGACTGAGGGCGTCAGCCACAACATTGGCTTTGCCTGGATGGTACTTGATAGCGCATTCGTAATCGTTCAAAAGTTTGACCCACCTTCGTTGACGCATGTTCAAATCCTTTTGCTTAAGGATATGCTCGAGACTCCTGTGATCGGTGTAAATTGTGCACTTGGTACCGTACAGGTAGTGTCGCCATATCTTAAGCACGAAAACAACAGCTCCCAGCTCTAAATCGTGCGTCGTGTAGTTCCGTTCGTGAACTTTGAGTTGACGAGAAGCGTAGGCAATAACTTTATCCTGTTGCATCAATGCACAACCAAGCCCCTGTATCGATGCGTCACAGTAGATCACAAAATCATCCGTGCCCTCTGGCAATGAGAGAATAGGTGCGCTACAAAGCCTATCCTTTAGGTACTAGAAAGCGGTTTCCTGGGGATCTCCCCAACGGTAGGTAACACCTTTCTGTGTCAGCATTGTAAGCGGTTGTGCGATCTTTGAGAAGTCTTTGATGAATCGTCTGTAGTAACCCGCCAAACACAAGAATTGGCGTATTTCCGTTGGAGTGCGAGGCGCATGCCAGTTTCTGATCGAATCTACCTTGGATGGATCGACATGAATCCCATCCTTGTTTACCACGTGGCCTAGAAAGTGGACTTCACGAAGCCAGAAGTCGCATTTTGAAAACATGGCGTAAAGTTGTTCCTTTCGAAGAAGTTCCAAGATAAGACGTAAGTGCTGCTCGTGTTCCTCCTGACTCTTGGAGTAGATCAGGATGTCGTCGATGAAAACGATGACGAACTTGTCTAGACAGGGTTTGCACACCCTGTTCATAAGATCCATGAAAACTGCAGGCGCGTTTGTTAGCCCGAATGGCATGACTAGAAACTCGTAATGGCCGTAGCGAGTTCTGAATGCTGTCTTAGAGACGTCCTCATCCCGGACTCTCAGCTGATGGTAACCAGACCTCAGATCAATCTTGGAGTAGTAACTCGACCCTTGCAACTGGTCGAATAGGTCGTCAATACGAGGAAGAGGATAACGGTTCTTCACTGTGACCTTGTTCAGTTCGCGGTAGTCTATGCACATCCAGAAAGTGCCATCCTTCTTTTTCACGAATAATACTGGAGCTCCCCAAGGCGAAGAGCTTGGACGAATGAAGCCCTTATCCAAGAGCTCTTGTAGTTGCTTAGACAGTTCTTCCAGTTTAGTTGGAGCTAAACGATACGGTGCGCGAGCTATAGGTGCTGCTCCTGGAGCTAGCTCGACTTGAAACTCGACCTGGCGATGAGGCGGTAGACCAGGTAAATCTTCAGGAAACACTTGAGGGAATTCGCGTACAACTGGAATATCCTCTACCTTTTTCTCTTTCGTCGATGCATCAGTAACCAGTGCCAAAATGGCAGTGTGTCCCTTTCGTAAACATTTCTGAGCCTTCAAGAAAGAGATGATGCCAACCACTGCACCACTCTTGTCGCCTTGAACTTCGAGAGGTTCCTTATCAGAACGAGGAATACGAATGATCTTCTCCTTACATAGGATCTCTGCTTGCTGCTTGGATAACCAATCCATACCAACGACGACGTCAAAACTACCCAAAACTATAGGAATGAGGTCGATGGAGAAAGTCTGACCAGCGAGGATAAGATTACAACCCTGAACTATGTGTGTTGCTGTAACATTTGTGCTTGTAATCGTTATGAACAGTTCAATTATCAATAAAACAATTTTATTTAATCCCAATGTTTGTTTGGTTGTGTTTTACATTTTTCATGTTTTGACTTTTGTTCGATTTTATACTCTACATCGCTTTCTGGAGAGTTATACGCTAACTGGTGCTTAAACGTGCTCAGTTTAATGCGACAAATACTCCGGAACATCAACATATACTCAACGTACCTTAAATAACCTTTACATAACTTAGAAATAAGTTTTGAAGGCTTTGGTATAGCAAAAACAAGTTAATTCGCTTACAGGGACTAAACTTGACAAACTGCGAAAGTATGCCAATTGGAACTGTAACGAACATTCCGGAACATGTCCATAAGTTAAACATACCATAAATATCCTTTAAATAGCTTAGAAATAGGCTTTGAGAGGTTTGGTATGCCAAAACAAACTTTTGGATCATTCAGGGACTAAAAGTGTCAAAAAGTGCATAAGTTTGCACTTTCGCGCATAACTTACGTTCTGAATACATCCGGACATCCAAAAATTTATGTAAGCATCCTTATATTATGCCTTAGTGTTTGGCATGAGAAAAATCCATTTGTCGCGTCATTTGGATCGTCTTTCACACTTATGCGCATTCCGTCGTAATTAAGAGAACATCGCGATCGTACGGCCAAACGAACCGACATCCGACACATTTTTGAGCATGTTTCATGTCCACAATGTTTAGGCATCATTTTAGGGCCTTAAAGTTGGCTTTACAGGTCTTAGAAGGGCTGAAAATAGCTTAAACACGCAACAGGGACCAAAACTGTCATTTTTCAAAGTATATGCAGATCAGACGGGCTCAGGCGGCCCGCCTGAGTTTTTGCATATCCTGACGCGGGCCGCGTGGGACTATCAGACAGATTCAATGTATGCATTTAATGCAGTTGGCCTTTCGTTCGATCAAGGGGCGATGCCCTTTCACCCAATCAAGAGCCAAGGGGCATTTCTGACTTACCACAACATTTCGACAAGTGTACGCACGAGATCGCGACACGATATTCGATAAACGATCCTAACGGTTCCACTTTTCCTATAAATACCCCCCCCCTTTGTTCCAAAACCCACACAATCTGATCTTAAGGCTCTAAGTTGGAACCATTGTTTCATACCTGAGCCATTTTGGTCTAGATTAGCATTCGGGGACCCTCCGTAAGTCTTCTTTCGTTCTTTATTCGCTTTTCGAGTCCGAAAGTCAACGTTTTGTTGACTTTCTGCATTGACCAGCTTATGGTCGATGCGAAGTTCATGGAACTTCATAACGTGAGCGTGATCACGATGGTTATAGTCCGTAGTGACTATACCTACTGATCACCACGTTATCTAGGCTCAGTGACGAGTCGTAGTTTCGGCCAAAATGTGCATTCTTGCATATTTTGTAACCAAACTACTCGTGGGCATCAAAGCCGTTTGTTTTGATGTCAAACCTGTTTTCAAACTTAGTTAAGCATGTTCTAACATGCTTAGCTCGTCACTTTTAGTTTAGTGCTTATATAGGGTCGTAAGGTAAGCGATCTAAACCATCGCTTATACTTTCGAACCCGACCCATTTGGTCGATCATTAGGATCCGACCAAACACCTTAGGTGACCATAGCTATAACCTTCCAAGGTTATACCTTGTGGTCGCGCTCTTAGGCGTCTCGAACGCGTTCTACGCGAATGACGCGTTAGGGTATCATAAGCTACCTAAACGGGTCATGATGGACCGTAAGCACTTAGGTTAAGTTTCATTTTAGTATGTAGGCTTTGTTAAACCATATTACACGAGTCTCCATACTCGTTTAGTTTACGAACCCGCGTACTATTCGATCCTTCCGATTTGGTCCGGTATATTAACATAGCTACCTATTAGGTGCCGTTTGATATCCCGTGATCTTTAGCATTATCTGGTTATTATACAAGAACTCCAAAGCAATCTCAGGTGAGTACATTGAACCCCTCTTTTACTGTTTTCCAAACTGTTTTGGGGTGAAACACATGTGCCTATCTGTTACATTCATGCTTTCCATGTTTTCACATCATATGTCTGCTATGTTGTTAGTACATTATAGTACACGATTTCATTACATTTTATGCTATGTATGCCCATTGTGTGCGTACTTAGTACATTGATTTACATGAACATTTCTGCTGCATATGTTTACTCAGCATATGGGCACATTGATTTACATGAACATTTCTGCTGCATATGTTTACTCAGCATATGGGCACATTGATTTACATGAACATTTCTGCTGCATATGTTTACTCAGCATATGGGCACATTGATTTACATGAACATTTTTGTTGCATATGTTTACTCAGCATATGGACACATTGATTTACATGAACATTTCTGTTGCATATGTTTACTCAGCATATGGACACATTGATTTACATGAACATTTCTGCTGCATATGTTTACTCAGCATATGGGCACATTGATTTACATAAACATTTCTGCTTCGTATGTTTACTTAGCATACTTAGTACAATTGTTTACATCACATGCCTTCATTTTGTTATGACATTTGGTTTGTTTAACATGGGACAATACATTCATTAACATTAGCTACGCCGTTCGTTAGTAGGTAGTGGTACCATAGGAATTGACAACTCCCATTCCTGATGTCACACCCCGATTTCCACGTGTCACCGGTGGGCCCGGTGTGGGGTACAGTGACGTAGTTGGCATCGTCATAGACAATCAACACAATATAATAATGCACAGCGGAAGCAGAATAGAAACATTTCAACTTTCAAATATAGTGTAATAATAAATATCACAGTAGTTGAAATGGATCCACAGGCGGATCAAATAAAATAGAAATAAATAGTTCAACAGATAAATGTCGTCCGAGTTTGCGAGACTATTGTGGACGCTCTCTAGGAAACAGCCAGCCTATTTCCGTATAGTACCTGCACTTAATCTTTTGGGAAAAATACGTCAGTTTACACTGGTAAATACAAATCGACTGACTCATTTTGAAAATGATTGAAAATTGATTTAAATGCACAAGGCATAAATATTTTTATTAACTTGGGATAATTATATAATATAAACTTGTGAACGAATTACATGCACTTATATCTCTGGTGGCCCGGGATCTACTGTCCGGGCTAGAGATTTAATTGACACACCACATCAAAGAGTTATACACGACGGGTGTACGCCTACACCCCGTGCTCTGGTCGTGGCCATCTCGTAAGATAATGCCAAGGATATCCGGGACATGGTCAATAACCCCCCAAAGCCTTTAAGTAAGACAAAACTGTTTAAACGAAGTCGCACAAGCTATTCAAGACTGAACACCTATAAGGAGCAGGACTTGTGCGCCCGATCAAGCGGTATTTTAAATACCGTACCCCAAGCCCGTATAGGGAAAATAAGTCAAAATGTATTTACCTGAGCAAGTATAAGTCACAAACGATAAGTGTTGATAGCTTTTACCGGGCTTCCTAATCTGGAACAAAGGTTTATAATTAACCTATTAGATTCCTAACGGGTCTTTTATTTAAGCCTAAGCTTTGACCGGTTAGTTTTAGGAGTGATACGGTTTACGCACGATTAAGCGAAAGACCGGATAGAATGTGATTTAGACCCGACAAGTTTGACTACTTGTATAATATGGGTATACTAAATACATTCTGGATTTTGAAGTAAAAACGATATTGTTTGACCCGTTTCGGTCAATTTACGCAAACTAGTTACGTAAACCGAACCGAACGCGGTAAGGCGGTACGGGTAGCCAAAAGATTCAAATGCAAGTTCCCTGATGTAATATGCTCAAAATATGATATTATATCAGTAAGTTATGTTCTATATTGCCCGGGATAATTTTAAACTCAATTTATGCCTTAGAAGGGCATTTTGGTCATTTAAAAGATAATAAAAGGATAAAATTAGAAATCTGAGTTTCGGGTCTGGTTCATACAGTAAATATACTTAATATAACATATTATATCAGTAGGGTATGACCCATATACCAAATATTTCATTTAAAACCAAACTATGCACCGTAGGGGTATTTTAGTAATTTCACAAGGGCTAAAAATGCCAAAACTGGAAGTCTGAGTTTATATACTTATACTTACTGTTTTTATATGAAAATATGTTAAACACATCAGTAGGTATAGGTCTTATATGTTTAAAACAAGTATAACGCTTACTATGCGCTTAAAACGCTAAATATGCGATTTAAGGGCGTTTTCGGGTTTTCAAATTAAATCTGAGATTTTTTTATATTTCCAGAATACTTAAAATAATTTATTCATCATATAAAATCAGTAGAAAAAGGTTTCGGGTCAAAAGGATGTGTAAAACTCATTTTATGGCTAAAACGGTCAAAACCGACATAAGCCGAAATGACTAGGTGATCTAGGATCCGTTCAGCCAAAAATCAATTAAAAATCATCAAAATTCCCAGAATATTATAATACATCAGTTGGTAAAAAGTTTCGTGTCAAAATGTGGCCCGAAACGGGTTCTACGCGAAAAGGACCGTTTATGTAAATTTATAATATAGTTTACGCTAATGGCCATAACTCACAATCTGGACCACCAACTGATCCGAAACTTTCGGTGCAAGTTTATATAATAAAAATAAAGATTTCTATCCTTTTACTTTTCCAAAAATCCCGTTTTAACTCAAAAAGGGCAAAATAGTCAACTTTATGCATAAACCGGAAACATGCATTCGAATAGGCTAAGCATAGACTTAATCAAAGAAAATTCCAGAAAGTTTAACTAAAATAAAAATAGTCAAAAATACTTTCCAATACAGATCTCGAACATGCATGTACGAATCCGAATCGATGGTCTACGAAATAACCGTTTTACAAGACTTTCGGTTCCGATTCGTGGCTATACTATAGATTGTCGAGTTGATGATGATTAAAACACATTCTTATATATGTTACAAGTTATTTTTAATGATCAATCAGGTTGCATGTCATCTATATCATTAATCATGTCATTTTTCACAAAAATCGCTTCTGTTGACTTTTTAGAAACAGGTTTGACTCGACATTAAGCATGCATGTAGTGGGAATCAGTTAGTACCCTTTAGAGGGTTTGTTTCCCACATAAATACCAATCTATAACAAGTTTCAATTCGAGAAATTACTGAAAGAAATCCGTTTAATCAGAAAGTCAAAGGTTATGAACACCCAGTTTGACTTTTACTAATAATCAAAGCAAAAACGGATTAAAGAACGAATTGAAGGCTTACAAGAGTCCTAAAGATGTTTAGTGGACACTAGAAGTCGGCCTTGATGATCAGATTTCCTCCAGAAAGCTTGCTTGAAGTTCTTGAATATTGAGAGCACTTGGTTACAAATGAAAAATGATCAAGAAATGATCAATAATCTGATTTAAAGCCAAATTTTTGAGGTTCCTGTAGTAGTAGGCATGCATGGCATGCTATTGGTGCAAGAGGAGGCGAAAATGAGCTGTATAACACTTGAATTCGGACCCAAATAACCCAAAATACGATTTCTGGTCGCTGGCAGTCCCACGCGGCCCGCCTGGGCATGTCCAGGCGGGTCGCCTGACCCTCCTGATCAGCCAACAAGTTTCAATCTTTGGCAGAATTGGTCCCTGAGCTTGTACGTGCTGTTTCGGCTACTTTTCTCGACCCGTAAACCCCCAAACTTGGTTTTTATGGACCTTAGGACTTTTACCAACATGGTAATGCCCTCGGATAACTTTGCGCTCAACCGAAAAGCCCTGAAATTCGACGTTGACGCTTCTAGTCCCTTAAGTACGGTTTTGGCCATAACTTTCTCATACGTTGACGAAACTTCATGAAATTTTTACCACATATTCTAGTGAGTATATTTTAGCTATACAAAGCTTCGGGTCTGCCAAAAGTTCACTCAGAGGTATAAATTAAACATGTTGACACTTTTGGCCCCTATAGTTTACGATACTTCACTTTTGGGCAATTTCCGCGTCGTATGATCCATGAACCATCCGTTAAAGGTTATAAACATTATGTGGGGTTATCATAGAGCCTATTTATCCATTGTTGACACTTTGGACCCTTACGTTCCATAGTTTTCACTGTTTGTCACTTTTAGTCCCTCTAAAGTATGTTTTCACATAACGGAACCTTATGACACGTGTCAAGACATCATTGGACGAAATTTTTCGAGGTGTTACATCCTCACCCCCTTAAAAGAAATCTCGACCCCGAGATTTATTCAAACAAATGGGGATATTTTTCTTTCATCGTGGATTCCACTTCCCACGTGTATTCGGGACCTCTACGGGCATCCCATTTGACCTTAACAATAGGCACTTGCTTCCTTCGAAGCTTCTTTACCTGTCGATCCTCAATCGACAAAGGTTTTTCAACAAACTTTAGACTTTCGTCTATGTGTATATCTGTATGCGGTATAACCAGTGAATCGTCAGCGAAACACTTCTTCAAATTACAGATATGGAACACATTATGAATAGCACTAAGCTCTTCAGGCAAGTTTAACTTGTAAGCGACTGACCCGACACGTTCGATAATCTCGAAAGGTCCTATGTATCTCGGGCTTAGCTTGCCTTTCTTTCCAAATCGCATTACACCTTTCCAAGGTGATACCTTAAGCAACACTTTTTCACCCACATCGAAGTGAAAATCCTTGCGCTTAGGATCCGCATAACTTTTCTGCCTATCCCTGGCAGCTTTCAAACGATCACGGATCTGAACGATCTTGTCTGTCGTCTCAAAGACGATATCTGGTCCAGACAACTGGACATCTCCAACTTCTGCCCAACAAATGGGCGATCTACACTTTCTACCGTATAGGGCCTCAAAAGGCGCAGCCTTTATGCTGGAATGGTAGCTATTGTTGTAAGAGAATTCAATCAGTGGTAGGTGCTTATCCCAACTACCACCTAAGTCGATCGCACATGCTCGAAGCATGTCTTCCAAAGTTTGAATAGTACGCTCACTCTGACCATCGGTCTGAGGATGGTAAGCCGTACTAAAATTCAAACGAGTGCCCAACGACTGTTGGAAACTTTTCCAAAAATGTGACGTATATCTAGTATCTCTATCAGAGATAATAGATATAGGTATACCATGTAGCGCTACTATCTTATCGACGTATAATTGAGCTAACATATCTGAGCTATACGTCTCTTTGATGGGTAGAAAATGAGCTGACTTAGTCAGTCTGTCTACTATGACCCATATGGTATCATTTCCCTTTTTCGTCTTCGGCAGCTTGGTGATAAAATCCATTGTCACCATTTCCCATTTCCACTTGGGAATTTCAGGTTGCTGAAGCAAACCTGACGGCTTCTGATGCTCGGCCTTGACTTGCGCACAAGTCAAGCATTTGGCCACATACTCGGCCACGGACTTTTTCAAACCAATCCACCAGTAGTTTGATTTCAAATCCTGGTACATCTTATCAGCTCCAGGATGAACGGAATATTTAGAGCTGTGGGCTTCCTGGAGGATAACATCCCGAAGTCCTCCATATACTGGAACCCATATTCGTCCGTTTAGTCGTAACATTCCATCCTTGTCGTGGGATAACTGCTCCTCAGTTACTCCCAACTTTTCTGCAGGATAGTTAGCTTCCAGCACAGCTTCCTTCTGTGCAGCTAACACCCTTTCATTCAAGTTATTTCTTATTTCAATGCGCTTGGCATTGATTCTGATTGGTTTAACCCTTTCCTTTCTACTTAAGGCGTCGGCAACCACATTTGCCTTGCCTGGATGGTATCGTATCTCGCAATCATAATCATTGAGAGTTTCCATCCATCGCCTTTGACGCATGTTCAATTCCTTCTGATTGAACAAGTGCTGAAGACTCTTGTGATCCGAATAAATGATACACTTGGTTCCATACAAGTAATGTCTCCATAGCTTTAAAGCAAATACAACCGCACCCAATTCCAAATCGTGGGTGGTGTAGTTCTTCTCGTGCACCTTTAGCTGGCGAGAAGCATAGGCAATGACTTTGCCTTTCTGCATGAGTACGCAGCCCATGCCAGTATGTGATGCATCACAATACACCACAAATTCATCTATACCATCGGGCAATGTTAATACCGGCGCATTGCTCAGCTTCTGCTTCAGAATGTCAAAGGATTCCTGCTGCTTAGGGCCCCAGTCAAACTTAATCTTCTTACGGGTCAATGAGGTTAGGGGCGCAGCAATTCTTGAGAAGTTCTCGATGAATCTCCTATAATATCCTGCCAATCCGAGGAAACTGCGAATCTCAGTAGGAGTCTTTGGCTCCTGCCAGTTCATGACTGCTTCTACTTTGGCGGGATCTACTTGGATACCACGCTCGCTTACAACATGTCCAAGGAACTGGACTTCTCGAAGCCAAAATTCACACTTCGAGAATTTGGCATAAAGCTTCTCCTGATTCAAAAGTTTGAGAATACAACGAAGGTGTTTCTCATGATCAGCTTGGCTCTTCGAGTAGATAAGGATGTCATCAATAAAGACGATAACGAACTTATCTAAATAGGGTTTACAGACGCGATTCATGAGGTCCATGAATGCGGCTGGTGCGTTAGTGAGCCCAAACGGCATCACTAGGAACTCGTAATGTCCATAACGAGTCCTAAACGCGGTCTTATGTACGTCTTCATCCTTGACCTTCAACTGATGATAACCTGACCTGAGGTCAATCTTGGAGAAGTAACTTGCTCCTTGCAACTGATCGAATAGATCGTCGATCCTGGGTAACGGATACCGATTCTTGATAGTGACCTTATTAAGCTCACGGTAATCGATGCACAGACGCATCGATCCGTCCTTCTTCTTAACGAACAAGATTGGCGCTCCCCAAGGAGACGAGCTAGGTCTAATAAAACCTTTAGCTAAAAGCTCATCCAACTGCGTCCTCAACTCCTTCATCTCCGTTGGTGCCAATCTGTATGGTGCTCTTGCTACAGGTGCAGTGCCTGGAATGATATCTATCCGAAACTCTACTTGTCTATCCGGTGGCAATCCGGGTAGTTCTTCAGGAAACACTTCAGGATATTCCGAGATAACAGGAATATCTTCAATCTTCGGCTTCGGCTCATCTATGGTAACTTGTGCCATATAAATGACACATCCCTTCTGCATGCACCTGGATGCCTTGAGCATGGACACTTGCTCCGGCAATCCATGCTGGGTATCTCCTTGAATGGTAAGTGACTCACCAGACGGAGTCTTAATTATTACTTGCTTTCTATTGCACAGAATCTGGGCTTGGTTACTCGACAACCAATCCATGCCTATTACTATGTCGAATCCAGCTAGCTTAAAGGGAAGCAAGGATAACGGGAAAGAATGATTCCTAATGGATATAACATATCCATCTAGAACAGTTGAGGCGGTTTCTATGGTTCCATCGGCTAATTCCACCTCATATTTCACACTTAAGGTTTTAACAGGAAGGTTCAACAGTTTACAAAACTTATTATCTACAAACGACTTATCAGCTCCAGAATCAAACAAGACTCTAGCAAAAACATCGTTTACAAGAAACGTACCGGTAATGACGTTATCATCAAGGACTGCTTCCTTTGCGTCCATTTTGAAGACTCTCGCATTAGTCTTCTTCACTTCCTCGGCCTTCTTCGCAAACTTTGGGCAGTTGGGCCGAATGTGCCCTTTCTCGTTGCAACCAAAACACGTTGCATCCTTCATCTTCTTGCAATCCACAACTTTATGATCTGTGGACTTGCAGATTCCACAACGTTTCTCGAAAGACTGGGATTTAGTTTCCAACCGACACCTCCCAAAGTGGTGCCTCCTGCAGATCTTGCATCTGGGTTTCTCACCCGACTGATGATCATTTCTCCTAGACCCCGACCCTTTCCTGTGGTCGTTGTTCCCTCTATGTCGCTTTTCAGATCTTCGTGAGGTGTCATCCTCACGTTTTCGTTTGTTCTCCTCAGAGCTCTTCATAGCTCTCAATCTAACCACGTCTTGAGTGAGGGAGAGGGATAGATCTGCTACGGATCTAAATGTAGTGGGTCTTGAAGCCTTGACGCTGGCTTTAATCTCCGGTGCCAGACCCCCAATGAATCGAGCAATCCTACGCGGCTCCGGGGTCACCAAGTAAGGCACTAAACGAGACAGCGTGTTGAACGTAGTAAGATACGCTTGACAATCGAGGTTCTTCATGACTAAGGATACAAAATCCGATTCAATTCGCTCAACCTCGTGCTGCGGACAGAAGTTTTCTTTAATCAGGGCCACAAACTGTTCCCATGACAAACCGTACAGTGTGGCCTTACCGGCAGCTTGTAGGAGTGACTTCCACCAGGCTAACGCATCTCCTTTGAATGACTGGGACACGTACTTCACGACGTCCCTATCAGCACACCCGCTGATATCAACTACAGTGTCCATCTCGTCAATCCACGTCATGCAGTCGACGGCTCCTTTTTCCCCAGTGAAATCTCTGGGCTTGCAAGATACAAAGTATTTGTACGTACAGGACCTGCTGTACGTGTCACGTTTCAGTTCAATCTCCTGCTTTGGGACGCTGCTGTGGTTGGAGGAATGATTATCATCCTCGACTTTCTTTGGCTCACTCTTTTTAGACGGCGGCTTACTATGAGCCCCAGAATGAGTCTTAGCCTTGACATGCGTCACTGAGCGGGTTCTACTCTGAGTACCACTAGATTCTTTGAACTGCCTATCCATAGCCTTGGCGACAGCATTATCAATCAGTGCTTGCAATTCTGCACCGGTAACGTGAATCTTTGCATTATCTGAGCGTTCCCCAGAATGACTGTTGGTTTCTTCCGATTTGGCCATCGTAGCTTTAAGCTACAATAAAGGACAAGGTCTTATTTAGAACCTAACAGTATTATCGTCCTAGACGATTTATTAACCATGGTATCAAAAACCTTAGCAGTTAATTTTAATAAATTTCATTCAGGCTCTTATTAGCAATCAAGGAATGAAAATATATATATTGGCACCATAGGCCTAGTCACAAGGACAATCACTAAATTATAAATTTAGATTTTTATAGGATTATAAATTGTATAATTAAACAAATAATCCTTTACTAGACAGAGAGTCATAAACCACAACTGTCATTATATAACATAGTTATAACCCGTAGGTATCAAGCCATTAATAGACTTGTGTACAGATAAAATCTGTAGATATTTCTTTACTAGGCAGGGAGTTATAAACCACAACTGCCACTATATGACATAGTCATAACCCGTAGGTATCAAGTCATTAACAGACTTGTGTACAGATAAAATCTGTAGATATTTCTTTACTAGGCAGGGGGTCATAGACCACAACTGCCACTATATGACATAGTCATAACCCGTAGGTATCAAGTCATTAATAGACTTGTATACAGATATAATCTGTAGATAATTTATTAAAAAGGGTGGCTTGTGTGATTTTACAGATCACGCTTGGCCAGGAATGTTAACATGTTCTCAGATGTTAACAGAGAGTTGAATCCTTTCAACCAGGTTTTACCATCAGGGCCAGGCCTGTTAATAAGGCATTCAGGCTAGGTTATACCTTACTAAGATTCTTATAAAATGGCAAATCAAATAAAAATTGATATTTTCCATTATTTTAATATTATTCATGCATATAAATAAAATGATAAATTCAAATTAACCATTTTAAATTTCCAATAAAGTACCAGTACATATTTGCCCTAAACGGGACTTTGAAATAACATAACTAGCATGAATAACATGCCCGCGCAGGGGCTAAACAAGTACAACAATAACAAAATAAAATAAAACAAACCCACGCAGGGGTTAACAGGATAACATACCCGCGCAGGGGTAGAGAAAGATAGATATACCCACGCAGGGGTAGAGTACTGGAATAAATGTCCACGCAGGGACATGAGTACATGAAATGATAATCGAAGGATTCAACGATCCCTCTTGCTCTTACCCTTGAGCAAATCGAATACCTTCTGGAACATGCCACGGTTGTGACGGCGATCATTTTGCAACTCCCGTCGCATGCTATCAATCCCATGCAGGATCTCCTGAACCTGCGGCGGCGACATCATAGGCGCCGGTGGTGGTGGCTGGTAGTGCTGCGGCTGCGGCGGCTGGTAAGGCTGCGGCTGCGGTGGCTGCTGGTAACCCGGAGGGTAACCAAAAGTAGACTGCCCAGCAGTCCAAGTGTCTCCCAACGGACCACTGGGTGGGAGTGAGCTGTAGTTCACAGCTTGCCAATAAGGGTCTCCCGTGTAATCATAACCCTGAGGGAATACATGCTCGAACGGGTTGAACTGAGCGGCACTAGCATAAGCCGGGATCGGCTCTCCAAAATTCTGCGGCGGCAGAGGCGGGATCGGTATAGAGGTAACCTCTGATACGGGATGCTGAGACTCCCCTGTCTCGGACTCCCCGGGAAGGGACGTGTAGCGGCTGCTACTAACACGTGGAGGGGTGCCTATGCGAATCCCTCCGCGCGTAGACATGCGCGCATTCCTCCTCGGCCTCTGAGGTGGAGGAGGTAAAACTGGTGGCGGCGGTGGCGACGGAGTGATCACGTCATGCCACAGGGCCTCAGATAGGTCCTGCGGTAGAGGCGGCTGCTGCTGAAGCTGCTGCGAGTGGTGCTGCGAGTGCACCGGTGAAACCTGGTGAGACTGGATCATCGGAGAGTTGTGGCTGGGGGTAAAATACCAATCATGCTGCTTAAACCTCTCCTGAAAGCTGTCCCCACCATTATAGGGTGATCCCCTAAATGGCGACCCATCCGATATCTCAATCGGATGGTTAGGCGTACCTGATGGTGGTAGCGACGGGTCCGTATCCTCATCTACGTCCATCTCGTGCCCTCCCGGAAAATGGTCCTCCGGCCCGAGTGGGTTGTGGCCCACTGGCTCCTCCACATAAGCATTAGGGTTATATAAACCCTGGTAGGCTGGCGCTGGATACTGCTGCGGTGACTGGTGCAATGGTATGTACGATCCATGCGAACCATGGGGCCCGTTCTCCGAGTGGGGCCCGAACGAGTGGGGTAATGACGGAGAAGTGCTCGCGGAAACCGAATGCCTAGCAGGCTCGGCAATAGACCTCCAAAGGTCGTTGGCGGCTGTGTGGTGTGTAGCGGATGGAGCCCGCCTATGCGAGGGGCCAGCCTCATGATCGTGCGATGTAGGAAATCCTCCACGACCTCTCATCCTTGGCGGCATCCTGATCCTGTCAAAAATCAAACAAGTTGCACAACAATATATGTAAGACAATGCAATAATAAATAGAAATAAATTAAACGAAATGTTGAACATTTCCTAAGTTCTTTGTCTAGACTCGAAAATCGAGGAATGTGCAATTGTGTAACTGAGATTAAACACATTAGGGTAGTGTTTAATTCACTCAGCGTTGGCTCTGATACCAACCTGTCACACCCCGATTTCCACGTGTCACCGGTGGGCCCGGTGTGGGGTACAGTGACGTAGTTGGCATCGTCATAGACAATCAACACAATATAATAATGCACAGCGGAAGCAGAATAGAAACATTTCAACTTTCAAATATAGTGTAATAATAAATATCACAGTAGTTGAAATGGATCCACAGGCGGATCAAATAAAATAGAAATAAATAGTTCAACAGATAAATGTCGTCCGAGTTTGCGAGACTATTGTGGACGCTCTCTAGGAAACAGCCAGCCTATTTCCGTATAGTACCTGCACTTAATCTTTTGGGAAAAATACGTCAGTTTACACTGGTAAATACAAATCGACTGACTCATTTTGAAAATGATTGAAAATTGATTTAAATGCACAAGGCATAAATATTTTTATTAACTTGGGATAATTATATAATATAAACTTGTGAACGAATTACATGCACTTATATCTCTGGTGGCCCGGGATCTACTGTCCGGGCTAGAGATTTAATTGACACACCACATCAAAGAGTTATACACGACGGGTGTACGCCTACACCCCGTGCTCTGGTCGTGGCCATCTCGTAAGATAATGCCAAGGATATCCGGGACATGGTCAATAACCCCCCAAAGCCTTTAAGTAAGACAAAACTGTTTAAACGAAGTCGCACAAGCTATTCAAGACTGAACACCTATAAGGAGCAGGACTTGTGCGCCCGATCAAGCGGTATTTTAAATACCGTACCCCAAGCCCGTATAGGGAAAATAAGTCAAAATGTATTTACCTGAGCAAGTATAAGTCACAAACGATAAGTGTTGATAGCTTTTACCGGGCTTCCTAATCTGGAACAAAGGTTTATAATTAACCTATTAGATTCCTAACGGGTCTTTTATTTAAGCCTAAGCTTTGACCGGTTAGTTTTAGGAGTGATACGGTTTACGCACGATTAAGCGAAAGACCGGATAGAATGTGATTTAGACCCGACAAGTTTGACTACTTGTATAATATGGGTATACTAAATACATTCTGGATTTTGAAGTAAAAACGATATTGTTTGACCCGTTTCGGTCAATTTACGCAAACTAGTTACGTAAACCGAACCGAACGCGGTAAGGCGGTACGGGTAGCCAAAAGATTCAAATGCAAGTTCCCTGATGTAATATGCTCAAAATATGATATTATATCAGTAAGTTATGTTCTATATTGCCCGGGATAATTTTAAACTCAATTTATGCCTTAGAAGGGCATTTTGGTCATTTAAAAGATAATAAAAGGATAAAATTAGAAATCTGAGTTTCGGGTCTGGTTCATACAGTAAATATACTTAATATAACATATTATATCAGTAGGGTATGACCCATATACCAAATATTTCATTTAAAACCAAACTATGCACCGTAGGGGTATTTTAGTAATTTCACAAGGGCTAAAAATGCCAAAACTGGAAGTCTGAGTTTATATACTTATACTTACTGTTTTTATATGAAAATATGTTAAACACATAAGTAGGTATAGGTCTTATATGTTTAAAACAAGTATAACGCTTACTATGCGCTTAAAACGCTAAATATGCGATTTAAGGGCGTTTTCGGGTTTTCAAATTAAATCTGAGATTTTTTTATATTTCCAGAATACTTAAAATAATTTATTCATCATATAAAATCAGTAGAAAAAGGTTTCGGGTCAAAAGGATGTGTAAAACTCATTTTATGGCTAAAACGGTCAAAACCGACATAAGCCGAAATGACTAGGTGATCTAGGATCCGTTCAGCCAAAAATCAATTAAAAATCATCAAAATTCCCAGAATATTATAATACATCAGTTGGTAAAAAGTTTCATGTCAAAATGTGGCCCGAAACGGGTTCTACGCGAAAAGGACCGTTTATGTAAATTTATAATATAGTTTACGCTAATGGACATAACTCACAATCTGGACCACCAACTGATCCGAAACTTTCGGTGCAAGTTTATATAATAAAAATAAAGATTTCTATCCTTTTACTTTTCCAAAAATCCCGTTTTAACTCAAAAAGGGCAAAATAGTCAACTTTATGCATAAACCGGAAACATGCATTCGAATAGGCTAAGCATAGACTTAATCAAAGAAAATTCCAGAAAGTTTAACTAAAATAAAAATAGTCAAAAATACTTTCCAATACAGATCTCGAACATGCATGTACGAATCCGAATCGATGGTCTACGAAATAACCGTTTTACAAGACTTTCGGTTCCGATTCGTGGCTATACTATAGATTGTCGAGTTGATGATGATTAAAACACATTCTTATATATGTTACAAGTTATTTTTAATGATCAATCAGGTTGCATGTCATCTATATCATTAATCATGTCATTTTTCACAAAAATCGCTTCTGTTGACTTTTTAGAAACAGGTTTGACTCGACATTAAGCATGCATGTAGTGGGAATCAGTTAGTACCCTTTAGAGGGTTTGTTTCCCACATAAATACCAATCTATAACAAGTTTCAATTCGAGAAATTACTGAAAGAAATCCGTTTAATCAGAAAGTCAAAGGTTATGAACACCCAGTTTGACTTTTACTAATAATCAAAGCAAAAACGGATTAAAGAACGAATTGAAGGCTTACAAGAGTCCTAAAGATGTTTAGTGGACACTAGAAGTCGGCCTTGATGATCAGATTTCCTCCAGAAAGCTTGCTTGAAGTTCTTGAATATTGAGAGCACTTGGTTACAAATGAAAAATGATCAAGAAATGATCAATAATCTGATTTAAAGCCAAATTTTTGAGGTTCCTGTAGTAGTAGGCATGCATGGCATGCTATTGGTGCAAGAGGAGGCGAAAATGAGCTGTATAACACTTGAATTCGGACCCAAATAACCCAAAATACGATTTCTGGTCGCTGGCAGTCCCACGCGGCCTGCCTGGGCATGTCCAGGCGGGTCGCCTGACCCTCCTGATCAGCCAACAAGTTTCAATCTTTGGCAGAATTGGTCCCTGAGCTTGTACGTGCTGTTTCGGCTACTTTTCTCGACCCGTAAACCCCCAAACTTGGTTTTTATGGACCTTAGGACTTTTACCAACATGGTAATGCCCTCGGATAACTTTGCGCTCAACCGAAAAGCCCTGAAATTCGACGTTGACGCTTCTAGTCCCTTAAGTACGGTTTTGGCCATAACTTTCTCATACGTTGACGAAACTTCATGAAATTTTTACCACATATTCTAGTGAGTATATTTTAGCTATACAAAGCTTCAGGTCTGCCAAAAGTTCACTCAGAGGTATAAATTAAACATGTTGACACTTTTGGCCCCTATAGTTTACGATACTTCACTTTTGGGCAATTTCCGCGTCGTATGATCCATGAACCATCCGTTAAAGGTTATAAACATTATGTGGGGTTATCATAGAGCCTATTTATCCATTGTTGACACTTTGGACCCTTACGTTCCATAGTTTTCACTGTTTGTCACTTTTAGTCCCTCTAAAGTATGTTTTCACATAACGGAACCTTATGACACGTGTCAAGACATCATTGGACGAAATTTTTCGAGGTGTTACACCTGAAGTCCTGGGTTTGATAGGATTGGAAGGAATGACCGAATTCGATATACATAACTTAGATAAACCTTTAATTTGTTTAAGGGTTTATCGCCGCAGTCTCAAGGCTTGGATGTATGCATAGTTTACAATACCACATAAATGTTAATATCAATAGAGCATGCATTTTTCCACAGAACATAACGTTGATTTAAACCATGTGTTACCTCAACGACTTGTTTTGTGCATTTTACATATGGCTTAAGTTGATACATTTCGCTTACCATACATGATACATTTTGGGATGCACATTACATGATTTACATTTGAACATAAACATTTGACATGGTTTACACAATAACACTTGACATTTGGTTTACACATGAACAATTTACATGGTGGATTGGTTTGGGTAAACGATTTAAGTAACGTGGCGTATGTAATATGATACAAACATGGTGGATACGCCGCTGGTACTTCCTATATATAAATGTTTGTATAATATTACATATCGTGGCGTTATCTAAGTCATTTCAGTTTAGACACATTACATTTTACATAAATAACATATTCTTCATAAGACATTATTTTCACAAACAACTTATCTTATTCAACTCATTTTACTTGGTTATTCGTTTAACCTTGCACTTATCTATACATATCGTTTGATGTTATCGTTTTTCAAATGGTTTACAAAGCAAAACAAATTACAAGGTTCATGACTGACTGTTATTAAACATTTCTTTAAGCTCAAGTCATGAATCCCATTTTCACAAAAACTATGTATCTCACAGGCATTTTTATGCTGACGTACCTACTTTCACATGTGTTTTCAGGAGCTGTTCCATAGGACGATGAACACGACACTAGGGCGGACCTGTGCCTTAGAGACTAAAAACTGAAGATAGAACTAGAATAACTGTGTTTTGAATTCTGTACTTCCTTTTAAGACAATGTAACACCCTTGTTTAATAAATAAAATGTAACTTTAATTTCCATGGTTGTATAACAATTAATTCTGTCCATGACACTCCCCGGCGTTTTCGCCGCGGTTGCATGTTATACGCGGCCGGGGTGTGACAGAAGAGTTGGTATCAGAGCCATTGGTTATAGGGAATTAGGTTATTAGTAATGCTTTGACCTAGACTATAACTTTCTAGGACCCTAACACAAGTTATCTTGTGTTTAGAGTTTAAAACATGCACATCACCTATCCTTAGGTGATAACCACAACGGGAACTTCGGTTCCGAATCCGCTTTGAAAATTAATCATCTGTTCTAGGATGATTGATTACTAGGTTTTGAACCCTCTGTTATAAGGTTTTGAACCCTCTGTTATATGGTTTTGAACCTCTTTGGATTTCAAAAATCCCGTCAAAGTTTTGGGTTAATAGTGTGAACACGTGCGAACTGGAAGAGTGAATGCCTGTACCCTGGGTTTTCTGTCTAAGGCTAGAGTGTTCGTACAAATCCACATAATCGGACCAGTCACTCTTACCTGGGAACTCTTGGGGTGAGTGTTCACTTATAGGCGAGCATGTCTTCGCGATACACTAATCCTGACCCATTTACTTTGACTAAACATTTCATATCGCTTATTTGCTTTGTGATGCATAACCGCCATCTTTGCTTTTGTTGATTTTGCTTCATCTCATTCTCTTCATCCAATCATCTCACTCGTTTCATTTCATGTTTTTCTCTTCTAGAATGCCTCCTCGACGCGACAACCAGATAGCTACTGCCGAGCTGGCGGAGATTATTGCGCAGTAGATGGCTGCTCAATTTCCGAATCTCTTTGCTCAATGGAACCAAGCCAACAACAACAACAATGGTACATGCAAATACAAGGATTTTAACTCGGCTAAGCCACTCAAGTTTAGTGGTTCTGAGGGAGCAACTGGGCTTCTTCAGTGGTTCGAGAGCATCGAGAACACTTTCCGTCATGTGCAGTGTCCTGACAATCGCAAGGTCGAGTTTTCTTCGAGTGTGTTTCAGAAGAGGGCTCTTACATGGTGGAATGGGGTTATGAGAGATCAAGGTGCAGAAGTTGCTCTAGCTCAAACATGGGCTGAACTGAGAGCTCTTATGATGAGGGAGTTTTGTCCTCGTCATGAGCAACGAGCGTTGGAGAAAGAATTTGATGTTTTGAAGCAAGATAGTGGCGAGCACAGGGCTTATACGGATAGGTTTGAGGAGTTGAGTCTTCTTTGCCCGACTATGGTTACCCCACTCGATAAGGCCATCGAAAGGTACATCGACGGCCTACCTGACTCGGTACAAGACATCCTTACTGGTAGCAACCCTACCACACTCCGTCAGGCAATCGAGTTATCAGCGACACTGACTGAGTCGCAGATTCGAAAGAATAAGCTACACAGGAAGGGTGACAAGGGCAAGAAACAGTCGGCTGACAAGGAAGATAGCAAGAAAGGTCAAAACAAGAAGGGAAAGGATTCTGGTTCCTCAAGGGGGTCAAGGAAGCGTAAGGCTTCCCAAAATTTTGCTGTCACTGCCCAAGCTAACCAGGCAGCTCCCAACCAAGCCGCACAGCCTCCAGCCAAGAAACCCTATTCAGGAAGTGCACCTTTGTGCAATCGATGCAACAGTCACCACCAGCCACAATATCAGTGCCATTTCTGTACTAACTGTGGGAAGTCGGGTCATCTTGCCGATGTTTGTCGGTTTGCTCAGAATCACGCAGTCCAGAACCCTGCTCAACAGGTTGCTCAGCAACAGGGTCAGGCTGCACGACCAAACTACCCACCAGGTGCATGTTATAATTGTGGGGATCTGACCCACTACAGAAATCGGTGTCCAAGACTAGTCAACCAGAACCAGAATGCAAACCAGAATCCGGCACCGGCTCGAGGTCGAGTCTTTAACATGAATGCACAAGAAGCACAAGCAGACAACGAGGTGGTGAACGATACGTTCTTTATAAATAATCAGCCAGCATCTGTTCTTTTTGATTCGGGTGCCGACAAGAGTTTTGTGTCATTGTCTTTTGAGACAATGCTTCGCGTGTCTAGAACGAAACTAGGTAAACCTTTGACAGTAGAGGTTGCCAGTGGTGAACCCATCGTTCTTAATTCTGTTCTACGCAACTGCCAGTTGAATCTTAATGACCATATTTTTCCTATTGACCTCACGCCAATGCAACTTGGAAGCTTCGACGTTATTGTGGGAATGGATTGGTTATCTAAGC
Organism: Helianthus annuus; assembly: GCF_002127325.2. NCBI lineage: Eukaryota > Viridiplantae > Streptophyta > Magnoliopsida > Asterales > Asteraceae > Helianthus > Helianthus annuus. The sequence continues at coordinate 135,448,727 of NC_035440.2, forward strand.
ATCGCGCAGAGATAGTTTGTTCGGAGAAGATTGTTCGTGTGCCGCTGTCTACAGGCGAGATCCTACAGGTTCGTGGTGAGAAGCCTGCCGGTGGTCTCAAACTTATGTCTTGTTTTAAAGCACGGAAGTATCTGCGAAAGCACTATGTGGCCTTCCTAGCACATGTTACAGCAGATAAAGGCAAGGGTAAGACTATTTCAGATATTCCTGTCGTTCGGGATTATTCTGAAGTATTCCCTGAAGACTTACCTGGTCTACCTCCAGCACGCCAAGTCGAGTTTCGTATTGATCTCGTACCTGGTGCAAATCCCATTGCCAGAGCTCCATACCGTCTTGCACCGTCTGAGATGCAAGAATTATCTAAACAGCTTCAGGAGCTCTCCGACAAAGGTTTTATCCGTCCTAGCTTTTCACCTTGGGGTGCTCCCGTTCTTTTTGTAAAGAAGAAGGATGGATCTTTTAGGATGTGTATCGATTATCGCGAGCTTAACAAGCTTACCATCAAGAATCGATATCCCCTACCTCGCATTGATGATCTCTTTGATCAATTGCAAGGCGCTTCTTATTTTTCGAAGATTGATCTTCGATCTGGATATCATCAGCTCCGTGTGCATGAAGAAGATATTCCAAAGACAGCGTTCCGTACTCGTTATGGACATTATGAGTTCACAGTCATGCCATTCGGTTTGACTAATGCTCCTGCTGTTTTCATGGACTTAATGAATAGGGTCTGCAAACCTTACTTAGATAAGTTCATCATCGTTTTTATTGATGACATTTTGATATATTCTAAGACGCGAGCTGAATGAGCAACATCTTCGTCTTACTCTGGAACTCCTAAAGAAAGAGCAACTTTTCGCCAAATTCTCCAAGTGTGAATTCTGGCTTAAAGAAGTTCAATTCTTAGGGCATATTGTCAACGAACAAGGTATTCATGTAGATCCCTCCAAGATCAGCGCGATTAAGGATTGGGATACACCTACTACCCCTACTGAAGTTCGTTCTTTTCTTGGTCTAGCGGGTTATTAACGCCGCTTCATTGAGAACTTCTCAAAGATTGCAGTTCCTCTAACTGCTCTAACTCAGAAGAACAAGCCATTTGATTGGGGAGTCAAACAAGAGGAAGCATTTTTGACTTTGAAACAAAAGCTTTGCGACGCGCCTGTCCTAACATTGCCTGAGGGCAATGATGATTTCGTCGTTTATTGCGACGCATCTAAATTAGGCCTTGGCTGCGTCCTGATGCAAAGAAACAAAGTCATAGCATACGCATCAAGGCAGTTAAAGATTCATGAGAAGAACTACACCACTCATGATCTGGAGTTGGGTGCAGTTGTCTTCGCTCTCAAAATCTGGAGACACTATTTGTACGGTACAAAATGTGTGGTTTTCACAGACCACAAAAGTCTTCAGCATATCTTCCATCAGAAAGAACTCAACATGAGACAACGACGTTGGGTTGAACTTCTAAACGACTATGACTGCGAGATTCGCTACCATCCTGGTAAGGCGAATGTCGTAGCCGATGTTTTAAGTCGCAAGGAACGTACTAAGCTTCATTGTGTACGTGTCCAATCTGTTATTCAAACCGACATCCAAGCACGTATTTCTCAGGCTCAACAAGCTTGTGTTTCACAAGGTTTAATGGATAAGGAATTACCTTATCACATAACTCCTGCTCTAGAGCTAAAGGACAATGGATCGTATTACTTCATGGACCGTTTGTGGGTCCCAAGCCAAGATAATCTTCGTACCTTGCTTATGGATGAAGCCCATAAGTCTCGTTATTCTATTCATCCTGGCTCAGATAAGATGTATAAGGATCTTCGTATTCAGTATTGGTGGCCTGGTATGAAGAAAGACATTGCCTTATATGTATCAAAATGCCTTACTTGTCTCAAAGTTAAAGTTGAGCACCAGCGTCCTTCTGGTTTATTGGAGCAACCAGAGATCCCAGTTTGGAAATGGGAAAACATTACTATGGATCTCATTACCAAACTCCCGCGCACAAAGAAAGGTCACGATGCCATCTGGGTAGTCGTTGATCGTCTTACAAAGTCAGCGCATTTCTTGCCAATCCGTGAGGATTTTTCGGCTGACAAACTTGCTCAAATCTACGTGGATGAAATTGTAGCACGACATGGTGTTCCTTTGAACATCATTTCTGACAGAGATGCTCGTTTCACTTCTCATTTTTGGAGAACCATGCAATCTGCTATGGGGTCTCAACTCAATTTGAGCACAGCTTATCATCCGCAAACGGATGGTCAATCAGAAAGAACAATCCAGACACTGGAGGATATGCTTAGAGCTTGTGTGATCGATTTTGGTGGTAGTTGGGATTCGCATCTTCCATTAATTGAATTCTCCTACAACAACAGTTATCACTCCAGCATCAACATGGCTCCTTTCGAGGCTCTCTATGGTCGAAAATGTCGTTCACCAGTCTGCTGGAATGAGATTGGCGAGGCTCAGCTTACTGGACCTGCCCTCATTTTAGAGACAACAGAAAAGGTAAAGAAAGTTCGTGATAACCTTCGGACAGCTAGAAACCGTCAAAAGAGTTACGCGGACCTAAAACGCAAACCCTTGGATTTTCAAGTCGGTGATCGTGTATTACTTAAGGTCTCACCTTGGAAAGGTGTGATCAGATTTGGAAAGAAAGGAAAACTTGCACCTAGATACGTTGGACCATTCAGGATCGTCGAAAGAATCGGTAAGGTAGCCTACAGACTTGAGTTACCTCCTGAACTTGGAAATGTTCATCCAACCTTTCACGTGTCCAATCTCAAGAGGTGTTTAGCTGATGAAAACCTCCACATACCGCTTGACGAAATTCGTGTTGATAAAACACTAAAGTTTGTTGAGAAACCGGTAGAAATCATGGAACGTGAAGTCAAGTGGCTTAAACGCAAGCGCATTCCTTTGGTCAAGGTTCGTTGGGAATCTAAGCGTGGACCCGAGTTTACTTGGGAACGTGAAGATCAAATGAAGGCAAAATATCCGCATCTTTTTCCATCAGTTTCCTCTAAATAAATTTCGGGACGAAATTTCCACAAGTAGGGGATACTGTAACATTTGTGCTTGTAATCGTTATGAACAGTTCAATTATCAATAAAACAATGTTATTTAATCCCAATGTTTGTTTGGTTGTGTTTTACATTTTTCATGTTTTGACTTTTGTTCGATTTTATACTCTACATCACTTTCTGGAGAGTTATACGCTAACTGGTGCTTAAACGTGCTCAGTTTAATGCGACAAATACTCCGGAACATCAACATATACTCAACGTACCTTAAATAACCTTTACATAACTTAGAAATAAGTTTTGAAGGCTTTGGTATAGCAAAAACAAGTTAATTCGCTTACAGGGACTAAACTTGACAAACTGCGAAAGTATGCCAATTGGAACTGTAACGAACATTCCGGAACATGTCCATAAGTTAAACATACCATAAATATCCTTTACATAGCTTAGAAATAGGCTTTGAGAGGTTTGGTATGCCAAAACAAACTTTTGGATCATTCAGGGACTAAAAGTGTCAAAAAGTGCATAAGTTTGCACTTTCGCGCATAACTTACGTTCTGAATACATCCGGACATCCAAAAATTTATGTAAGCATCCTTATATTATGCCTTAGTGTTTGGCATGAGAAAAATCCATTCGTCGCGTCATTTGGATCGTCTTTCACACTTATGCGCATTCCGTCGTAATTAAGAGAACATCGCGATCGTACGGCCAAACGAACCGACATCCGACACATTTTTGAGCATGTTTCATGTCCACAATGTTTAGGCATCATTTTAGGGCCTTAAAGTTGGCTTTACAGGTCTTAGAAGGGCTGAAAATAGCTTAAACACGCAACAGGGACCAAAACTGTCATTTTTCAAAGTATATGCAGATCAGACGGGCTCAGGCGGCCCGCCTGAGTTTTTGCATATCCTGACGCGGGCCGCGTGGGACTATCAGACAGATTCAATGTATGCATTTAATGCAGTTGGCCTTTCGTTCGATCAAGGGGCGATGCCCTTTCACCCAATCAAGAGCCAAGGGGCATTTTCTGACTTACCACAACATTTCGACAAGTGTACGCACGAGATCGCGACACGATATTCGATAAACGATCCTAACGGTTCCACTTTTCCTATAAATACCCCCCCCCCCCTTTGTTCCAAAACCCACACAATCTGATCTTAAGGCTCTAAGTTGGAACCATTGTTTCATACCTGAGCCATTTTGGTCTAGATTAGCATTCGGGGACCCTCCGTAAGTCTTCTTTCGTTCTTTATTCGCTTTTCGAGTCCGAAAGTCAACGTTTTGTTGACTTTCTGCATTGACCAGCTTATGGTCGATGCGAAGTTCATGGAACTTCATAACGTGAGCGTGATCACGATGGTTATAGTCCGTAGTGACTATACCTACTGATCACCACGTTATCTAGGCTCAGTGACGAGTCGTAGTTTCGGCCAAAATGTGCATTCTTGCGTATTTTGTAACCAAACTACCGTGGGCATCAAAGCCGTTTGTTTTGATGTCAAACCTGTTTTCAAACTTAGTTAAGCATGTTCTAACATGCTTAGCTCGTCACTTTTAGTTTAGTGCTTATATAGGGTCGTAAGGTAAGCGATCTAAACCATCGCTTATACTTTCGAACCCGACCCATTTGGTCGATCATTAGGATCCGACCAAACACCTTAGGTGACCATAGCTATAACCTTCCAAGGTTATACCTTGTGGTCGCGCTCTTAGGCGTCCCGAACGCGTTCTACGCGAACGACGCGTTAGGGTAGCATAAGCTACCTAAACGGGTCGTGATGGACCGTAAGCACTTAGGTTAAGTTTCATTTTAGTATGCAGGCTTTGTTAAACCATATTACACGAGTCTCCATACTCGTTTGGTTTACGAACCCGCGTACTATCCGATCCTTCCGATTTGGTCCGTTATATTAACATAGCTACCTATTAGGTGCCGTTTGATATCCCGTGATCTTTAGCATTATCTGGTTATTATACAAGAACTCCAAAGCAATCTCAGGTGAGTACATTGAACCCCTCTTTTACTGTTTTCCAAACTGTTTTGGGGTGAAACACATGTGCCTATCTGTTACATTCATGCTTTCCATGTTTTCACATCATATGCCTGCTATGTTGTTAGTACATTATAGTACACGATTTCATTACATTTTATGCTATGTATGCCCATTGTGTGCGTACTTAGTGCATTGATTTACATGAACATTTCTGCTGCATATGTTTACTCAGCATATGGGCACATTGATTTACATGAACATTTCTGCTGCATATGTTTACTCAGCATATGGGCACATTGATTTACATGAACATTTCTGCTGCATATGTTTACTCAGCATATGGGCACATTGATTTACATGAACATTTCTGTTGCATATGTTTACTCAGCATATGGACACATTGATTTACATGAACATTTCTGTTGCATATGTTTACTCAGCATATGGACACATTGATTTACATGAACATTTCTGCTGCATATGTTTACTCAGCATATGGGCACATTGATTTACATAAACATTTCTGCTTCGTATGTTTACTTAGCATACTTAGTACAATTGTTTACATCACATGCCTTCATTTTGTTATGACATTTGGTTTGTTTAACATGGGACAATACATTCATTAACATTAGCTACGCCGTTCGTTAGTAGGTAGTGGTACCATAGGAATTGACAACTCCCATTCCTGAAGTCCTGGGTTTGATAGGATTGGAAGGAATGACCGAATTCGATATACATAACTTAGATAAACCTTTAATTTGTTTAAGGGTTTATCGCCGCAGTCTCAAGGCTTGGATGTATGCATAGTTTACAATACCACATAAATGTTAATATCAATAGAGCATGCATTTTTCCACAGAACATAACGTTGATTTAAACCACGTGTTACTTCAACGACTTGTTTTGTGCATTTTACATATGGCTTAAGTTGATACATTTCGCTTACCATACATGATACATTTTGGGATGCACATTACATGATTTACATTTGAACATAAACATTTGACATGGTTTACACAATAACACTTGACATTTGGTTTACACATGAACAATTTACATGGTGGATTGGTTTGGGTAAATGATTTAAGTAACGTGGCGTATGTAATATGATACAAACATGGTGGATACGCCGCTGGTACTTCCAATATATAAATGTTTGTATAATATTACATATCGTGGCGTTATCTAAGTCATTTCAGTTTAGACACATTACATTTTACATAAATAACATATTCTTCATAAGACATTATTTTCACAAACAACTTATCTTACTCAACTCATTTTACTTGGTTATTCGTTTAACCTTGCACTTATCTATACATATCGTTTGATGTTATCGTTTTTCAAATGGTTTACAAAGCAAAACAAATTACAAGGTTCATGACTGACTGTTATTAAACATTTCTTTAAGCTCAAGTCATGAATCCCATTTTCACAAAAACTATGTATCTCACAGGCATTTTTATGCTGACGTACCTACTTTCACATGTGTTTTCAGGAGTTGTTCCATAGGACGATGAACACGACACTAGGGCGGACCTGTGCCTTAGAGACTAAAAACTGAAGATAGAACTAGAATAACTGTGTTTTGAATTCTGTACTTCCTTTTAAGACAATGTAACACGCTTGTTTAATAAATAAAATGTAACTTTAATTTCCATGGTTGTATAACAATTAATTCTGTCCACGACACTCCCCGGCGTTTCCGCCGCGGTTGCATGTTATACGCGGCCGGGGTGTGACAGTTGCCTCTAGACTTTTACCGTTTGCTAACTCTACGACATGTTTGGTGTTTAGGGGAGTTGGTGCACGTTTTAACATTTGGCTAACTTTCAAAGACACATAACTTGTATCCGCACCCGAATCAAACAATACAGTAACATAAAAGTCGTCAAGAAGAAACTTACCCATAACTATGTTGGGATCATTTCTGGCGTCACCCTGCCCCAACACAAATGCACGACCCCTTGCTTCGTTGCCGTTGTTGTTCCCACCGTTGTTGTTGTTGTCGTTGCCCTGATTGTTGTTATTGTTGTTGTTGTTGTTGTTGTTCTGGTTTCTGTTTAGCTGAGGGCAGTGTCTTTTGAAGTGACCTTCAACGCCACAATGAAAACATCCCATGTTGCCCTGTTGCTGATTCTGCTGTGCTTGTGGCTGCTGCTGATTCTGGTTCGCAGGCCGAGGGCTCCTACAATCCTTGGCCTCATGACCCATCTTGAGGCATCTTTGACAGCGACCCTTGTTACACTGGCCACTGTGGTGTCTGTTGCAGTTGTTGCACTTTGGGAGGTTCCCTCGATAACCACCCTGCCTGTGACTGCCTGAAGAGTGCTGACTGGGACTCTGATAACTGTCAGTCTTTCGCTGCTGAACTTGTGACTGAACTGAAGCTGATCCCTTGCTGGGATCCCCATCCCATTTTCTCTTGTTTTCACTGGGAGTAGCAAGTGTAGTTGAAGTGGTAGCGGTGGCAGTAGCGCTGATACGTTTAGGCAGCTTGTTCTGTTCCACTGCCTGATCTGTGAGGCGATGAGCGAGACGTTGAATAGCCTGGATGTTGTCAAGATTAGCCGATGTCACATGGCTCTGAATTTCTGGTGCTAACCCTTTGAGATACAACTCAATGCGCTTGATTGGAGGGTCCACCATAGTTGGACACAGCACGGCTAGCTCGTTTGACCTTTTAGTATAAGCTTCAATTTCTGACCCAGTCATTTTCAAATGGTAAAACTCATCTTCCAACTTGTGGATGTCTTCCCGCGTGCAGTATTCCCTTTTGATCAGTTCCTTGAAATCATTCCAAGGGGTGGCGTTAGCAGCTGCCAACCCTAAAATCTGCACTTGCGCGTTCCACCAAGTTAGCGCAATCCCCTCTAAAGTACCAGTGGCATATTTCACCCTGCGAGCCTCAGGGCATTCACACATCTCGAACACAGACTCGAGCTTTTCGAACCAGTGGAGGAGTCCAACCGCCCCCTCCGTGCCACTGAACGTGCTTGGACGACAGTCCATGAAGTTCTTGAAAGTACAAACAGGCTGCTGAGCGGGTTGACCTAATGTGTACAAATAGGACAAAGTTAAACACAAGAGTTAATGTAGGATCTAAAGATCCTAGTGTGAATCACATCCGCAGGGTATACTACCTGCTTGTGCAGCTGCAAGTGCCGCAACTACTTGTTCATTGATAAGAGCCGTCAACTGGGCTTGAGTCATGTTCACACGTCCAGACATGATCTTCATAGTAAAAGTAGAATAAGTGAGAATGGTTCGCGAGTAGCGCGATGACAGAAGAGTGTAAGCACATAGGTGTTCTCAAGCAATAACAAATAGTGAACAATGCAATCTAAGCATACTACGAGCAAAGTTCTATGTAATTCTAGCATGTAGGCAATAAACATAAACCTTATTACCTAGGATGTTGAGTCTTGCACGTGGAGTGAAGCGTCGTTGTGGATCGTTGAGAGCACTGTTCTGGTTATAGTCTGGTTTTAATAAAAACGTTTTCCCCATATTAAAACCAAGTTCTCTATAACCAATGGCTCTGATACCGATCTGTCACACCCCCAAAATCCACCTACGGAGTAACACCGCTTGGGAGCGTGACTGACCAGGATCAAGCCACCAATCATATTGAACATGTAAATAATAAGTAAAAGTAAATGCCATTCAACCACCAATATGAAAGGTGTTCAAATTGTAAATATGTTATCACTGTTTAGCGGAAGCGTATAAATAAAACCCAACATAATAAAGTATGAAATGTCTTAAAGTGTTTAACGAAACAATCACGATCCAAGCCCACAACGACCAGCTCCTCCCCGTGCAAGCTCCATGTATCTAACGACCTGCAAGGCATGTAACAGAGGATCAACAACTAGTTGAGCGAGTTCACAGAAAGTAAATGCGTAATAGTAAGTTTGTTTGTAACATGTGGCTCTACTGGGCCGATAGTACGTTCTATTGGTGGGGGCTTCCCATGTTGTATATCCACTAGACTATTCGTAACCATAAGTGTTCTTCATATCCCGAGAACAATAATACGTACAAGTTTTACGTAGGTTTTACGTAAGTATCCTTCACAACCGAGGATAGGGGTACGCGGGGGTTTACGTAGGTTTTACGTAAGTGCCTGACACAACCGAGGCAGTAGTGAGTATAAGTTCACGTAGGTTTTACGTGAGTGTCCTTCGCAACCTGAGGACAGTGATGAGTACAAGTATACGTAGGTTTTACGTATGTGTCCTGCACAACCGAGGACGATGGTAGGTAGTCTAGTAACAGTGTAAGCACAAATCCATTCAATCTCATTCCTTCAATCCCATTCCCAAGCCCTGGGAATCCCATGCCTTAGTAAGAGTGTGAACTCACCTTGGTTTGCTCGGTATGCTAGGTTATGTGCTCACAGTTAGTCAATCAAGTCCTAGAGTACGCACGTATACATAATCATTTTATATTCTCGAAGTTCATGCATGCACATACCATCGTATAAAATAATACATAAACAATTACCAAGTAGCACATAGCACGTATTCTGAATCATATAAGTCATGCATATCAACTAACAATTGTTAATAATTCCAGTTAACTTCTAACAGAAATTAACCAAGTTACTGTGCAGATTTAACCTATCGGCGAAACGCCCCCTGTTTCGCCGTGAACCCTCTCTGACGAAACACTTCTGTTTCGCCAAGGTTGTTTCGTCGTAACGGGTCTTGGCGAAACACCTTTGTTTCGCCAAATCGGTTTCGTTTTCCGGTGATTCGTCGATACTTCTGTTTCGTCCCAACAGCAACAATACTACAGATAAATAATAAAATTCTCGGTTGACCATAAAGTACCACTTGGCCGATACAATCAGCCAATGACCTTCATTTAACCGCCCATCCCCACCAATCATAATAATAAGTTCATGTTAATTCTTTTATCATACTAAACAGTTGACATAATGATTACATCAACTCCTATGTTTGACCGTCCATTACTACCAACCACATGGTTTAGGCTACTGATTTATTCTTCAAGAAACTTGTGCACCTCCAAATATATATATACTAACCGCCACTTACCCATAGGCTTAATACTATTGGACCATTTTTGTTCTAGCCAACAAATGAACCAATGGCATCCAACCATTCAACCAATATTGACTCCCTAATTTAATCACATATAACTGACAAACACATGCAATCATGAACCTAGCCGATCATATGATTTTATTTTTTTGGCTGCACATGCATCACATCACTGATGGTCAAATAGGGTTTAGATAAAGTGGCCAACAATTGAGAAGGATCCATATCCGATTTGACTGCCTTTTCAATACATCGCACATGCATTAATCATCATTCAACAATTCAAGATCATCATAACATTGTCAGATCATTCACGGAAAAGCATAACATAATCACAATCAATACATACTAACGGTTACTTCATGATTGTCAAATAAATGAACAAAAGTGATTCCAATCCAATACCCATCAAACAAATATTCGGAAATAATCTACAGTGAAGGTAGTACACTAACCACAAGATCGATCAAATGAGATGCTGCCTCCAAGAAGTGTTCACAGCCGTTCGCAACTTAGTTAGGGTTTGCAAATATGGTAGATGTTATCACAATACTATATTACGTAACTAAAACAATGTTTAATGGGGCGGTTCCCCTTTAGCCAGTTGTGATCATGGGCTCAAGCCCAAATGATAGTTAGCAATTAAGATAGGGATGGGCTTCGGTTATTTGGACAGCCCAAGGCTCAAATGAAGGGTATAAGGGTGCGGCCCAAATAGTGAGCAATGGCCCAAACGAACAATCGTTTAGTAAAACCAATTATTACTTTCTAACATTAACATTTAATTATTAAGACATGTACACATACACCCATGATATGCACCCAACGAATCTACAAGCAATATGCATATTGCACTTCAAATAAACAAATATAAACATACTTTGCAAATAAGCACATGATTAAGTCGGATAGAGACCTTGAAAACTCGGGTTGTCACATTATCCCCAACTTGAAAGAAATTTCGTCCTGAAATTTAGTACGTGGTTACTGAGGAAGCTAGTTGTGTTGTATCGTTTACTGGTTTTCCTAGGGTGTCACATGGGGGATTAGGATGATAACATCAACAGTAGTCCACCCACAAGCTAATGGTCAAGCAGAATCATCCAACAAGATCATCATCAACAACTTGAAGAAGAAGCTTGGATCCAAGAAAGGGAAATGGGCAGAAGAGCAACCTTATGTGTTATGGGCTGATAGAATAACTCCCAAGAATGCTACTGGTCAAACTCCGTTCTCCTTAGTCTTTGGAGCTGAATCTGTGATCCCTATAGAGATGGTAGTCCCTACTGCAAGAACAAGCATTCGTGATCCTGAAGAAAATGCTGAAAACTTAACTCAAGATCTGGATACCATAGAAGAACTTAGAGATTTAGCAAGGATAAGGCTGGATAGCTATCAACAAAGAATGGCTGGAGCTTACAACAAGAACATCAGGATCAGGAGATTTCAGGTTGGTGACTTGGTGTTGAGGAAAGCATTCCAAAATACCACATTTCCTGCTGATGGCAAGCTAGCACCAAGTATGAAGGTCCCTACCTAATTGAAGCTGAGGCCAGAAAGGGGGCATATCGTTTACTAACAATGGAAGGTGATCTCTTACCAAGGGCTTGGAATGCTGTTCATTTGAAGAAGTACTTCATGTAAGAAGGATCCATGATATACTCAGTTTATGGTGAGGATCCTCACAGGATATATGATCCACATTCTGGTAATGATTTACTTATTTCACAGATTCATAAATTCATTTGATTATTAGGAGAGGGTGTTAGAATCCTTTATCCTTTTTCATCAAGTTTTAAGTTTTGCAGAATTAGATGTATTTTCGACAAAGGATCAAGTAGTTGGTCAAATCTCCAAAGTCTTTGAGTTTATCCCTAGTTTATGGGCTTGTCCCCAGTCTAAGGTATCTATTACCTTCTATGAATCTGGTTTCAACACCTTCGCTAGTTGCGCACGATTATCCTAGTATAGTTCAAGGCAATGGGACCAGTACCCGCTTTAGGGGCTAACAATTTCATTGTTATTGGCTCTATTTAGGATCCTATGTATAATGGTAGACGTACCATACATCCGTTCCTAAGGTTTCTAACATTTTCACGTTAGCTAAGGTTTTGGCATTTTCATGTCACTCAAGTTTGGATAGTCGCCAGTTTAGGCCATACTCCAATTTACACAAGATTCTTTGGGTTTGTCCCCAGTTTTTGGGCTTGTCCCCAGCTTGTTGGGCTTGTCCCCAGTTACTGATGGTTCTTTTCTATGATAATTGGCTTAGTCCCAAGTTATGTGTTATTACAGGTTTCCAGAGTCAAACAGTTAAGGATACAGGATCCTAACTTTCTACTGGTTCTTATCTTTTATTGGCATAGTTGTAAGTGTTAAGGATATAGAATCTTAACTTGGGTTCTTTGGTTTGATCCTTGTTTACCTTTATTTTATTCTTTATTACTACCCTTATCATTTGACAATAAGATATATGATCCTTGATCATATGATTTTTAATCTTTTAATGTGAACCGATTTTGACAAACATTGGGTATCTTTTCTAACAATTTGTAAGCTCTAAAGTTGTAAAACATAAATTGATAAATGAATATGAATAAAACAATATAAGACAGACAACACAAAAGATAGCAAAAAGTTAAAGTTTTATTTATTTATTAATTAACCCTTTTAAAGGTTGTCAAAATTGCCAACCCAAGCTTCTACCAGCAAAACGTGGCCCGTCCACTTGGGTTGGCAAAGGGTGTCCATATTAACAATGTTCAAACTAGTGCAGGAAAATAAAAGGCGAGGAGCATCAATAGCTTCATCCTTCACAAACAGAAGGACCCATCCACCTTTGTTACCCCTATCGTTCAAAAGGATCAGTGATCCTTAGCCCTAAGACTATTGTTCAGCATACAAACCACAATTGCTCAACATCAAACAAAAACCACTAGACCTTAAAAAATGGGCTCTGGCCACTTCTAGAAATTTCCATCATTGCTCATTTATGCAGCCTACACCTTGACTGCTTCATCCACATTCTCTTCTCCGCCTTCACCACTGCCACCAGCCACTGCTACATCCTCAGGATCCTTAGCTCCACTCCCACCAGCTTCAAGGGCCAGCACCTCTTAAGGCTCCTCATCGTCTCCAAGCTCTGCCAGCCTCTTTGTCCAAGCCTCCATGTCCCACTCAGACCTGTCAAAGGAAGGATCAGCAGCTTCCTTAGCCATTTGAAGCTTGATCTTCAGCATCACAATGGCAGCAGAGTGTTTGGCTCCGTCGATAACCTCCAACCTCTCCTTATTAGCAGTGATCTCAACAAGGAGCAGTTCCTTCTGCAGGGTATTGCTATCCTTCTCGAGTTGGGAGATCTTCTTGTCCTTGGCAATTGCTATCTTTTGGAGGTCGAGGATTTTCTCTTCAGCTTCGGCCAAGCGTTGGTCTAGGAGGATTTGAACCTCAGCAAATTTCTACAAGGAAAGTCTCAATTCTCAGGATCCTTTATCCTTAGAAAAGGTGCAAGTTTCAGGATACAAGATCCTTACCTCGAAGACATAGTCATGGAATTGGCGTTCCATCAGAGGAAGACCTTCAGAGGATTCAGTGGGCTTCTTCCTTTTTGTCCCTTTGCCCCTAGTGCTCATGCCCTTAGCTTCTGGCATGCTTTGGCTTGCAGCCAGCTCCTTTTTGATGGACCTTAGAGATACGATATCCTGGATGTCACCAACACTGAATTTGGAGGCAGACTTTAATGACTTAGCAGCGCCTACACACATCACAAACAATCAGATAATTATTCATTATTTAACTTTTCAATTACGTATTTATAAAGATGGATACTTACTTGACATGGTGTAGGAAGTGGAAGAGATTTCGTGAGAATCCTTTGTTCTTGGTGGATAAGTTCTGACAGCAGGATCAAGCTTCCAGAAGGCAGTGATTCTCTCTTCAGTGACAGGTGAACCTTGAAGGTGTAATAGGGAAATAGATGCATAAGATAAAAGAGGAAGGATCAGTTATCCTCAACAGAAAAGAAAAGCCTTACCATGGACCTAGCCTAAGGATCCTATATCCTACACTAGGTGTTCCACTTCTTAGGAAGATAATTCCCGTTTGGGGGTGGAATCTCTTCTCACGAAGAAGAACTGGTTTCTCCAGTTACCATCATTTTTGGTGACCTTCAGCAAGGGATGGGGTTTCTGTGGCTTATGCTTGAAGAGAAAGCGGTGAGAACCATGGCTGACTAGGTTATACAAGCGGCTCAACTCTGACAGACCTATATCTATTCCCTCATGTTCTATGATGTGCTCAAGTGTATACAAAACTCTCCACTCCATTGGCATGGCCTGAATATAGCATAGACCAATTAGTGTGAAGAAGCCCTGTGCGAGAGTTGGGAAAGGATATGTGAAGCCTATTTGGAATGGGGCTGCAGGAAAGGTGACCCAGACGTCTGATATACAATCTCTCTTCGTCGAAGAGTCAAATGGTCGGAAGATAGTACCATCCGGGAAGCAATGGCGTAACTGATAAACTTCAGGATCAAGGAAGCGACAAAGCTCCGTGGAGGGGTTTTTGGTAAGGCCCTGACTCTTCAGAGGGTTGTTGTGCTCAGGACTCTTAGCAGGAGAGGATCGGGTGCTCATCTTAGCCATGGATCTTTGAAGAAAAAGAAAATCAGAAGGAAGAATTTAGAGAGAAGAAGGAAGGAGATACCTGTAGCGATCTTCGAATGAGGATTTAAAGGGGAAGTATCTCGAATTTAAATGCAAAATATTGCCCCTATCCTTATCCTATTTATAATGATTGTTTGTTGTAGGGATGATCCTCGTTGACGTAAGCCTGTAACGGCTCTATCCGTTTCTAACGGCTAGTCCGCATTTCGCTGAAACATGACTATCTGATCGAGTTTCAACTAGTTATGTTTGGGGGCAATTGTTAGGGATAGAATTTTATTGATCATGGATCACGGATCCTCAGTTCAACCTGGATCAATGATCCTCAGAAAATGGTGCAGGAAGGCTAAGGATCCAGGATCCTCTTTGATATTCTAAACCTAACAATTGTTTCCATCACCTTTTAGCTTGTTTTGCAGGTATATTTCAAATGAGACTTGTTTTAACCGAGATTCCAGGGGAATATGCTGCTTATTATGGCACATGCACGAAGTGATGACCGTTGTGGTGATCGTGGATAGCATGCACATTTTTCAGATAGTTAGTTATCTAGTTATTTTCTATCTTTTAAAGGGGATAACAAGCTATTATTAGAAACACATTGACACTCTCGAACTCTCTGAAATCAGTTCGCGAATACACACACAAACACACTAGAAATCGTTGTATCAAGCTTGTTATCTTCCAAAGTTGTAACCTTTATTGTTCAATATAGTTGATAGTGATAGTTTTCACTATCCGAGGTTTTTTATGCCAGAGATCATTCATTGATCAAGGGCTTTTTCCTCGTATAAATCCTTGTGTTCATCACCATTTTCATTCATTTCTTGTTTACACTTTTGTTCATTTAACCAAGCATCTAACCTCACAAAAATCAGATTTGGTTACATTATCCTTGTGTGATTTTTGACCAAAACACTAAGGTTTTAGCATTTTCATGACACTTTCGTTGGGCTTGACCCCAGTTTGGGCCAGACCCTAAGGAATTTGGGCGTGTCCCCAGATTATTTGGGCTTGTCCCTAGTTTATTTGGGTTTGTCCCCAGTTATGATGGGTTTATCCCTAGGATATTTGGCATTCTTTTTTACAAGTTCTTCAGGCTCTAAAGGTTTAAGAATAAGGATCCTAAATCCTTAAACCCTAACTGATTTCACTGGTCTGTATATACAATTGTAAGTCTTGAGGATATAGGATCCTAACTTGGATTCTCTGGTATGTTTTATCCTTAATTTTGTTTACATCATTGATTACACCCTAGACCTTTCAATTAAGGATATATGATCCTTGACCATACAAGTTGTTATATTTTCTTTAAAAGCTATTATGATAGAGAATTGGCACATTTTTAACAACCCAAAATCCTCTAAGTTTTTTGTAAAATAAAGCTAATGACAAACACAAACTTATCAGAACAACATTTCAGAAATAAAAATACAACACAAGATATAGTTAAAAGGTTGTAACTTTTATTAAAACCCCATTAAACGATTACCAAAATGATCAACCCAAGTTTCTACCAGCAAAACATGGTCCATCCACTTGGGTTGATACAGGTTGTCCATACTGATTGTTCTTAAGGTGTAGGAAAATAAAGGCAAGGGGTGTAAAGGCTTCATCCTCCACAAACAGAAGGACCCATCCACCTTTGCCACCCTCTTACTGTCTTAAGGATCCTGGATCCTTACCCTAAAGCTATTTTTGAAATACTTACAGACCAAATTGTTCAGTATCAAAACATCATAAACCAAAAAACCAAACCACAAATTTTAAAAAAAAAGTGGGCTCATGCCTCATCTATATCATCCTTCATTGCCCACCACTGCAACATCACCTTCAGCTGCACCTCCTTTACCACCTTCCTTTGGATCCTTCACCCCGCTTGGTCCAGCTTCCAAAGCCATCACCTGGTCCACTTCACCATCACTGCCTAGGTCTAGGAGAGTCGTCTTCCAGCCAGCAATGTCCTAGGCAGACCGGTCAAATGTATGATCCATAGCCTCTTAGGCTATCTTGATCCTTGCTTGAAGAACAGTACGGGCAGCGCAGACCTTGGCTTCTTCAGAAGCCTCAAACTCGACCTTATTGGCCTCTATCTCTACTACCATGATCCTCTTCTCCAAGCCATTGACCTCCTTCTCCAATTGTGTGATCTTCTTGTCCTTAGCAGCAGCAATGGAACGAAGATCAGCTAGCTCTTCTTCAGCTTGTGCAAGACTCTTGTCTTAGGTGGGCTTTGAGGCATATAAACCTATTCAAGTTACAAGAAAAGGAAGTCAGGATCACTGATCCTTAAAAGCAGTCAAAGAATAAGAATGAGGATCAAGGATCCTTACCTCGGTGACAAAGTCGTGGAACTGGCGCTCTATTTGGAAGCTGTCATCTTCAGGCTCGGATGGCTTCTTCCTCTTGAATCCATCTTTAGCACGGGTGGTCATGACCTTAGGCTCCGGTTGGCTTTGGCCCTTGGCCAGCTCTCTCTTGATCGAATGGGGGGAGATCATGCTGTTAATTTCGCTAGGATCAAAGTTTGAGGCAGATTTGCTTGTGGACCTAGGAGCAATTTTATTGTACATGAATACTTACTTGACAATGTGAAGGATGTGAATGTGGTGTCCTCTAGATCCTTTGCTTTGGCTTGAATGTTCTAACCGTTGAATCCAATGCCCAGAATGCAACTACTCTTTCCTCAGTGCCCAGCAGATCAGCAAGAGAGGAGAAATTGGTCACTGCACAAGTGAATAAAACAAGATCAGCTATCCTCACAAAAATAAAGAACTCTCTACAATCCTAACCTAAGGATCATATATCCTACCCTTTAAGTTCCACTTTTTTGGGAGACTATCCCCTAAAGGAATAGTATCCCTCCTCATAAAGAAGAATTGGTTCTTCCATGAGGTGTCGTTCTTAGTGGTCTTAAGGAGTGGGAGTGGCTGCTGAGGTTTGGCTTTGAATAGGAATCGGTGGGATCCATGAGACATAAGATTGTACAGGTGTGAGAGTTCAGAAAGGTTGAAGTCCAGTCCTTCATCACCAATGATCTGTTCAAGAGTGTATAACACCCTTCACAACATCGGCATCGCCTGACTGTAGCACATACTAGTTAAGGTGAAGAATAGTTGGGTGAACTTTGGGAAAGGATATGTGTAGCCAGTTTGGAATGGTGCAGTAGGGAAACAAACCTAGACAGGGGATACAGAATCACTTGTGAGTGATGAATCAAAAGGATGGAAAACTATTCCCAGAGGGAAACAGGTATACAACCGATCAATTTCTGGATCGGTGACTCTACACAGCTCTGTAGATGGATTCTTCAGAAGCTTTTGGCTTTGTGGTGTATCATTGGTATCCTGATCCTTGTTCGGAGAGGATCGAGTGACCATTTTTGCCATGGATTTATTGAAGAAAAAGATGAAAATAGAAGAAAAGGAGAAAGGAAGAGGAGAGAATACCTGATAAAAGTCTGATATGGGTTTAAAACTGGCGATCCGTGATCTTAAATGGGATTTTCAACTGTATCTATTCCCTTATTTATCGCAATGATGGTTGTAGGGTTATCCCATCAGTGACGCAAGTAGCCTGCAACGACTAGTTTCATTCGTAACGGCTAGTTCGATATTAACTTAAATACGGCAGATAAATTTAATCTAATATCAGCCATATTTTGGGGCAATTGTTAGGGGCTAATTTTAATACCATGGATCACTTATCCTTAGATTTGGCCTGGATCACTGATCTTTAAACAGATGGTGCAGGAAGTCTGAGGATTACGGATCCTTATTATTGTTTACATTTACTAACAATTGTATCTCTTGTTTATAACTTATATTCGCAAGAACATAACGAATTGGACTTGGTCAATGTTAATATTTCGGGGAATATGCTCTCTATTCGCACATTTTTTAAAGCATGTAGCCGTTATGAAGAACATGGGATAGTTGCATCATGTTCGCATTGTTTGTTACGTTTTAGTTTCTATTTTTAAAGGGGATTATGAGCTCATTTTAGATATAACATGGAAGACATTTTGCTAACACTCGAACACACAACTCTCTGATACTCTCTCGCAAGCTACACACTAGTTAACATTGTATTGAGCTCATAGTCTTCCGAAGTTGTACAAGGATCATTACTTGTTTTTGTTATACATTTGGTGATCTATAGTTTCCATCACCCGAGGTTTTTTGTGCCGGAGATCTATCAAGGATTAAGGGCTTTTTCCTGGTATAAATATCGGTGTTCATTGTTATTTTTACTTGATACTTTGATCACTCAATTGTTCATGTACATTAGCACTCTACCTCACATTCAAAATTTGGTTATATTATCCTTAAACTGATTTTTGACCAAAACAATAACCATTTAGATGATGCATCAATTTTAAAACACTAAATGGTATCATGTTTATATATTTATTTCCATTATCATTTCCATAATATTTGGGGATTCACACCCTACTTTTGTTGATCAATGCTTAACTTCACTTAAGAGAAAACATGACATGTATAATTATCAAGGCGAATCTTCTGGTTCTTCAATACTTTACACATCATCATTAATGACTCGGTGTGGTCTAACCGGTCATGCCAACTAATTAAATAATTATGATCCATAAACTTTTGGATTATGATCACATATGTGTTACTTGCACGTATGTAATACAAAATGTATGACACGAGAGAATATATTATAACTGCAAAGTTTAAATCATCATGTTATATGGTCATTCCTTCGTTTGCCACTTTTGATGGTTGATCTCATTATGATTATGATTATTGTTACAATTCTAATAGTCGATCTCATCATGACTATCATTACAATTATTGTAGTCGATCTCATTATAATTTGTAATGGTTGATTTCATTATCAACATGACCATCATTGTATTTTTCTCAATGATCATAATGATCAATATATATTCATTTCATAGATCAAAGTAAAACAAAAAAAGTTTCGTTATTTTCTCTGACATACGAATATACAGTTACTTCAAACCTTTCATACCCTTTTAATGATATTGCTACCTCAGAAGCATATTTGAGGGACAAACAAACTTTGTTTATCTGATTTCTCTTATAAATAAACTTCTTTTCACATAAGATCAATTGAGAAGTAATCGTATGTCCGAATAATATAATACTATTGGTCTGACATCTTACGGTCTTTCATAACTTGATAATGAGATACGTGGGTATGACAATTCGTGTCGTATCTAAGAATAGTTGTATTCTTTCTTGATAGTAACAATAGATCATAACTTTGGTTTAGTTGTTCTCTCAGTATTATCTTTATAAATAAATGATAGCATACCAAATATAAGTGCATACTATAAAATCAAACTATACAATATATAGCATTGTATCATATCACCATATAATAGAACGTTACATATAAAATGTCTTGACCATCCACTGCAAACAAACATATATTTTGTATATAATATATAAACAATCATTGGTTTATCTTAGATACAAATATCTCTCATTCTACTTTAAACATAAATAAATATCTTTATCAAGTTCCCAAAACATGATTATTTATTACTTTCAAATAAGTCTTTTTTATAATAATTAATATATGGATCAAGTTCAACATATTAGAAAAATATTGATGATATATTATAGAGTTATTATCTTTTAACGCATGTTCATGATAGAAAGTTTAGTGATATATATATATATATACACACACACTCTAACAATATTGCTACTTTAGGGGCATATATCTGAAGTTTGACAAATGAAAATTGTTTTATTCAATCTTTATCTTAAAAATCATCTTCTCATCAAATGATAAAAATTGATAAGTAGTTACATGATTTATTATAAGATATATTAATCTAAAATCTTATAACATTTTGAGATTTAGGGAATAGCACTTCGAATTTCATATATAAGAATAATGTCATATACTTCAGCATACATATACTATTTATGAGAATGACAGTGATAGTAAACCAACTTTGATCATCCTATCGTCTATTTTATGAATGAGGGATATCATAGATAACACATGATATCCCAAAAAATCAATAAACAAAAGACGTTATAGCATGTAGTAGTTTTAAACAAATTATAGTTAAACTTTATGAGATAAGACTAGTAAAACTTTATGAGATAAGATGTTCTTTTCGATCAATTAAAAACATAAAACTTTTTTTTAAAATAAATTATCATGGTATAATTAATTATAGTGTAACAAAAAAAATATATCTCACGTATACATATCTGTCATGTTAGTTTGAAACATAAACATCTCTATCAATTTCTATGATTTTAACATATCATCATTTGTTTACTAGTAAATAAGGCCACCTTTTTTTACTTTCTATAATAATAAATTAGGGTAAATTACGTTTTTAGCCCCTGTGGTTATATCACTTTTACTATATTAGCTCAAAATAGGATTTTTTTAACATATGTGCCCCCATGGTCTCTATAACTAACTATTTTAGCCCCTGAGCCTAACTCAACCCCAAACCCTGGTTAATTATTAGTCACATAACATGCACATGATGGGTAAATTGGTAATTTCCCCTCCCCTTTACTTTTACTGACTTTATAAAAACTAAAACAATAATTATCATCTGCACATCATCATCTTCTAACCTAAATATTCAAGAACACATCATCATCTTCAAGAACACATCATCTCAAAACCCAAATTCAAGGACATAACATCAATTATCATAACTTCACTTCAATCAGAACTGAATCAAACATTAACAGATTGTAAATTCAGTGTTTGTGTGTTCGAATGAAACCCACCAAATCCGATTCGAATCAAACATTAATAGATCTGGGTGATTCAGATTCGTTAAACCACCACCATATACCCCCAAATCCGACAACCATCACGCCACACACACCTGATTTGCCAATAGCGAGAAGATGTTCAGCAGGCGAATGATTCAGATTTGCCGATAACGAGAAGAGCGTCGTTGCATAAGTTTCTGGACAAGAGAAAAGACAGGGCCACCGTAAGAGCGCCGTACCAGTCTCCGGGCCGTTCATCCTTTAGGAATCGATCATCGTAAGAGCGCCGATCGAGACAATGATAATACGATTTTGATTTCAAAAACAATTCCAGATCAGTTTTGACTTTGTTTTTTAGATCGGAATCGATCATCGTTGTGTCAATCGTCGCCGGATGTTTGAATGGAGTCGATATCCACCGGTCGTTCTTCTCCGGTGACTTCTCGGCGTTGAGGTATAACCGGAGTTCTTTCCTTTTCTGCTCGATTTCATCAGCGGTTTTACAAACATGTTGAAGATACAAATTCAATAGAGGAGGAGAAATTACCAGGTGTATTCTTGAAAAAACGAAGAAGTAGAAGAAGTGATAAAGTAGCTAGGGTTTTTTTCTTTATAAAGTAATTAAAAGGGGAAGGGAAATTACCAATTTACCCATCATGTGCATGTCATGTGACTAATAATTAAAGATTGCAGAAGCTTTGAGCTGTATAATCAAAAATTTCAAATAAGATACTAACTCATCAATATAATCAAATATTCACCTATATTCACCTATAATTAACAAAAATGCCCTATAACAAAAATGCCCTATAACATCTATCTGATCCAACTTTATAAATAAGATACTAACTCATCAATATAATCAAAATCACCATAACAAGAAGCAAATTTAATTAAATCCAATTACTTGGTGTATGCTCTTGTGTTTCTATGCAACCATCTAAATTCATTTTTTACCATTCTTATCGAAGCACCAAAAATAAATTAAGAAGTAGGCTACATATTGTTCATTAAAATAATGAGTAATACGATATCTAATATGAATGGGTAATTATTTAACTATATATTTTATGTATGCACTGAAATCAATATTTTGGGGTATATGTCCTCAATTCATTTTTTGTCTTATCAATAAATTAAAATATACTAAATAACAAAATATCAATATTTTTGTACTTAGAAATATATTATGTCAAAAACTAAAAATTAGATATTCCTTTAAAATTGTAAATAAAATGGTATAACGTCTCCATTATTTAAATAATCTTTTGAGATTGATATAAATTGAATCAAAACATATATTTAATTAAATAGTTAAATAATCTTCGAATTCGTTGTCCCATACAACAAACTCCCATTTCCAAATTAAAATTCAAATCAATATAATATTATAATTCGTCAATACCTATCAACAGTATGTGTATCTGTATTATGAGCAATAATGTTTTATGTTGTTATCTGATTTGCCACTTGAGATAGGTTTGTGATTGCGGAATGGAACGACCCGTCAAACGAGCGGTTGGGTGGGATGTCACTGACAGCTGTTGTCAAGTGAGACTCACAGTTGGTGGCTCCAGTAGGCAATTAACTTGAACAGAACAATAGAGAATCGCTACCACTGTGGTTCTATTTGACGAGAAACAGATCAGAAGTTGTGTGTTGTCGAACCAATCAGAACAACTGCTGCTTCAGGCCGTTCAGAAAATAGCCGCCGGTGATCCAAAAGAAAATGATTAGATCAAGGGGGACTTTATCAGTAAATTGTTGTTGGTTGTATTACACTATATGTTTCCAAAGGAAAATGGGAATTTCGATGGAAACCATTTAGGAATCAGTGGTTCAAGGAAAGGTTAATTAGTCATGACAAGGATTTATTGACCAAAGTATTGTCGTGCTGATAACGTGTTATGTAACAACGAGAACCTATTAGCAATGTATAGAGAAGAAACGAGAGAATATATGTTTTCTTATTGATTGATATATATAGACCATATACAAATGACACTTTATATAGGCACATACATTAATACAAAAGAAATCAAAGAGATAGAAATTATGTATGTGGAGAGTCACTATATAAATGATACATTCATAACATTATTTTTCTTTGAACATCTAATTTCTTTAATACATTGTCGTGTCGTCTGTGGTACTTGAACCCAAGACCTTCCCATTCCCAACCTAGATGTTTTAAAGGTTTTGCCTTTACCAATGAACCACCACTCCATTCATTATTATTTTCTCTTTTTAATGTTTGATATTCAATAACTTATTGTTTCAGTACATTCTTTCTAATATACACCAATAACTTCTATTTTCTTTTTGATCTTTTACGGACCTAATTAGTGAAAAATTTCTTACCATTACTCTAAATTATTTATGTAAAAAGAAAAAAAAAAAAAAAAAAAAAAAGCAAATATAATTATGTTCGGCATGAATGCACCAACAATATATCATGAAATCATAAAATAGCTCAGCAATTTACTCCAACCATCTATCATGCTTCTTTCTTATCACACAGTGTTTTCGTCGAAAATCTACAGGATCCATTGATTTTCGTATTAAAAGTTGCATATAAAAATTTGTGTTGTTGCTTGATCCCCGCTGTCCATAGCATAGGTCCACTCGTGTTCATAAGCGTATGTTCATATTGCTTCTATTAGAGCTTGTTTTAAGTTTATGAACTCGATAAGGACTAGCTCAACAACCCAGCTTTAATCGAGATTGAGCTAAAAGTAGGGGTGTAAACAAGCCCAGAGGCTTAAGAGCTACTCGTTATCGGCTCGGTTAAAAGGTCGAACGAGCCGAGCTTTAACGAGCTCGCGTCCGAGCTCGAGCCCTGAAATAGAGCTCGTTTAGTTATCGACCCCGAGTTCGAGCCTGAAATACAAAGCTCGTTTAGGTTACGAGCCCAAACAAAAAATTATTTATTTTTATATAATATAATAATAATAATAATAATAATAATAATAATAATAATAATAATAATAATAATAATAATAATAATAATAATAATAATAATAGAGCTCGAGCCGATCTTTGGCTCGTTTAAGCGACATTGAAGCGAGCTCGAGTCGAGTTCGTCTGAGGTTGTTCTTAAAATAACTCGAGACGAGTCGAGCCGAGCTCGAGCTTTGGGTTTTACTCGCGAGCCGAGCCCAAACTCAAATTAGTAGGCTCGAATCAAGCCGAGCTTCATAAAAACATGACGAACCGAGCTCTAGCTCAGTCAAGCTCGGCTCGGCCCGACTCGTTTACACCCCTAGCTAAAAGTTTACTCACTGGTTGTAGTTTTAAACTCTTTGCAACTAGTTTCTAATTCCCTCTGCATGGTTTTTTTCTTAGCCACATATTTTTGGTTATACAATCATTTATTGGTTTCATTTTTTGTATTTTCTTACTTACATAAATGCATAGGGTGTTCAATTAATGCATTAATAAGCTCTAAATTATTATTGGAGTTGATATTCACCAACCCTCTTCTCTATCTCTCTATATATACATAAATATATATGGAGAGAGATTGAGTGAAAATAAGATTTAAGGATGTAAGAATAGTGAAAGATGAATAGCTCTTCTCCATTTTTACATCTTAATCTCCATGAAAGACCTTTTGCAAGCAAGTATAGTAAATGCTACATGCCATTCTTTTGACTTTTGTTAGTTTATATTTAAAGCTAGAGAGAGAATACACTCACTCATTTTTTTTACCTCTTTTGAATGCCTATCTTGGGACAGCATTTGAATCACCACCACCGTCAATCTGTCTATATATAGTGTAGAAAGCTGTATACACCTATCCAACCCTTGTTCATCCTAGGTTGAAAGAAAGAAACAGAGAAAGAAAGAAAGAAAATCACATATCTGATCAACAAAAAGTTAAGTAATCTGTTCAAAATCTTTAGAAGGGAAAGATTACAATATGGGAAGACCACCTTGTTGTGACAAAGTAGGAGTTAAGAAAGGTCCATGGACTCCAGAAGAAGATATAATCATTGTATCTTATATTCAAGAGCATGGTCCTGGTAATTGGAGATCTATTCCAACCAATACTGGTATATATGTTATTCTTACTTTTACTTCTTAGATTTCTTTGCATCTTGTGTTTCTTTTTTTTTTTTTTTTTTTTCTTAATGAAGGTTTTTGTTTAGATGTGGGTTTGTTAGAGGTAATAAATTAAGGTATTTATTGTATCCTGCAACTTTCTTTTTCAATGAAATGTTTGACTTGGTTTTTCTAACTTCAAATCTTTGTTCAGGTCTGTTAAGATGTAGTAAGAGTTGCAGACTCCGATGGACGAATTATCTCCGGCCAGGTATCAAACGCGGTAACTTCACCGATCAAGAAGAGAAGATGATCATCCATCTACAAGCCCTTCTTGGCAATAGGTAAAAACAAACAAACGTACCTAGTAAAATTTCACTCATAGCAAAAAAAACTTTTTGTAGGGTTTGGTGAAGGGCGGATAAGGGCAAACCTTGCCTCGATCTCACGGGATAGAGAGGCTGCTCTCACTAAGAGCCCTACTGCACCAAAACGTTCTTTTCTTTTTCTTGGCAACATACACCAAGTTCAAGTTTAGATCTGTAGAGAAAATTAATGATTATGATGTTAAAGATTAAATCTTTATTTGTTCTTGAGGTGGGGTTTTGGTTAAATTTTGTAGATGGGCAGCAATAGCTTCTTATCTACCACAAAGAACAGATAACGATATCAAGAATTACTGGAACACCCATCTGAAAAAGAAGCTTGGCAAGATCCAAAACAGCTCATCTGAGGAAGAAAATCATCATTGTTCAAAGAGGTTAAACTCATCATTATTACCCTCAGAAAATGCCATATCTAGAGGTAAATGGGAGAGAAGGCTCCAAACTGATATCCACATGGCAAAACAAGCTCTTTGTGAAGCTTTATCTCTTGACAATAAGTCCATCAATATGCCTGAATCATCCTCATCCACAAACTTTCATTCCCAAATATTCCACCAACAATCTATGCTACCACCACCACATATTAATCACACTACAAGTACTTATACATCCAGTGCCGAAAACATTGCCCGGTTGCTGCCAAACTGGATAAAGAAGCCCCAAAAACCTTCGCATAAACCTACAAACTCTTTTAAAGAACAGTTTCCAAGTCCTTCAAGTGAAGACCTTGAAAATTCACTGCTGTTTGGGTTCAACAACTCAAACTACAGCAGTAATTCTGAGGTTTCGCAATCCGTTTCAACTGAAACTACAAGTTTACTCCATGATGATAGCAAACTGAATATAGAAAGTGTTCAATTACCACCTATTGGCTATCTAGAGAAATGGCTTTTGGATGATGCTACTGGTCAAGAACCCAAGGAGATCTTTATGAACCTTTCTTTAGAAGGAACTGATGGCCTGTTTTAACTCTTTGATCATGTCCTGCTAGTACTTCACTGAATTTTTTTGTGGATGCAGGTTATATAGCAACTAAGAATGGTACTTTTAGGTGTTTTTTGAAACTTCTTGTACTTCTAGGCAGTTCACTGCCCCTATAAGCGATCTCGGCAAGTTCGGTTGGGTGGCAAGTGAACCCATAGAGTTTTTTCACCACAATTTAACAAACGCTATGGAGTTGTCTTGCCTTCCAAACGAACATGTCAGAGTTCGCTTATAGGGGTAGCAAGTTGCCTAGAAAGTGCCAATCGAATCTCAGTCTCTATCCATCTTAAACAAGTTTCAACCGCTTGAAGAAGCCTATTCGTTTGTGTGTTTTCTCTTTATTTTCTAGAAAATGTGTTGAGAAGAAGTGTAAATTCTAGTTCTAAGTGGTATCTAGAACTGTACTACAGTCCGCATAATCCTAAATCTAATCCTAAATCTCCTCATCTTCTTCTTAGAACAAATCTATGTAATCTAAGCTTCATTACATTGGCTATATCTAAGACAATGATGAATGAGAATTGAGTTTTCAAGTTCCACTTGTTTTTTTTTAATTAAGTTGTTTTATTTTCTTTAAGTTTATATTATGTGTGAAAAAAAATATGAAAGGGACAAAGGGTACACTTCTAGACTCGTAAATGAACTAAACGAACAGGAACGAATCATGTTCATGTTCTTTGGTTTAATTTTCACCAAAAAAACGACTAAAATGAACGGTGTTTTCTTGTTCATTTAGAAAATGTGTCATACCCTGACTTTTGCGGAAGCGTGATTATTGGTGTGACTTTCTTAATACCATAGCATTCAATCATAACAACGCTATATGAGAAAAACCATAAGATGTTCATCCATTAATTAAGTTGAAAATAACATAACATAACATACTTGTCTGAAACGTTGACACCAAATTCAAGTTACAAACCACAACATGTTTAAATGAGTTCATAAAGACTCAATAAAAGACCTTAAATAAAACCGGGATTAGAAACATGTATCCCGTCCAGGAATAGGATACACCTCCTAAACCCTACGACCTCGGATGACATCTTTAATTTGTGACGCAGCTTGAACATGCAAACACCTGCCAGATCCACTTAGTTCCCTGAAATACATGTAATTTGAAAACATCAACAAAAGTTGAGCGAGTTCATGTGTTTGCATATGAATCCCTTTAAAGTATGTCTGTATGTATATATGTGCCACCCTGGTCCTCATGGGTGTCTCGCAAGACCCAAATAGATCTATCACTCATGTCCCTCGGTCCTACGACGAGGATTAATAGCCTTAAATGTTGTACCCACCTTTCATATGATCAAGCAGTAACCCTCCTTAGCTAATCATACCATGTATAAAATGTTTGTAAACAATTGTAACATGTATTTCACCCCCGAAGTTATAAAACTGAAAACAGATAAAAGAAAAGGGGACATGAACTCACAGTTTTGCGTCTTCTGTGCACGTAACTCAAGTCTCCTCAGCAAACACGACTCCCTACAATGTACTAGGGTCTATTAGACGAACAGGCTGTGCCTTGCCTTAGTATTTACGTTTTTGAGTTACGTTTCTTTTAGTATTATCCCATGTTATAATTCCTTGCTAAAAAAATGATTATTTTAACTTTAAATTATATTTAGTTTTAGAATAATTGTTTAAACAATATTTTTGTAATAATACTTCTCAAGTATTTATTTTCGTATTTCCTTCCCAAGGATGGGGGTATCTTAACATGTATATTTCGCATTCTTGTATTTGTAGTTCCAAAATAATATATTTTTAAGTCTAACTTATAAAAAATATTTAAACTTATTTTGTCCAAAAATAATGTATTTCAAGAAAATATATATTTTTCCCAAAAATCAAATATCTTCTAAATATACTAAGAAAATATATTTTTAACTCCAAAAATAATATATTTTCTTTTTGTCGAAAATATGATATACTTTGTAATAATAAATAAAAATCATATTTTCATTTCTTGCATCCATAATAATATTTACCAAAAATATATTTATAACGGTATTTTCCGGAATATTTTGTAAGTTACGTTCTTGCTTCAGTATCATAATATTAAGTGTGTAACTTATATATTTATTCCTTGTGATTTTTGGTATTATTTTGGATTGTAAATTCTTGGTATTTTGTTAAGTAATATTACTTTAAATCCTAAAATAATATAATTAATACACAAAGTATACAAAGAATCACACACAATGTGTCTTCTAAATATATATCCTTCAAATACATATTTAGTTATTTTTATTTACAAAAACCAACCTCCAATACGTGTATTTTTGTAACAAAATCTATGGCAAAGTTTATATTGAAAACCATAGTTAAAACTCACTTGTAAATATTTGTTTAGAAAATATTTTTCTAAGTGTTTATATTTTTAGAAAATTTTGTCGTAGTTTCCCCTAAAAATGGAGGTGTCCATGCTACCAAAGCATATCATTTTGTTTTTAAAATTGTCACAAACAATCAACAATCAATCCCTAAACAACTTATACTTACCAAGTGCCAAAACTATGCTATTTACAAAATAATCATGAACTTGAACTTTCATAAAATCTTGTAGTAACTTGGTAGTGTGTTTAGTAAGTTTAGTTACCCTTTAAAGTGTGTTTATTTCTTTAAAAATCTCATTCTTAAAGAATTTAGGTGTTTACAACTTATAGATGATTTTTCCAAAAAATCAATCTTTTGAATTTTTCTTGTAAACAATGTATTCTTATACTTGTTTCACCACTAGAAACATGGTTAGTTTCTATAAAAACAATGTTTATGCAAATCTTTTTATTTAACTTGGTTTCTTTGGAAAACTATTTTTGTAATCATCCACATCTATGTCTAGTAAACATGTTACATACTACATCATTCACAAAAATCATTTTCATTTTTCAAGTTCATGAAAATAATAAGCATGATGATCTTGGTCTTTCACAAGATCGCCACCTTAACTTACTAGATCATGTGTTTAATCACAATCTAGTAGGTTGCTTATGATGTCTAACATCACTAACATAAATCATCAATCATCAAGAAGCAAATCATCACTAATCAACAAGTATTCACATGTTATTAAGCTTATGTTAAAGATTCATGGTTATGTCTTTTAGTGTTCATCAAGATTAACAATGTACATCATCTATTAACCATCAAATAAGAAGTATCAAGAGATCATAAGGGCATTACTACTAGCACAAGGCTAGGGAAGAACACTTGATGATGGAGATGACAAATGTGGAGGATAATAGCAATCGGGAGAGGTCCTTCAAGATCCACAAGCTCCACACTTCCTTAAACACCTTTTTACACCTTAGGATGGTCTTGGAATTGATGGGATTGAGATGGAAATGATGATGGTGGTGGTGCTTGATCTCGGCTGAAACCAAGAGATGGATAGGAGGAGAAAATATGTGTGTTGAAGTGTGGTGATGATAATGAGAGGATTATGACTTCTTATAACCATCCAATGCCTTTATCCAATGGGTCTTGTGTTTCTATAGTACACTACATGATCTTTAGCCAAATCAAAAGAAGATTAAGGAGATCAAGTAAGATCTCACAAGATCAAAGGTGGGGCCACTTAGGTGACCGTCCACCATCGGGGGGGGGGGGGGGGGTCTTGGTTGTGATTAAATGGTAAGTTAGATAATTAAGTTAGATTTCAAGTGTAAAGTTTAGTGTTTATGTGTATGATGTGTTATATGGTGTGTTTGGGTGTTCGGGGATCATAACTAGCTCAGAAACATTAAAACAATGTTTCTAGTATAATTTTGGTGTTTTGGGTAGTGTCCGGTTGTTGGGTTAGATTCCGGTTCGTTAAAGTGTTAAACTATTCCGTTTAGTGATCTTTATGCACCCTTTTGTGACACTTTTAATTCCCGACACTTAGGAAAGCATTCAGGACCATTTAGTCAGGTTTTTGCATGTTACTAGCTCATTAAATTGCTGATTTTTGCTGAAGTATGCTGAATTCAGCACTTTGAGTGGGATTTAGGCACTTTCCGGCACTTAAACTATCACCTAGTGAAGCAGTTTTGTGATCCTTACTTTCCTACACACTATACTAGTGTGAAACTTAGTCTCTGGCCCATACTGGGTCTCAAAACATTGTTTGTCTATGTACTGACACCGTCAGCATTTTTCTGAGTTATCCGCTAACTGTGCTAACTGTGCTTTGTGCATCGTTTATGTCACTAAGAGTTTGCATGTAAGAATGATGTGACAGTATGAAATGTGATGCACATGTAAGTATGATGCAGTAATCAGAAAGCAGTTATTTGTAATTCAGCACAGTCATTAAGCACTAATCATGGTTAATTAAATTGTACGGATACCTGGATTTTTGACAATTGTCACATTCTCCCCCTGTTAAGAAAATTTCGTCCCGAAATTTTAGGCTCTGCAACTAGCTGCGGGGGAGTTGGGGAACAAATGCAGGTATTTCGCTTTCATGCGATCCTCACGCTCCCAAGTGAATTCTGGGCCGTGACGCACATTCCAACGAACCTTGACAAGTTTAACACTACTCCTGCACGTCTTGTTAACTTTCCAATCAGTAACCTCAACAGGTTCTTCGGTAAAGTGGAGTGTGTCGTCAATGTGGACTTCATCGGCAGGAATGACAACTGTTTCTTGAGTTGGACTCTTTTTCAGATTAGATACATGAAATGTATCATGAACACCATTCAGTTCTGCGGGTAGATCCAACTTGTAAGCTACAAGACCAATCCTCTCCAGGATTTTGAACGGTCCAATGTATGGCAGATTCAACTTCCCACACTTCCCAAAGCGTGCTACACCCTTCCAGGGTGAGACCTTTAATAAAACCATATCTCCCACTTGAAACTCCAAAGGTTTCCTCCTTTGGTCCGCATAGCTCTTTTGTCGATCACGAGCCGCCTTGATGCGTTCTCGGATCTGTATAATCTTATATGTCGTCTCTTGAACCAATTCGGGACCAACAAGCTGCCTATCACCCGCGTCTGCCCAGCATAGCGGTGATCGACAATTGCGTCCATAGAGAGCTTCAAACGGTGCAGCTTGAATGCTTGCATGGTAACTGTTGTTGTACGAGAATTCAACCAAAGGTAGATGGGTATCCCAACTGCCACCCAAATCCATTACGCAAGCTCGCAACATATCTTCTAGCGTCTGAATCGTCCGTTCGCTCTGGCCATCTGTCTGCGGATGAAAGGCAGTACTCAGATTCAACTGAGAACCAAAGGCTTCTTGGAAGGATTGCCAAATCCTTGACACGAATCTTCCATCTCTATCAGAGATAATCGAGAGAGGCACTCCATGTCGTGCAACTATCTCTCTGTGGTATAGCTCAGCAAGCTTACCTGTGTTATCTTTTTCCTTGATCGGTAGAAAATGTGCGGATTTCGTTAGACAGTCTACGATTACCCAAATCGTATTATGACCTCTGGGTGTCTTTGGTAACTTCATTATAAAATTCATTGAAATCTGCTCCCATTTCCACATGGGTATTTCCGATTGTTGCAGGAGACCTGAAGGCTTCTGATATTCGGCCTTTACCTTGGCACAAGTCAAGCATTTACAAACATACGTTGCAACATCACCTTTTAAACTCGTCCACCAGTAGAAATCCTTTAAATCTTGGTACATCTTATCCGATCCTGGATGGATCGAGTACCGTGACTTGTGAGCTTCATCGAAAATAACGTCTCTAAGACCACCAAAGAGGGGTACCCAAATTCTTCCAATGAAACACAATGTTCCTTCCTCATTAGGTAGTAATTGTTTCTCCATCCCGCGGAGATATTCGTTCACAAGATTTTCTTAATAAGGGCTTCTCTCTGCGCAGCACGAATGCGCAACGAGAGGTCTGTCTGAATGATCATTTCCAAAGCCCTAACCCTTATGGGCTTAATCCTTTCTTTCCGACTCAAGGCGTCTGCTACCACATTCGCCTTCCATGTGTGATATTTAATCTCACAATCATAATCGTTCAACAGCTCCACCCATCGGCGCTGTCTCATGTTAAGCTCTTTTTGATCGAATATATGCTGCAAAATCTTGTGATCAGTAAAGATCGTGCATCGGGTACCATACAAGTAATGTCGCCAGATCTTTAATGCAAACACCACAGCGCCTAGTTCCAAATCATGTGTGGTGTAATTTTTCTCATGAACCTTCAACTGGCGCGAAGCATAGGCTATAACCTTCTGTTGCTGCATCAACACGCAGCCTAAACCTTGACGCGTCGCAATATACCACGAAGTCGTCGGTGCCTTCGGGTAGGGACAAAATTGGTGCATCGCAAAGCTTGTTTTTCAACAGCTGAAAAGCTTCTTCTTGCTTATCTCCCTATTCATACTTCTTATCCTTTTGAGTGAGGGAGGTCAAAGGTTGAGCGATTTTTGAAAAATCCTCAATAAATCTGCGGTAATACCCTGCCAAGCCTAGGAACTGGCAGATCTCGGTTGGCGTCTTCGGAGTCTCCCAATTCTTGATCGGCTCGATCTTTGTGGGATCCACATGAATTCCATCTTTGTTAACCACGTGACCAAGGAACTGAACTTCACAAAACCAGAACTCGCACTTTGAGAACTTAGAGTACAATTTCTCTTTCTTAAGCAGCTGTAAAATAGCTCTTAAATGTTGCTCATGTTCTTCCCTCGACTTCGAATAAATCAAAATATAATCGATAAACACAATCACAAATTTATCGAGATATGGCTTACAGACTCTATTCATCAAATCCATAAACACTGCTGGCGCGTTTGTCAAACCAAATGGCATAACCAGGAACTCATAGTGTCCGTATCGAGTTCTGAAGGCAGTCTTTGGAATACTTTCCTCTTGTATTCTCAACTGGTGATAACCTGATCGAAGATTGATCTTGGAGTAAAAACTCAAACCTTGTAGTTGATCAAACAGGTCATCAATCCTTGGCAAAGGATACCGATTCTTAATGGTCAACTTGTTTAGCTCTCGGTAGTCGATGCACATGCGGAAACTACCGTCCTTCTTCTTTTCAAACAACACTGGAGCTCCCCAAGGCGAGAAGCTTGGTCTGATAAATCCCTTGTCAAAAAGCTCCTGAAGTTGCGTCGACAACTCCTGCATTTCTGAAGGTGCAAGTCGATAGGGTGCCTTAGCTACAGGCGCGACGCTTGGAACTAAGTCAATGCGGAATTCGACTTGTCGCTGCGGCGGCAATCCTGGCAAGTCTTCGGGAAAGACTTCAGGATGTTCCCTAACAACTGGGATATCTTCCAATTTTGGCTCAGCGGCTTCCTTGTCCATGACATGTGCCAAGAAGGCAACACATCCTTTCTGCAAACATTTCGAGCCTTCAAACAACTGATGATTCTTAGGGGCGTATCGTGCTTCTCTCCATGCACTACAATTGTTTCTCCATTCGCCATCGGAATGCGAATGATCTTCTCGTGACATACGATCTCTGCTCGGTTGCTTGACAACCAATCCATTCCAACTACCACGTCAAAGCTTCCCAACTCGACGGGCAGAAGATCAAGCGAAAACTCGTGCTCCCCGAGTTCTATCACGCAACCTCTAATGACTTCATTCGCTTTTACTAGCTTTCCATTAGCTAGTTCTATTGAATACGGAATGTCTAGCTTACTAGCTACTAACCCAAGCATATTCTTAAATTCTATGGATACAAAACTATAATCGGCACCAGTATCAAACAGTACAGATGCAAAGCATTGGTTGATAGGGAACGTACCAGTAACTACGCTCGGATCTTGGCGAGCTTCCCTAGCTCCGATGTTGAAAACCCTTCCTTGAGCTTGATTGAGCTTTGGTCATTCTCTCTTGAAGTGCCCCACATCTCCACAATTAAAACAACCTAGTCCTCGACCATTACCATTTCCATTACCACCTTGGTTGTTGTTTGCTCCACGGTTTCCACTACCAGCTTGATTTCCAAAATTACCACGATTACCATTACCGCCATTTCCTCCTTGAGGGCGGTTTCCATACCCATTACCACCACGGTTATTGTTTCCATTGCCATAACCTCTCTGACCACCACGGCCAATACCAGCCCAGCATGTCTCCTTCGAATGGCCAACCTTCCCACAAGACTCACACTTCCTAACTCTGCATTGGCCGGCATGATGGTACTGGCACACATCACATTTGGGCAGAGTGCCCATATACCCTTTTCCTTTGTTTTCAACAACACTCTTGACCTCAGCTGGTGGGTTCACATCTTTCTTCTTGTTAGCACTGCTGATACCTTTCTTAAAATTTGAGAACTTCCTTTTGTTCTCACTGGACGACTCAACGTGAGTCTCCTTTTTCTTTTGGTCAGAGATCGAAAACTTGTTCAACCTGATTGCCTCTTCGGTTAGTGCTACACTCAGATCAATAGCCTCGGTGATCGTAGCAGGCTTCGACGTTGTCACCATACTCATGATTTAGGGTGCCAATCCCCAAATGAAACGCTCGATGCGCTTGAATTCCGGATCAACCATGTATGGTACAACGCGAGACAAGTCATGAAATCTCTGCACGTATTCAGCAATCTTTAGACCATCCATCTTGAGGTTCCAGAATTCAGTTTCTAACTTTTGGATCTCAGCCCTTGAGCAGTACTTCTTTCGCATGAGTTCCTTCATTTCGTCCCATGTCATGGCATAAGCAGCTTCTTCTCCCAAGGTCTAAACTTAGGGATTCCACCAGGATAACGCTCCATCTAGAAAAAGTCCCGAGATGTAGGTGACCTGGTGCTCCGGCGCACACTTGCTCATTCTTATCACGGAATCAGTCTTCTCTGTCCATTTGACGAAAGCCACAGCACCCCCGGTGCCGTCGAAATTCAGAGGCTTACAGTCTAAGAACTGCTTATAGGTACATCCTGTACAAGCAACATCATTCACAGCAAGCATTAGCGAACGCACATGGAATGTCCAAATGTAACGTAATGTGTCTTTAGAGACTTAAACATTACCATGAGATCAGTTGTTTCCAGAGGTACCCCCGCTATGTTCAGAGCGCAGGGCCTCGTGCTGTGCTATCGCTTGTGAAATCCGTTCTTGTAACTCAGCCTTTGTAGTGGGCAATCGAGTTTCTCTTCGTGGAGGCATCTTCTATAAGAAGATTGCGTCGGTCAGGTCATAATAAGTATAGTAAGTACATGGCATGTACACGTAATAATATCTATCAACGCAAGTAAACACATAACATAAACAAGTAATTCAACAATGTATGTAATGAGAATGTTGCGATTGAGCTTTCATATATCAATGACCACAAATACAGTTTTACATGTTCCATAATGTACCATACATTAAAAGGGACTACATGGTCACATCACCCTTGTCCACATCGTCTATCAAACTACAACAATCAAAAGTCAAAAAGTGGTCTTCAAAAGGCTGTGCAACTGGGCTTAATAGCTACACTCTCACCAAAAGTATGCTACCTTCATAAAACCAAAAACTGCTATGCTGATGGTGGAGGAGGAGGAGGTGGAGGAACGAATAGCAAACTGCGCACATGCGCTAACTCCTCCTCAAGAGCATGAATGGTACGCAGCAGGTAACTAATCTGCTGCTCCATAGTAAGAAAACGAACGTCAAAATCTGGGTATGGCAAAAGAGGAGCCGGAGGAGTCGCGAACGGTGACTGACAAGGACAAGGTGGAGGACGCGGAATCCTTTCTAACTCCATGACTCTACGACGCAACAACTCCTGCTGAAGCTGTAGCGACAAAAGCAGTTCATCCCTCGTGTAACCAGTGTAATGTGAAGGATGGTATGGATCAGAAACAGGCATCATGTTGGGCGGAAACCAAATAAGTGGCTCGCCCGATGGTGCAGA
The DNA here is from genome assembly GCF_002127325.2 of Helianthus annuus. Classification (NCBI taxonomy): domain Eukaryota; kingdom Viridiplantae; phylum Streptophyta; class Magnoliopsida; order Asterales; family Asteraceae; genus Helianthus; species Helianthus annuus. The sequence goes on from NC_035440.2 coordinate 135,485,489, forward strand.
AGCAAAAGGAGCAGTATGAGAAAACTATGGCATGAAGGGAAAAGCTGCTGATACAGGAGGAGCATGGCCAGATGGCTGGCTCAACGGTCCTTCCCCTGGACGGGGTCGAGGGATATCCTGTAAGAATGTGATCGGCAGATCTGTGCGGTGTGTGTCAGACACATGTGGGTGAAACGGGGCGATATCAACGGGTGCATAAGTGGGTGCAGGTGGGGGAGTAACAGGCCTAACAAAAGGAGGCAATTCATCATCGTCCTCTATCCACCCATTCTTGGTGAATGCATATCTGGGGTCAATCTGGTCTGCAAAAGGAGCATGGTCAACAGGTGCAGGGATCGGGTCAGGTAAAGGTGGGGCAACAACTGGTATATTAACAGGTACAGGGTCATGATCAGGCAGAGGATCGTGAGCAGGTATAGGCTCGGGTGCAATCATAGGCTCAGGGTCGGCTGGAGCCAGCTCAAGATCAGCGGGTATCGGCTCGACATCAGCGGGTATATCAAACAGCTGATCGTCGGGGACGAAATCGACCTCATGCTCAGGATCAATGTCAGGATCAAACTCATCATCAAACTCAAAGTCCTGAACAGGTGCAGCAGACATAGCGGTGTCAGAATCAGAATCAGTGGGATATCGCTGCAATCCCAGTGCGTGCAAAGTAGTAGATGACACAGAATCAAATGAATCAGGACCAAAATGGTCAGATGAAATCTCAATGATCGGGATCTCAATAAGCGGGATAGCAACGACATCATCGATTGGAGCTCCATCACCCTGGGCACCCTCAGGGAGGCCCTCAATAAAAAGATCAATATCATCGTCAGGTATGGCATCAAGAGGCAGATCCTCGAGAGGAAATGCAGCAAGAGGAAGAGGAGCGGGGATCGGAACAAGAAGTAGATCCTCGCCAGGAAAACCATCAGCTAGTGGTATAATGTCGCCCAGGTCAGGTAAAGCAAACGGCTGAAAATCATCGTCATCGCTACTCTCAGTGTCAAATGTGAAAACCTCAGGGTCCGGGACAATCTCATCGTCCGATACTATGGCCATAGGGTCTACGGTATCTGACAGCTCACTCTCAGATAGGACATGATGTCTGTAACAAATAATCATAACATATGCACATATATCAACAATCATCAAATAAGCATGTGAGCAATGACAAAGTAAACATGTATTCATCCTAGTCTTCCCAGACTATCCCACCCAGCCTCTCAGACTGAACTACCTAGCCTCTCAGACTAAACCTCCCCAGTTTCTCAAACTGAACTACCCAGTCTCTCAGACTAAACTTCCCCAGTCTCTTAGACTCAATTTCCCCAGTCTCTTAGACTCAATTTCCCAAGTCTCTTAGACTGAACCATAAACATAACCTTGGAATGTATTTTGTGCCCTTTGTTTGTAAAAATGTTTGTCTCCTGGATCTGGACGTTTTGTGTATACAATGTAAACATGTTATGAAAATGTTTTCGTGAGAGCCCTAATGATCGTAGTCTAGACTCGAGAAAGAATCCTAGTTCACTACGATCGAAGCTCTGATACCAAGCTGTCACACCCTGACTTTTGCGGAAGCGTGATTATTGGTGGGACTTTCTTAATACCATAGCATTCAATCATAACAACGCTATATGAGAAAAACCATAAGATGTTCATCCATTAATTAAGTTGAAAATAACATAACATACTTGTCTGAAACGTTGACACCAAATTCAAGTTACAAACCACAACATGTTTAAATGAGTTCATAAAGACTCAACAAAAGACCTTAAATAAAACAGGGTTTAGAAACATGTATCCCGTCTAGGAATAGGATACACCTCCTAAACCCTACGACCTCGGATGACACCTTTTATTTATGACGCAACTTGAACATGCAAACACATGCCAGATCCACTTAGTTCCCTGAAATACATGTAATTTGAAAACATCAACAAAAGTTGAGCGAGTTCATGTGTTTGTATATGAATAAACCTTTAAAGTATGTCTGTATGTATGTCCCTGGTATGTAGCAATAACGAAAAACAGATCACCAATGGATTGCAAGGACAATGGCATGTGTGAAATGGTGCAGGAAAACTCAAACCTAGCGGAATTTTGCCACGGCATTAGTATGTGGACATAGTCACCACATGGGCCACCCTGGTCCTCATGGGTGTGGGCTCGCTACACCCAAATAGATCCATCACTCATGTCCCTCGGTCCTACGACGAGGATTAATGGCCTTAAGTGTTGTACCCACCTTTCACATGATCAAGCAGTAACCCTCCTTAGCTAATCATACCATGTATAAAATGTTTGTAAACAATTGTAACATGTATTTCACCCCCGAAGTTATAAAATTGAAAACAGTTAAAAGAAAAGGGGGACATGAACTCACAGTTTTGTGTCTTCTGTGCTCGTAACTCAAGTCTCCTAAGCAAACACGACTCCCTACAATGTACTAGGGTCTATTAGACGAACGGGCCGTGCCTTGCCTTAGTATTTACGTTTTTTAGTTACGTTTCTTTTAATATTATCCCAAGTTATAATTCCTTGCTAAAATAATGATTATTTTAACCTTAAATTATATTTAATTTTGGAATAATTGTTTAAACATTATTTTTGTAATAATACTTCTCAAGTATTTATTTTCGTATTTCCTTCCCAAGGATGGGGGTATCTTATACATGTATATTTCGCATTCTTGTATTTGTAGTTCCAAAATAATATATTTTTAAGTCTAACTTATAAAAAATATTTAAACTTATTTTGTCCAAAAATAATGTATTTCAAGAAAATATATATTTTTCCCAAAAATCATATATCTTCTAAATATACTAAGAAAATATAATTTTACCTCCAAAAATAATATATTTTCTTTTTGTCGAAAATATGATATACTTTGTAATAATAAATAAAAATCATATTTTCATTTCTTGCATCCAAAATAATATTTACCAAAAATATATTTATAACGGTATTTTCCGGAATATTTTGTAAGTTACGTTCTTGCGTTCAGTATCATAATATTAAGTGTGTAACTTATATATTTATTCCTTGTGATTTTTGGTATTATTTTGGAATGTAAATTCTTGGTATTTTGTTAAGTAATATTACTTTAAATCCTAAAATAATATAACTAATACACAAAGTATACAAATAATCACACACAATGTATCTTCTAAATATATATCCTTCAAATACATATTTAGTTATTTTTTTTTACAAAAACCAACCTCCAATAGTTGTATTTTTGTAACAAAATCTATGGCAAAGTTTATATTGAAAACCATAGTTAAAACTCACTTGTAAATATTTGTTTAGAAAATATTTTTCTAAGTGTTTATATTTTTAGAAAATTTTGTCATAGTTTCCCCTAAAAATGTAGGTGTCCATGCTACCAAAGCATATCATTTTGTTTTTAAAATTGTCACAAACAATCAACAATCAATCCCTAAACAACTTATACTTACCAAGTGCCAAAACTATGCTATTTACAAAATAATCATGAACTTGAACTTTCATAAAATCTTGTAGTAACTTAGTAGTGTGTTTAGTAAGTTTAGTTACCCTTTAACGTGTGTTTATTTCTTTAAAAAATCTCATTCTTAAAGAATTTAGGTGTTTACAACTTATAGATGACTTATCCAAAAAATCATTCTTTTGAATTTTTCTTGTAAACAATGTATTCTTATACTTGTTTCACCACTAGAAACATGGTTAGTTTCTTTAAAAACAATGTTTATGCAAATCTTGTTATTTAACTTGGTTTCTTTGGAAAACTATTTTTGTAATCATCCACATCTATGTCTAGTAAACATGTTACATACTACATCATTCACAAAAATCATTTTCATTCTTCAAGTTCGTGAAAACAATAAGCATGATGATCTTGGTCTTTCACAAGATCGCCACCTTAACTTACTAGATCATGTGTTTAATCACAATCTAGTAGGTTGCTTATGATGTCTAACATCACTAACATAAATCATCAATCATCAAGAAGCAAATCATCACTAATCAACAAGTATTCACATGTTATTAAGCTTATGTTAGAGATTCATGGTTATGTCTTTTAGTGTTCATCAAGATTAACAATGTGCATCATCTATTAACCATCAAAATAAGAAGTATCAAGAGATCATAAGGGCCTTACTACTAGCACAAGGCTAGGGAAGAACACTTGATGATGGAGACGACAAATGTGGAGGATAATAGCAATCGGGAGAGGTCCTTCAAGATCCACAAGCTCCACACTTCCTTAAGCACCTTTTTACACCTTAGGATAGTCATGGAATGGATGGGATTGAGATGGAAATGATGATGGTGGTGGTGCTTGATCTCGGCCGAAACCAAGAGAGGGAGAGAAGGAGAAAATGTGTGTGTTGAAGTGTGGTGATGATAATGAGAGGATTATGACTTCTTATAACCATCTAATGCCTTTATCCAATGGGTCTTGTGTTTCTATAGTACACTACATGATCTTTAGCCAAATCAAAGGAAGATTAAGAAGATCAAGTAAGATCTAACAAGATCAAAAGTGGGGCCACTTAGGTGACCGTCCACCATGGGGGGGGGGGGTCTTGGTTGTGATTAAGTGGTAAGTTAGATAATTAAGTTAGATTTCAAGTGTAAAGTTTAGTGTTTATATGTTTGATGTGTTATATGGTGTGTTAGGGTGTTCGGGGATCATAACTAGCTCAGAAACATTAAAACAATGTTTCTAGTATAATTTTGGTGTTTCGGGTAGTGTCCGGTTGTTCGGTTAGATTCCGGTTCGTTAAAGTGTCAAACTATTCCGTTTAGTGATCTTTATACACCCTTTTGTGACACTTTTAATTCCCGACACTTAGGAAAGCATTCAGGACCATTTAGTCATATTTTTGCATGTTACTAGCTTATTAAATTGCTGATTTTTGCTGAATTCAGCACTTTGAGTGGTTTTTAGGCACTTTCCGGCACTTAAACTATCACCTAGTGAAGTAGTTTTGTGATCCTTACTTTCCTACACACTATACTAGTGTGAAACTTAGTCTCTGGCCCATACTGGGTCTCAAAACATTGTTTGTCTATGTACTGACATCGTCAGCATTTTTCTGAGTTATCCGCTAACTGTGCTAACTGTGCTTTGTGCATCGTTTATGTCACTAAGAGTATGCATGTAAGAATGATGTGACAGTATGAAATGTGATGCACATGTAAGTATGATCAGTAATCAGAAAGCAGTTATTTGTAATTCAGCACAGTCATTAAGCACTAATCATGGTTAATTAAATTGTACGGATACCTGGATTTTTTACAGTTGTTACAAAATGAGCTTGTTCGTATATTAATGTCATAAAACTATACAAAATTGTAAGGGTATCCACTAAAGTTTGTTGGAACATTCCAAACACCACATCAGCGTCACCTTATCACTTTCCAAAACTCCAAAGTCTAGAGGGCATCCCCTGAAAACCACCAACACATAAAATGAGATGTGTATACACACATGTATATATATATATATATGTGTGTGTGATTTCTGTGAATGGCTCTCCCCAAATCAAGGAAGAGATCGGGAAAGCCATCCCGATTTTGATGACTTTTTCGGGGCCGTTTCAAGCGTGACGTTGTTCCCGATCAGGGCCGCCCACCTCGATTCCATCACGGGCACGATATCGTGCAAGTTGCAACCTAATGGGCCTAAACAATTTAAATGAATATCTATACTATAATGTAATGTATATGAGGAGGATACAAAAGTAATTTTACATAAATATAAGACTTTACGTAATTACAAGTATTAATACACAATGTAAAATTTTTTAGATCGTTCGAAACCCTTCAAATCCTCAGATCGCTTGATCTTTTTTTTTTCATTTTGCTCATCCCACATCAGATGAGAAACAACTTTGGATATAAGACTATGGGGTGTGGAGAAGGGTAGTCCTCAAAGGATGCTCCGCCACGTAGGCATCCACGTAAGGGGGTGTGAGGATGAGCCTTCAGGTGATGGACCTAGAGTGTGGGGGATGGGCCTCATATATATATATATATATATATATATATATATATATATATATATATATATATATATATATATATATATATATATATATATATAGAGTAGGGTTCCTGGGGAAAGTGTGTTTTTCCTAGAAAGTCTAGGAAGCAATAAGAACGCGACATGTGGCATTGAAGGATTTTAACTAAAAGGGCAATTGTGTAATTTGAATATTATTTTAATTATGGATTATTTTATTAGGATAACTAACTAACCAGAAAATTATGGAAACTAAATACTCCATTTGAATCAAATTGACAGTTTCAATTTAAATCATACAAGACGTTGTGTTTCTTGACAATGTGTTTTAACAGCAAGCAGATTTCTTGACGCTGTGTTTTAACAGCAAGCATATTTCTTGACGCTGTGTTTTAACAGCAAGCAGATTGCTGGAGGATTATTGACACTGTGTTTTAACAGCAAGCAGATTGCTGGAGGATTCTTAACACTGTGTTTTAACAGCAAGCAGATTCCTTGACATTGTGTTTTAACAGCAAGCAGATTTCCTTGACACTGTGTTTTAACAACAAGCAGATTTCTTGACGCTGTGTTTTAACAGCAAGCAGGTTGCTAGAGGATTCTTGACACTGTGTTTTAACAACAAGCAAATTGCTGGAGGATTCTTGACACTGTGTTTAAACAGCAAGCATATTTCTTGACATTGTGTTTTAACAGCAAGCAGATTGCTGGACACACTGTCAGTGTCTTCGTCTTCAACACACTGTCATCATCAACATTAAAATGGTAAAACACATAAACCTTAAAACACACTGCCATCATTAACATATTCAGATGTCATTTTAAAACACAATTACATCCGTAGGTACTGCCATCAAGACGTCTGTAGGTAACCCCAATTACATCTAGAGCCCACTCTAAGATGTCAAGCATTGATGTCCATTGACTTAAAATAAGAACCCGATTCAATGATAGATAAAAAAAATTGAAACAAGTATGAAAACAACAACCGATAGGGAAACATCACCGGCCGACCAACGATTCCGACTACCGTTTGAATGACAACCGTCAGCAATAAAAATCCTCCAAGTCCAAAATGTTGGCCCACTATGATGATGATGATGTTGACTTGTTCACGTGAATGGCTAGAAGAAGTTAGCCGCCAAAAAAAAAACTCACCATTTCAATGTTCACATCTACTCCCAAGGTCACGTAATGTTAATTTTATTTTGCAATCTAATAGTTCTCCAATATTGTGAGTGCTCCATTGATTTTAATTGCCCACAAAAATCCAAGTCTGCATTGTCATCGGTATGCATGAAAGAAGGCTGCCCCCTAATTGATAATGATGATCATTTCATGTTGTTGACTTTGTTTCTTTTGTCTCACCAATGGCTGCGTAAAAGTCCCAAGTCCCATGTGCTCACATGTGCAATTGATGGGTTGAACGGCTTATACCTCGAAGGAAGAATATTTGCAGGAAATATGGCTGGTTCTTCTTTGGTTGCGGTTAGGGAGAGAGAGAAAGAGGGGAAATCCCATGATTTTAGGGATTGGTTATTTCTTGACTGATTTAAAACAATTCCAATTACCAAAATACCCTCACTATATTAAAAGTCTTTAATTATATAACTCAGATATTACGAAAATGCCATCCATTTGATCTAAGCCATTAAAAACACCAATCGGAGGGCCCAGATCGCTTCCTAGACTTTCTAGGAAAAACACACTTTCCGCAGAACTCCTACTATATATATATATATAGTAGGGATCCTGCGGAAAGTGTGTTTTTCCTAGAAAGTCTAGGAAGCGATCTGGGCCATCCAATGGGTGTGTTTAATGGTTAAGATGAAGTCAATGGCAATCTTGTAATTTTTTAGTTTATTTAATTCATTGTTTCAAAAGACTAGGGGCAATTTTGTCAATATATCGTGTTTTAAATCAATTAGATAACCGTCAGTCAAATCTAGTCCCTAATTTCATGCGATTTTCCCTCTCTCTCTCCAAACCCATCTTCGAAACCCCAATCCCTACCAAAAATAACTACAATCATGGAAGAAGATAACTTTAGAAAGGATGGAGAGCACCGGATCAAATTAAAACACTTCTCCATCTCCACCATCTCCAAGTTCATCATCACCATTCAAATACTGTTCATATCATCTCCGTTTTCTTGACGATGTGTTTTAACAGCAAGCAAATTAATACAGTTGTGTTTTAGCAGCAAGCAGATTCATACAGTTGTGTTTTAACAACAAGCAGATTCATACAGTTGTGTTTTAGCATTCAGATTCATACAGTTGTGTTTTAACAGCAAGCAGATTCATACAGTTGTGTTTTAGCATTCAGATTCATACAGTTGTGTTTTAACAGCAAGCAGATTCATACAGTTATGTTTTAGCATTCAGATTCATACAGTTGTGTTTTAACAGCAAGCAGATTCATACAATTCTGTTTTAACAGCAAGCAGATTCATACAGTTGTGTTTTAGCATTCAGATTCATACAATTGTGTTTTAACAGCAAGCAGGTTCATACAGTTGTGTTTTGTCACACCCCGACCACGTGGGACATACAAAACGTGGCGGAAACGTCGGGGAGTGTTGTAACAGAATCAATTGTTTCAAATCCATGGCAAATGAAGTTTCGTTTTATTAATCAAATATGAAAGTATACATTGTTTAAACAAGAACCAAATAGTACATAACATATATTAACTAGTTCTTGTCTCGTTTTAAGTCACTAAGGCACAAGTCCGCCTAAGTATATCTTGATAAGTCCTATGCATCATCTCCTGAACACACATGTGAAAATAGGTACGTCAGCATAAAAATGCCTGTGAGATACATTGGTTTTGTGAAAACGGAATTCATGACTTATGTTTGAGAAAATGTTTAGTCATGAACCTTGTAATTTGCTTTGTCTTGTAAATCATTTGAAAAACGATATGATCAGATGATATGTGTAAATAAGAGAACACTGTATGGTTAAATGAGTAACCAAGTAAAATGAGTTTGTATAAGATAAGTCGTTTGTAAAACAATGTCTTGTGAAGAATATGTTATTTGTGTAAAATGTAATGTATCTAAACTGAAATGACTTGGATAACGCTACGATATGTAATACTATACAAGCATTTATATATAGGAAGTACTAGCGGCGTATCCACCATGTTTGTATCATCTTACATACGCCACGTTACTCCAACCATTTACCCAAACCAACCACCATGTAAATTGTTCATGTGCAAACCAAATGTCAAGTGCTATTGTGTAAACCATGTCGAAATGTCTATGTTCAACGTAAACCACCAAGTATGTATATCAATGTCAAAATGTTTATGTTTAATGTAGATAATGTAATGTGTACCCAAAATATATCTTGTATGGTAAGCGAGATGTATCAACTCAACCATATGTAAAATGCACAAAACAAGGTGTTGAAGTAAAACATGGTTTAAATCAACGTTATGTTTCGTGGAACAATGCATGCTCTACTGATATAAACATTTATGCGGTATTGTGAAATATGCATACATCCAAGCCTTGAGACTGTGGCGATAAACCCTTAAACAAATTAAAGGTTTATCTAAGTTATGTATATCGAATTCGGTCATTCCTTCCAATCCTATCAAACCCAGGATTTCAGGAACGGGAGTTGTCAATTCCTATGGTACCATTACCTACTAACGAACGGCGTGATCAATGTTAATGAATGTATTGTTCCATGTTTAAACAAACCAAATGTCACACCAAAATGTAAGCATGTGAAAACAATGCACTAAGTATGTAATCAAATGAACATACCTAGCGTGAAATGTAATATAAAACAATGTACTAAGTACGCACACAATGGGCATACATAGCACGAAATGTAATGTAAAGCAATGTACTAAGTACGCACACAATGGGCATACATAGCATAAAATGTGATGAAATCATGTACTATAATGTACTAACGAACATAGCAGGTATATGATGTGAAAACATGGAAAGCATGAAAGTAACAGATAGGCACATGTGTTTCACCCCAAAACAATTTGGAAAACAGTAAAAGATGGGGTTCTATGTACTCACCTGAGATTGCTTTGAATTCCTTGTGTAATAATCACACAATGCTAGAGATCACGGGATATCAAACGGCACCTAATAGGTAGCTATATTAATATACCGGACCAAAATCGGAAGGATCAGATAGTATGCGGGTTCGTAAACCAAACGAGTATGGAAACTCGTGTAATATGTTTTAACAAAGCCTACATACTAAAATGAAACCTAACCTGAGTGCTTATGGCCCATACGACCCGTTTAGGTAGCTTATGCTACCTTAACGCGTCGTTCGCGTAGAACGCGTTTGGAACGCCTAACATCGTGACCACAAGGTATAACCTTGGAAGGTTATAGCTATGGTCACCTAATGTGTTTGGTCGGATCCTAATGATCGACCAAATGGGTCGGGTTCGAAAGTATAAGCGACGGTTTAGATCGCTTACCTTACGACCCTATATACGCACTAAACTAAAAGTGACGAGCTAAGCATGTTAGGACATGCTTAACTAAGTTTAGAAAACAGGTTTGGCATCAAAACAAATGGCTTTGATGCCCACGAGTAGTTTGGTTACAAAATACACAAGAATGCGTATTTTGGCCGAAACTACGACTCGTCACTGAGCCTAGATAACGTGGTAATCAGTAGGTATAGTCACTACGGACTATAACCATCGTGATCACGCTCACGTTATGAAGTTCTAATGAACTTCGTGTTGACCATAGGCTGGTCAATGCAGAAAGTCAACAAAACGTTGACTTTCGGACTCGAAAAGCGAATAAAAGAACGAAAGAATACTTACGGAGGGTCCCCGAATGCTAATCTAGATCAAAGAGCTCAGGTATGAAGCAATGGCATCAACTTAGAGCATTTTGATCAGATTTTTGTGGGTTTTACATCAAAGGGGGGGTATTTATAGGAAAGGTAGAGCCGTTAGGATCGTTTCTTGAATATCGTGCCACGATCTTAAGCGTACACTTGTCAAAATGTTGTGGTGCCTTATCTTGACCCTTAGCTCCTGAGATTGTGAAAGGGCATTGCCCTTTGATGTGTTTGAAAGGCCAAGTTTGCAAGAAAGACAAAATTTTTGTTACTGAAGGGGCCATGCGGCCCGCATCAGGATATGCACAAACTCAGGCGGGCCGCCTGGGCCTGTCTGATCTGCACATACTTTCAGAAATGGCAGTTTTGGTCCCTGTTGCGTATTTAAGCCATTTCCGACACTTCTAAGGCCTGTAAAGCCAACTTTAAGGCCCTAAGATGATGCCTAAACATTGTGGACATGAAACATGCTCAAAAATGTTCCGGATGTTGGTTCGTTTGGCCGTACGATCGCGATGTCCGGTTAATTACGACGGGATGCGCATAAGCGCGAAAAACGATCCAAAATGCGTGACGAATGGATTTTTCTCATGCCAAACACTAAGGCATAATATAAGGATGCTTACATAAATTTTTGGACGTCCGTTATATTCAGAACGTAAGTTATGCGCGAAAGTGCAAACTTATGCACTTTTTGACACTTTTAGTCCCTGAATGATCCAAAAGTTTGTTTTAGCATACCAAACCCCATCAAAGCCTATTTCTAAGCTATGTAAAGGCTATTTATGGTATGTTTAACTTATGGACATGTTCCGGAATGTTTGTTACAGTTCAAATTGGCATACTTTCGCAGTTTGTCAAGTTTAGTCCCTGTAAGCGAATTAACTTGTTTTTGCCATACCAAAGCCTTCAAAACTTATTTCTAAGTTATGTAAAGGTTATTTAAGGTATGTTGAGTATATGTTGCTGTTCTGGAGTATTTGTCGCATTAAACTGAGTACGTTTACGCACCAGTTTGCGTATAATTCCCCAGAAAGCGATGTAGAGCTTGAAATCGAACAAGAGTTGATATGTGCAAACGATACACATATTTATACAAGTCCAAAGTATGAAATACAATATTTCATTGGTTTGGCGTTTGTTTGATGGTTGAAGTGACACAGGTGTCACATGTTTTAGCATTCAGATTCATACAGTTGTGTTTTAACAGCAAGCAGATTCATACGTTGTGTTTTACCATCCATGCTGGTAATGCTGGTAATGCTGGAGGATTTCTTGACGCTGTGTTTTAACAGCAAGCAGATTACAAAACAGTAATCTGCCAACTACAAAACCACCTTTATATTATGGGATCTATAAAAAATTGACTTTAGCCATGTAAACTGTTAAAACACAGCACCAAGAACATGCTGATAATTTCCAGTAATCTTCTGAACAATGGAATATGCGATTGGTTTAGATTTCGAAAACAAATTATTCAGAAAATCATGGAGAAAAACTGTTACAAAATATGGACATGGATAGTTAGTTAATGAAGATAAATTCCAAAAATAAAAATAGAATGTGAAAGTACACAATTGCCCTTCTAGTTAAAAATCTTCAATGCCACATGTCGCATTCTGATTGCTTCCTAGACTTTCTAGGAAAAACCCACTTTCTACCCAACTCCTACTCTCTCTCTCTCTCTCTCTCTATATATATATATATAGTAGAAACTCGATAAATTAGTACTCGATTATTTAATAAACTCTCTAAGATAATATTTTTTGCCGGTCCCGACTCGGGGATAGGGTGCTAAATTAATAGTTTGCTAAAATTATAAGATAATACATTTTTGATAATTTCTTTAGACCCCATATAAAATATAAATTAATAATTCCTTATATATAGCATATTACATGAATGATTTATGAAGGTTTCGTGAAAAATGACTCAATTGTCTTTTGTTTTTTGTTGAAATCAATTTCCCCTTGAATCTCGTCTCTAATTTTCCTTAGCATGGTAAGAACTTTTGGTGTTGTTTTCTCATAGCTCAATAAGAAATTGTTTAATGTGATTGCCGCTTTAATAGCTTCGTTTCGCGAAGGGAGCTCCATTGTAGAACTTTCATCATCTTCTTCATCGATATCATCTTTATTAATTCCAATAACGCTTTCAATAATTTCTTCATCAGTCAACAACTGTGCAACTACATTTTCTTCTGGGTGAGTCAGAACATCTTCGACATCCATTGCATTGCGATAACCCAACTCTTTGATCAAATTCTACTATAAATTAATAAAATATTAATTAATATATAAATTAATAATGATTAATTTATCGATTAACTAATAACTCTTTTAATTAATAAATTTTGATGGTCCCAAGTGTATTATTTTATAGAGTTTCTACTGTATATATATATATATATATATATATATATATATATATATATATATATATAGAGAGAGAGAGAGAGAGAAAGCGTACTGTACAATATCCCTTAACGTACATTACGTACAATATAGTGAAATCGCATGTTATAAAATAGCATGGATGAAATCGCATGTGATAATTTTGATGAAATCGCATGTTTGTTTTTTGTAACAATTTCGCATGTGATAATTTTGATGAAATCGCATGTTGGTTTTTTGTAACAATTTCGCATGTGGTAATTTTGATGAAATCGCATGTTAAAAAACCAACATGCGAAATTGTTACAAAAAACCAACATACAATTTCAATGTGGGATGAAGATCTGACGGCTGAGATGATCGCGTACGTAATGTACGATAAGGGCATTTGTACGTTAACCTAACCCTATATATATATGTGTGTGTGTGTTGCATGTATATGTGTGTGTGAGGAGAGGAGGCCCGACAACAACGTCTGGAAGGAGCTGGAGACGACGGGGCCGACCCTAGGGGGAGGTGTGTTGGCCCGGTGTCGGAGCCTGCCGGCCCTAGGCTGGTGCCCATACCGAGCAGCCTAAGAAATGACTATAAAACGACTACTTGCTTTCCTAAAGAATTCATTCATTTCATTGTGCTCATGTCCCACGTCAATAAAGAAACAGAAGTGGAGGGACCACCTTCTCTAGGAAGGCAATGTAAGCGACTCCAAGAATTAATAAATAGAGTAACTTACATAATTAACTCTTTGGCTAAGTAGAGTTTTACTTTTAGCCATTTGACAAGAATAAGTTGTATGTTTAGCCCTTATGATGAGCTAACTCGACTTTAATCGATCTGAGCTCGAGTTTACGATTATAGCTCGATTTAATTTTGAGGTGACCTCAGCCAGCTCGGTTGAAGTTTGAGTTGAACTTGAAGTAGCTTTGGCCCACCTCATTAACATCCCTAAAGTATTGTATTCTCTGCTGCATCGCATGGACACCTCTCTATATGCTAGAGTGAGTTTAACTTTCCAGATATAATTTAGAAATAATGAATAAAATAAACAATTCTAGAAGTTTAAAGTTTATTATTATACACTATACATATATTAAAAACAAAAGTATACATATATTAAAAACAAAAGTCAATGAATAGTAACTACTCGTTAAATTAACAAACTAAATCAACTAGTTTTTATTTTCGCTTGTTTTATAATTTAAGTGGTTTTTTTATAACTTAATATTGTTTATAGTTATCAATAGCATAACTTAATTGGAATACTAATACGGTAAATGAGTACGTGATAAAAATCTTTTAAATGAAATATAAAGTAATTACCTGTTATGACAACTCGTAAAAACGAAATATGTAGTTAACGAAATGTAACACCTCGAATTTTTGTGTCCAATGATGTGTTAACACGTGTCATTCGATTTCACGTGGCATTGATATTAAATAAAGGACTAATTTTGACAAGCCTTGAAAGTATGTAAATTCGAGGGTTATAAATGTCAACAAAGGGTAAATATACTGTATAGTAACCCTAAATGATGCTCGTACCTTTAAACGAATAAATCATGGATCGTACGGAAGCGAAACGCGGAAGAAAGTGAGAGATTACGAGCTACAGGGGTTAACCGTGTCAACATGTTTAAATTATACCTCTGAGTGACCCTTTAACGTTCCCGAGGCTTTGTAACAGTATAATAAGCTCACCAGAATATACTATATAAATTCCGCGAAGTTCCGTTTTAAAACGAGAAAGTTATGATCAAATTCGTATGAGAAGGGTTAAAAGCGTCAATAATATAATTTAAAACTTTCCAGATAATAAATAAATTAACCGGGGGCTTAACGATACGAGTAAATAACGCGAGGTCCTTAACTGTAATTAATCAAGGGCCATATCGCAAAGTTACCCCTTCAAACCCGAAAGGTTAGGTAATTAATTACCAAGATTCTATAATCATTACAAAAGATTTAAAAAGATACAATTTTAACCCCTTACGGACCGTAAAGGGTATGCCTTACGGACCGTAAGGAGGGGAATGATTGCTGGTGATCCGCCTATGGCTTACGGACCGCAAGGCCGAAGCCATACGGTCCGTAAGCGATGCCCAGCGACAGAAATGTGGCTGTTGGCTGATTTAAACGGCCAAACATGTGGGAATGGGTTTCTCAGAGGTATGGACGCCCCCTACTCGACCCATAACACCTAGTGACACCTGCCATTCATCCATGGTCACTTGTAGACCAATGTGTGATGATCTTGGACCTTGTCTTTGACTATAAATAGGCCTCCTTTGTTCATAAGTTACATCACAACTCAAAACACCTTCTCTGATCATTCTAAGAGCTCTCAAGTGTTCTTCTTTGTTCTCTAAGCAAGCCTAAGCTTCTGTAAGTCGTTTAAATCCTTTGTGGTGTAATTTTACTTAGTAATATAGCTCAAAATCAAACCGTCGTAACTACGGTTTGACTTTGCGATAAATCACAAATGGTCCAGTGAATTGTCGAATCAAAAGTAGTTATGAGTTGGTATTTATGTGGGTAATAAACCTCTAAAAGGGTTCCCTCTGATCGCCACTCTAACTAGCTCAAATGTCGAGTCAAACGAATGCTTAAAAAGTCAACAGGAAGCTATTTTTGCGATTCTTGCATAATCTGTAATATAAATGATATGCAACCTGTTTAGACACTCATAAAACATGATATTAAGTATATAAACTTGTTTACGCTCGTTTGAATCGACCATTTGCTATATTGACCCGGTTCGGAGCCGAATGTCGCAAAAGTTTGACTTTTGCTTTGACTTCAGTTCTGACCCGTTTTAGTAAGGTATAGATATGCCTTAGGACTCTCTTAGGACCAGGTTACATGATGGTATACCCCTCTGTGACCGGTTCATGAATTGTCCGAGTCTTTTACGCGTTTCCGTTAAATCGCCTAAGAGTTGACCGTGACGCCATTTTTAAAATAAAACGAGTATTTCGGACACGTGAACGGACCATAACCTTGCTTACTAAGTTATAAGCATGTCCTTAAAGTTTCACGTCAGTCCGAGGTCTAGAATGGGAGTTATGCTAAAAAGCGCAATTTAAGTAAACTTTTATAATAAACGCCGCAATTAGCATAACGCCTATCTAAACCAAGTTTTCACCACCAAAACTTTTACCCACTGTTATAAAATAATATTTTGGGAATTTTAAAGATTTTTAATTATTTTTACCTTGCTCATAACCTGTGGTTATGGCTACGGTTCGGTAAATACCGAATATGCCCTTTTTGGCCAAAACTTGAGTTCTACAAGGTCTTTTGACCCGATTCCAATTGCGACTGATTTTAAATAATAAATAAAGTATTTTAGACTTTATAAACTGTTCGGGAAACTCAGATTTCCTGTAGAACTCGAAAAGCTCTTTAAAAGTCTTTAAAATGACCGAAAAACCCCTACGGGGCGATATATTAACTTAAACTCGCTACGGGCATCGCGGAAGGTATCCTACTGATACCACAACCTCTTTAAGGCATATTGACTTGGGAAATAATCGTAGGACTCTCATGGTTAACCGTTTCGCCTAATGCGCGCACGGTACGGCTTATGAAACTAGTTTTCGTAAATTAGCCGATATGGGTCAAATTATATCATTGTGACCCCAAAATCCAGAGTGTGAACCTTAAACCCATATAAAACAAGTCTCTGAACTTGTTGGGTAAGAATCACATTCCATTCTCGGTTTTCGCCTTTTCACGCGATTAAACCGTATTTATATTTCGAAACCAACCGGTCTAGGCTACGGCCAATATAAAGACCCGTTAGGATTCTAATAGGTTAATTAAAACCTTCGTTCCAGAATAGAAGCCCCAGTAAAAGCTATCTGTGACGTAATCCATTAAGGAATATACTTGCAAAGGTAAATACTTTAACTTATTTTCCCTTATACGGGCTTGGGATACGGTATATTAATACCGCTTGATTGAGCATCATATCTTCCATCGCGTAGGTGGTTAATTGAATAATGTGATCGGCTTATTTAAACAGTCTTGTTACTTAAAAGCCTTTGGGGGGTTAATGACCGTTGTCCCGGATATCCTTGGCATCATTTTACGAAATGGCCACGACCTCGACATCCCGGTGTAGGCGTACACCCGGTATATTATGTCGACATTAATATTATTAAAAGACGTAGCCGTTGGTTTTTACACTACGGTTTTACGCAATGTGGTGTGTCTATTAATCTTTAACCCGGACAGGATCCGGGCTACTGAACGCATAAAAGGACATGTAATTCGTTCACAAGATTTTAATAATTTTCCCAAGTTATAAAAGAGTTTGTGCCTCGTGCATTCAAATCAATTTTAATAAACATTTTCAAATGTGTCAGTTGAACGTATTTACCAGTGTAAACTGACGTATTTTCCCCAAAAGATTAAGTGCAGGTACTACACGAAATTTAGCTGGTAATAGCTTCCTAGCATCACGAATAGTCTCGCAAACTTGATGTTGTATCTGACTGAACAATACTTTATTTTATTTATGATCCCCTGTGGATACAATTCGACTTCTGTAATACACTTGATATTACATTCAAAAGGTTGAATTATATTTATCTTTATGCTTCCGTTGTGCATTCATATAATTGTGTGGTTTGACTATATTGTTGCCAACTACGTCACGGTAATCCCCCACCAGGCCCACCGGTGAGACACGTGGAAATCGGGGTGTGACAGGTTGGTATCAGAGCCAACATTGAGTGAATTAAACACATTAGGCATTGTGTTTAATCTCAGTGACACAATTGCACATACTTGAGTCTAGACAATAACTTAGGACAAATTCGGGTTAATACTCCTCTTTGTCTTTATTTCATTATGATTTTTAATAAGTTTTGAAGCAGGAAAATGCCACCTGTAATATTCCGAGGAAGAGGAAGGGGAAGAAGAGGCAGAGGAGAGATCGTTACTCATCACGATCACGAAGCCGGGCCTTCAGGTACGCGAGCTCCTTCGACTACAAGGAGTGAAGAACCGCAAAGGAGAAGAGACCTTTATGAACCTGCGAGGCATTCCACCTCGCACAGCTCGACGCCATCATACCGGCACTCTTTCGGGCCAAATTCAGAGAATGATCCCAACAACCCGCAACCCTCCTTCATACCTCTACAACGTTCGGTATCACACCGAAATTTTGACGACCCTACTCCATACTTCAGAGGTCAGTTTAATCCAGCTGACTACATCCAGGAACCTTCAGGCTTTGTTCCATTAGGGCCACAAGATCATTTCTCCGAAGATCATATGGACGAGGATACTGATCCGACAGAACCTGCTCGTGGTACGCCCACGCATCCAATAGAAGTCTCTGATGGGTCATCCTTCCATGGCACACCCTATCAGGGACCTGATAGCTTTCAAGCATTGTTCGACCGACATGAGTGGTACTATACACCACCTCAGCAGACATCACAACAACCGCGACATCCGCAAGATCCCTCCGAGGATTCACGCTTCGTGGCAGTTACGCCACCACCTCCGCCACCGGTACAGCCAGTAATGCCTGATCCGCCAAGGCGTAGGAGGACAAATGCTCGTATGTCCACACGAGGAGGAGGGGATTTCCACTTCAGCACCCCTCGTCACTCTAGTAGTAGCCACTACCCGCCACTACAAGAAGAAGGACCTTCAAGTCCTGTACAGGAGGCGAACTCCGCACCAGCTGCACCAAATTCGCCACCATTTGGGTATGACCAACCCATACCTGCTTACATGGGTCCAACGGCTTACAACGCGTTCGAACCGTCATCACAAGCACATTACAACTACAATTATGAGCGCGACCCATATGTGGTGTCGGCTAGGTATAATGCACGCTATCCTGACGGAGCTCATGGGAACATGGGAGCACCGGACTACTCAGCTCATGGGTATCCAATACCTCCCAGACCTCCAGTTCCGCAACAGGCGCCACAACCACGTTTCTCTCCTCCTGAGCAGGAAGAGATACTCCAACGATTAGATCGTGTGGAGAGAGAGTTCGAGGAAGAGAAAAAGAGCCACCGAGGATTTCTCAAGGGCTTGGCGAACCTATTAAAGGGCAAAAAGAAGAAACGTGACCACTAGCCCTTAATAGTTGTACTAGTGTAATTTCTATTTTTGGAAATAAGTCCCTACGTGGACACTTATCGTATTTTAGTCCCTACTTGGACTTATCCGTTAATTCCTACAAGGACACATGTCGTGTACTAGTCCCTGTATGGACCTATCTTTTATTTAACCTTTATAAAGGTGTGTACTGTTTAAAGACCCGTTTAGGGCAATATGTGATTGTATTTGAGATTATGGAATGTATGTTATGAGTTTTGTTTTAATATGTATGAAATAAATCAAAACCATTCCTTTTAAATTGATCTGCCTAAATAAAGAGTCTTAAGAGTGAAACCTAGCCTGGTATCTTTTAAGATCCGGCCAAGATGGTACGACCTAATTAAAAGATTCAGATTCCCTGTTAACCTCTGCAAGCATGTTGACGATCATGGCAGATGTGATTCGTTAAAATCACACACGTCATTTTTATACAATAATCCTTTAGAGGATTTCAAAGACCCAACTAAATGATTTATAAATCATGGGCAAAAATCACCAATAAAGGTGATCAAATTATCAAACATCCACTAGCGATGTAGTGCCTACGGGCCAACCTTATTAAACATCCATTAGAGATGTAGTGCCTACGGGCCAATCTTATCAAACATCCACTAGCGATGTAGTGCCTACCGGCCAACCTTATTAAACATCCATTAGAGATGTAGTGCCTACGGGCCAATCTTATTAAACATCCATTAGCGATGTAGTGCCTACGGGCCGACCTTGTTAATACATCCATTAGTGGTGTAGTGCCTATGGGCCATAATAATTGTCTTATAAGGACAAAATACAGTGGTGGTCTATGACTCCCTGTCAGAAAGGGGTAAAAGAACTACGGTTCAAACCTCTATGCCTTTGATTCTCTGAAATCTCGGCTAACATTATAAAAACATCCTCGTGATTAGGCTTTACGCCACCGATATTATAGTTATAGCTAAAATAGGATATATTCAGATCCTAAAACTAAGTGAGTAATAAGTTAATCAGATATGGTCTCTGCTACCATGATTAACAAATTGTCATAAAAGACGATCCTATAATAAACTCCTAAATAAAATTTTGTTATCTTCTGTAACAGATACAAGTTACAATGGCGGATCCCAACGGAGAAAACAGCCATACAAACGAAGATGACTACGATAATGCGCAAGTGCATCTGACAGGCGCACAGCTAAAGGCTCTGATTGACAACGTTGTTCAGGCAGCTCTTGATCGCCAATACACCGAGTCTCATAGCAGAACCGTATCAAAACCACCCTCCAAACCAAAGTCACAATCCAAACCACTCTCCAAACCCAAGAAAGATGACGATAATCACTCGTCCGCTGAGAATAGTATTCGTCGTGATCGAGAATATACTGATGCATCCGGTGCCAAGGGTTGCACCTACAAGTACTTCGTGTCTTGTAAACCCCGGGAATTCACAGGGGAAAAGGGTGCTGTTGATTGTATCACCTGGCTGGATGAGATGGACACTATTGTGGACATCAGTGGTTGTGCGGAGAAGGATGTGGTGAAGTTTGTGTCACAATCATTTAAGGGCGAGGCCCTAGCATGGTGGAGAGCGTTGGCACAAGCATCGGGTAAGTCTGCTCTATACAAGATGACATGGGAGGAAATTATTGCTCTCATTAAGGAAAACTACTGTCCTCAGCATGAGGTAGAGAAGATCGAGTCTGATTTTGTGTCACTGGTGATGACAAACCTGGACTGCCAGGCCTATTTGACGAGCTTCAATACGATGTCTCGCCTGGTTCCGTACCTTGTGACACCAGAGTCCAGAAGAATTGCTCGTTTCATTGGGGGATTAGAACCCGCGATAAAAGCTAGCGTGAAGGCCTCTCGGCCGACGACCTTCAGGTCAGTAACTGACCTCTCCTTGTCTCTCACTTTAGATGATGTCCGTCTGATGGCGCTAAGGAGCAAGGAGGCAGAAAAGAGGAAACGTGAGGATGATACCTCACGAAGGTCAGGAAAGAAACACCGTGGAAACGGTGATGGCAAAAGAGGGGCGGAAGCAAAGAAAGATGGCCAAGCTGGAGAAAGGCCCAAATGCAAAATCTGCCAGAAACCCACTCTGGGAAATGTAGGTTTGGGTCGAATTCACAGTCCCAGCCAAAGTCTTTTGCCTGTGGACTATGCAAGTCCAAGGACCATAAGACTATGGACTGCAAGAAAATCAAGGATGCAACATGCTATGGTTGCAATGAAAAGGGGCATATTAAGAGTAACTGCCCTAAGAATGCCAGGAAGCCGGAAGAAAACAAGAAGACTAATGCGAGAGTCTTCCGTATGGATGCAAAGGAGGCTGTGCTGAACGACAATGTACTTACAGGTACTTTTCTCGTAAATAATATATTTGCAAGAGTACTTTTCGATTCTGGCGCTGATAAGTCCTTTGTAGACCAAAAATTTTGCGAACTATTGAATATGCCTATCAAAACCCTAGACGTAAAATACGAGGTAGAGTTAGCAGACGGCACGATAGAAATCGTCTCCACTGTTCTAGAGGGATGTGAAATGTCCATTAAGAACCATTCTTTTCCTCTATCTCTACTTCCCTTCAAATTAGCAGGTTTTGACGTTGTTCTGGGCATGGACTGGTTGTCCCGCAATCAGGCCCAAATCATTTGCAACAAAAGGCATATAGTACTAAAGACTCCGAGTGGTAAATCGCTTGCCATTCTAGGAGATACACAGTATGGATTACCCGAGGACGTATCTATGCTCAAGGCTTCTAGATGTTTAAAAAGAGGTTGTGTCATTTACATGGCTCAGGTGATAATTGAAGAGCCCAAGCCAAAGATAGAGGAACTTCCTGTTATTTCTGAATATCCCGAGGTTTTCCCCGAAGAACTAGCTGGGTTACCCCCAGATAGACAAGTGGAATTCAGAATAGATATCATTCCTGGAGCAGCTCCCATTGCTAGAGCACCATACAGACTTGCTCCAACAGAAATGAAGGAACTAAGGACCCAGTTGGATGAACTATTGGCAAAAGGTTTTATCAGACCTAGTTCGTCTCCCTGGGGAACACCTGTCCTATTTGTGAAGAAGAAGGACGGATCGATGCGTTTGTGCATTGATTATCGTGAGCTAAATAAAGTTACCATAAAGAATAGATATCCTTTACCAAGGATCGACGATCTGTTCGATCAGCTGCAAGGAGCGAGCTACTTCTCAAAGATCGACTTGAGGTCGGGCTATCATCAGCTAAAGGTCAGAGATGAAGACGTGCATAAGACAGCATTTAGGACTCGCTACGGTCACTATGAGTTCCTAGTGATGCCTTTTGGGCTCACAAATGCACCGGCTGCGTTCATGGATCTCATGAATCGCGTCTGCAAGCCGTACTTGGACAAATTTGTCATAGTCTTCATCGACGATATCCTTATATATTCAAAGAACCAAGTTGACCACGAGAAACACCTCCGTTGTATTCTCGAATTGTTGCAGCGTGAGAAACTCTACGCCAAATTCTCTAAATGCGAATTCTGGCTACGAGAGCTTCAATTTTTGGGTCACGTCGTGAGTGAGCGTGGAATCCAGGTGGATCCCGCTAAGGTAGAGGCGGTCATGAATTGGCAAGAGCCAAAGACGCCTACCGAAATTCGTAGTTTCCTGGAGTTAGCAGGATACTACAGGAGATTTATTGAGAATTTTTCGAGGATTGCTGCGCCCTTGACTTCCCTAACCAAGAAGAAAGAAAAGTTCATTTGGGGCCCAAAGCAGCAGGAATCTTTCGAAGTTCTAAAACAGAAGCTAAGCAACGCACCTGTGTTGACATTACCTGAAGGTTCAGATGAATTCGTAGTTTACTGCGATGCATCACACACAGGCATGGGGTGTGTGCTTATGCAGAAAGGCAAGGTGATTGCCTATGCTTCAAGGCAATTAAAGGTGCACGAAAAGAATTACACCACCCATGACTTGGAGTTGGGTGTCGTTGTATTTGCACTAAAATTGTGGAGGCATTACCTCTATGGTATTAAATTTGTGATTTATTCTGATCACAAAAGCCTTCAACACCTGTTCAACCAGAAGGAGTTGAACATGAGGCAACGCCGTTGGATGGAAACCTTGAATGATTACGATTGTGAGATCAAATACCATCCCGGCAAAGCGAATGTAGTCGCTGATGCCCTGAGCAGAAAAGAAAGGGTAAAACCTATTCGAATCAATGCCAAGAGCATTGAAGTCAAGAACAATTTGATTGAGAGGATATTAGCTGCACAGCGAGAGGCTGTGTTGGAAACTAATTATCCTAAAGAAAAGTTAGGAATAACTGAAGAGCAGTTGACTCTTAGCAAGGATGGAATCCTTAGATTGAACGGACGAATATGGGTTCCGATTTACGGAGGACTACGAGATGTTATCCTCCAGGAGGCCCATAGTTCCAAATATTCTGTCCATCCTGGAGCAGACAAAATGTATCAGGATTTAAAGGCGAATTATTGGTGGATAGGCTTGAAAAAGTCTGTGGCCGCCCATGTAGCAAAGTGCTTGACTTGTGCGCAGGTCAAAGCCGAGCACCAAAAGCCGTCCGGCTTGCTACAACAGCCTGAGCTTCCCGAGTGGAAGTGGGAATGCGTAACGTTGGATTTTATTACCAAGTTACCAAAAACCAGGAAAGGAAACGACACAATATGGGTCATAGTCGATAGGCTGACTAAATCAGCTCATTTCTTACCCATCAAGGAGACGTATAGCTCCGATATGTTAGCCCAACTTTATGTTGATAAGATTGTAGCCTTACACGGCATACCTGTGTCTATTATCTCCGACAGGGATACTAGATACACGTCTCATTTCTGGAAGAGTTTCCAACAATCTTTGGGCACGCGATTGAACTTCAGTACGGCTTACCATCCACAGACGGACGGTCAGAGTGAGCGTACCATTCAAACGCTAGAAGACATGCTTCGTGCATGTGCGATCGATTTAGGTGGTAACTGGGATAAGAATCTACCCCTAATCGAATTCTCCTACAATAACAGCTACCATACCAGCATAAAGGCTGCGCCTTTCGAGGCATTATACGGTAGGAAATGTAGATCGCCTGTTTGTTGGGCGGAAGTAGGAGAGGTCCAATTATCAGGACCGGAGATAGTTTTCCAGACAACGGACAAGATTGTCCAGATTCGGGAACGTCTCAAGGCTGCCCGTGATAGGCAGAAAAGCTACGCTGATCCGAAGCGTAAGGATTTTCACTTCGAAGTAGGTGAAAAAGTGTTGCTTAAAGTGTCACCCTGGAAGGGGGTGATGCGTTTCGGCAAGAAGGGCAAACTGAGTCCGAGATACATAGGACCTTTTGAGGTCATTGAGTGTGTCGGGTCAGTTGCCTATAAGTTGAACTTGCCTGAAGAGCTCAATGGAATTCACAATGTGTTCCACATCTGCAATCTCAAGAAGTGCTTCGCCGATGAATCATTGGTGATCCCACACACAGATGTGCATATAGATGAGAGCTTAAAGTTTGTAGAGAAGCCTTTGTCGATTGAAGATCGACAAGTGAAAAAGCTTCGAAGAAAGCACGTACCAATTGTGAAGGTCAAATGGGATGCTCGTAGAGGTCCCGAATACACGTGGGAAGTCGAAGCCACGATGAAAGAAAAGTACCCATATTTATTTGAGTAAATCTCGGGTCGAGATTTATTTTAAGGGGGTGAGGATGTAACACCTCGTATTTTTGTGTCCAATGATGTGTTAACACGTGTCATTTGATTTCACGTGGCATTGATATTAAATAAAGGACTAATTTTGACAAGCCTTGAAAGTATGTAAATTCGAGGGTTATAAATGTCAACAAAGGGTAAATATACTGTATAGTAACCCTAAATGATGCTCGTACCTTTAAACGAATAAATCATGGATCGTACGGAAGCGAAACGCGGAAGAAAGTGAGAGATTACGAGCTACAGGGGTTAACCGTGTCAACATGTTTAAATTATACCTCTGAGTGACCCTTTAACGTTCCCGAGGCTTTGTAACAGTATTATACGCTCACCAGAATATACTGTATAAATTCAGCGAAGTTCCGTTTTAAAACGAGAAAGTTATGATCAAATTCGTATGAGAAGGGTTAAAAGCGTCAATAATATAATTTAAGACTTTCCGGATAGTAAATAAATTAACCGGGGGCTTAACGATACGGGTAAATAACGCGAGGTCCTTAACTGTAATTAATCAAGGGCCATATCGCAAAGTTACCCCTTCAAACCCGAAAGGTCAGGTAATTAATTACCAAGATTCTATAATCATTACAAAAGATTTAAAAAGATACAATTTTAACCCCTTACAGACCGTAAAGGGTATGCCTTACGGACCGTAAGGAGGGGAATGATTGCTGGTGATCCGCCTATGGCTTACGGACCGCAAGGCCGAAGCCATACGGTCCGTAAGCGCTGCCCAGCGACAGAAATGTGGCTGTTGGCTGATTTAAACGGCCAAACATGTGGGAATGGGTTTCTCAGAGGTATGGACGCCCCCTACTCGACCCATAACACCTACTGACACCTGTCATTCATCCATGGTCACTTGTAGACCAATGTGTGATGATCTTGGACCTTGTCTTTGACTATAAATAGGCCTCCTTTGTTCATAAGTTACATCACAACTCAAAACACCTTCTCTGATCATTCTAAGAGCTCTCAAGTGTTCTTCTTTGTTCTCTAAGCAAGCCTAAGCTTCTGTAAGTCGTTTAAATCCTTTGTGGTGTAATTTTACTTAGTAATATAGCTCAAAATCAAACCGTCGTAACTACGGTTTGACTTTGCGATAAATCACAAATGGTCCAGTGAATTGTCGAATCAAAAGTAGTTATGAGTTGGTATTTATGTGGGTAATAAACCTCTAAAAGGGTTCCCTCTGATCGCCACTCTAACTAGCTCAAATGTCGAGTCAAACGAATGCTTAAAAAGTCAACAGGAAGCTATTTTTGCGATTCTTGCATAATCTGTAATATAAATGATATGCAACCTGTTTAGACACTCATAAAACATGATATTAAGTATATAAACTTGTTTACGCTCGTTTGAATCGACCATTTGCTATATTGACCGGGTTCGGAGCCGAATGTCCCAAAAGTTTGACTTTTGCTTTGACTTCAGTTCTGACCCGTTTTAGTAAGGTATAGATATGCCTTAGGACTCTCTTAGGACCAGGTTACATGATGGTATACCCCTCTGTGACCGGTTCATGAATTGTCCGAGTCTTTTACGCGTTTCCGTTAAATCGCCTAAGAGTTGACCGTGACGCCATTTTTAAAATAAAACGAGTATTTCGGACACGTGAACGGACCATAACCTTGCTTACTAAGTTATAAGCATGTCCTTAAAGTTTCACGTCAGTCCGAGGTCTAGAATGGGAGTTATGCTAAAAAGCGCAATTTAAGTAAACTTTTATAATAAACGGCGCAATTAGCATAACGCCTATCTAAACCAAGTTTTCGCCACCAAAACTTTTACCCACTGTTATAAAATAATATTTTGGGAATTTTAAAGATTTTTAATTATTTTTACCTTGCTCATAACATGCGGTTATGGCTACGGTTCGGTAAATAAAGAATATGCCCTTTTTGGCCAAAACTTGAGTTCTACAAGGTCTTTTGACCCGATTCCAGTTGCGACTGATTTTAAATAATAAATAAAGTATTTTAGACTTTATAAACTGTTCGGGAAACTTAGATTTCCTGTAGAACTCGAAAAGCTCTTTAAAAGTCTTTAAAATGACCGAAAAACCCCTACGGGGCGATATATTAACTTAAACTCGTTACGGGCATCGCGGAAGGTATCCTACTGATACCACAACCTCTTTAAGGCATATTGACTTAGGAAATAAGCGTAGGACTCTCATGGTTAACCGTTTCGCCTAATGCGCGAACGGTACGGCTTATGAAACTAGTTTTCGTAAATTAGCCGATATGGGTCAAATTATATCATTGTGACCCCAAAATCCAGAGTGTGAACCTTAAACCCATATAAAACAAGTCTCTGAACTTGTTGGGTCAGAATCACACTCCATTCTCGGTTTTCGCCTTTTCGCGCGATTAAACCGTATTTATATTTCGAAACCAACCGGTCTAGGCTACGGCCAATATAAAGACCCGTTAGGATTCTAATAGGTTAATTAAAACCTTCGTTCCAGAATAGGAGCCCCAGTAAAAGCTATCTGTGACGTAATCCATTAAGGAATATACTTGCAAAGGTAAATACTTTAACTTATTTTCCCTTATACGGGCTTGGGATACGGTATATTAATACCGCTTGATTGAGCATCATATCTTCCATCGCTTAGGTGGTTAATTAAATAATGTGATCGGCTCATTTAAACAGTCTTGTTACTTAAAAGCCTTTGGGGGGTTAATGACCGTTGTCCTGGATTTCCTTGGCATCATTTTACGAAATGGCCACGACCTCGACATCCCGGTGTAGGCGTACACCCGGTATATTATGTCGACATTAATATTATTAAAAGACGTAGCCGTTGGTTTTTACACTACGGTTTTACGCAATGTGGTGTGTCTATTAATCTTTAACCCGGACAGGATCCGGGCTACTGAACGCATAAAAGGACATGTAATTCGTTCACAAGATTTTAATAATTTTCCCAAGTTATAAAAGAGTTTGTGCCTCGTGCATTCAAATCAATTTTAATAAACATTTTCAAATGTGTCAGTTGAACGTATTTACCAGTGTAAACTGACGTATTTTCCCCAAAAGATTAAGTGCAGGTACTACACGAAATTTGGCTGGTAATAGCTTCCTAGCATCACGAATAGTCTCGCAAACTTGATGCTGTATCTGACTGAACAATACTTTATTTTATTTATGATCCCCTGTGGATACAATTCGACTTCTGTAATACACTTGATATTACATTCAAAAGGTTGAATTATATTTATCTTTATGCTTCCGCTGTGCATTCATATAATTGTGTGGTTTGACTATATTGTTGCCAACTACGTCACGGTAATCCCCCACCGGGCCCACCGGTGAGACACGTGGAAATCGGGGTGTGACACGAAAACAACACCAATACCCACCGGATGCCCGCAACAACGCGCCAGAAATTCCCACTAGCAGAATTACTATAAAATATATTACAGGATGAATGATAAGCTATCAGAGAGCAAGTATTGCGTTGCAAATTATTGTCGCCTCGGCATTGGGTGAGTTTCTTACCGGTATTAACCATAGTTATCAAATGCGCTAGGCGCACTCTAGGTGCATAGGGCTCGCCTGACGCCTAGGCGAGAAGCGCAAAAAAAAAAAGCGAGGGTCTAAGAAAAAAAAGTACAATCAAATAAAAACATTAAAAAGGTTATGAACCGAAAAAAAAAGCCAAATCCTCAAATTCCAAAAGTTATCAAATATCATAAACCTTAAAATAAAACCAACATTATTATGAATCACCAAAATATCCCAAAACCAAAACTGTTAAGACTTGAAAACAATAAAGTTTAGACTTAAACAAGTAAATAAAATTCTAATCCAAATGTTCTTCAACTTTAAAAATAATCGGAGTCGGAGTCATCATCCACAACAATTGCCTTGTCTTTTCCAGCAGCATTAGAAGCAATCACTTGTTCTTCCTCTTGTTCTTCTTCGGAATCTTCATCAACCAATGTTCTTGAACTAGAAGGCCTTGAAGTAGAACGCCTTGAAGCAGACGACCTTGAAGCAGATGCCCTCGAAGCAGACGACTGTGAAGCAGATGGCCGTGAAGATCTTGTATTGTGTGTACGCACCCCTGCTCCGCTCACTTCTCCTACAACACCCCAAACCAAATCTCCATCATCATTAAAAACTATATCTTCACCTATCTTTCCTACTAACCAATCATTGCTATCATCAATATCACTCAATGATATGGGATTATATGCCGTATCCACATCGCGTCTATTCTTTAGCATGTTAATGTATTTAACATACATGAGATCATGCAGATTTTGATGCTCTAGACGATTCCTCTTCTTTGAATGGATCTGTTAAAGATTTGTATAAATATCAGATACAAAAAACGCTCAATCAAACTTCATAAATAAATTTTAGATTGGGATACTTACATGCTCAAATGTTCTCTAGTTTCGTTCACACCCAGATGAACTACACGTTAAACTTAGCACTCTAATAGCTAGTTGTTGCAAATTTGGAGTGTCTTTCCCATACAACTTGCACCATTCAACTGTTACATACAATCAAATTTAACACATTATACATATAAAAATAAAGTCAATAATCTAGGTAAAAACTATGTTAACAGTTAACTTACCAGGTGCTATTTTACCACGTTGTCGCTTCGCTGTTTATAGACTAAAAAATCCAGACTGGTTCACCCAATGAATAAACTCAACATTAATCTTATCTTGTGTGTCCTTGTTAAGGACAAGCCTGTTAATACATTCATGTAGTGCAAGGGACACTTCTTTATCCCTTTCAATGTCCTCATTGTAGCAATAAAACTCTGGGTTAAGATAGTAACATGATGCGTGCAAAGGATGGCGAAGTTGGTTGTTCCATCTCTTGTTAATAATCCCCGACACAACACTGTAATCTTCGTTATCTTCTCCTAAAGCTACTACAACTGCAGTTTTTGCTCGTTCCATAACTTCGTACACATAACTCATCGCGGGTTTTTTCTCGTTGTCGACGATTCTAAGCACTTGAACAAGAGGACCCATGATTTTCAGAGTGAATAGGACATTGTTCCGGAACGTTGGGGTAAAAACAATGTCATTCGCTCTTGCACCCTTACGTTCTTCAACCCATTTACTTTTCGTCCACTGTTCGCTAGCAAACATATTTCTAAGTGCAGATTTTTGTTTTTGCAAGCTTTATAATGTAAGAAACGTGATTGCAAACCGTGTTACTCCACTCCTTGTTAGCTCGTTGTTTTTAGTAAACTCCCTCATTAAGTTTAACACATAACTATGGTTATAAATATAACCAACAATGAAAATAGCCTTTTCAATAGTTTTTTTTTCACATCTGGAATCTTACCGATATCTTCTAGCATTATATAAAGATAATATATCTCTTCACTTTTTGAAATTCAAAATGTCTTTTAAAAATATATACAGATTTGCTGATATATGATTCTATTTAAAATTAGCTGCAAATATAATATGGGTTGTTTTTAAAAAATAGGGCTTAAAAAAACGTTGCTTTTTTTATCTAGGAGACAAAAGCGCTGTTTGGTTGCCTTGGTCGCCCCGGTCGCCTAGGCAGACTAGGCGATCGCTTTCAACAACAAAGGTATTAACTAACGTAAACGAGTAAACTTAAACAAACAAATAAATGAACATAAACTAACGTAAACAAGAGTTTATGAACATTGATGAACGAACGAGCCACGATCATGTCCATTCCCTCAAAATAAACAAAGAGGTGTTGATCACACCATTTACTGAATAAACGAACCATTCAATGACATTTCGGTACGTCTACATGCCTGTACACATTTTCTAAGATATTATGTTTCTTTCGTATCTAATTTTGAAATTTCAAGGCATGCTATTGATGGATCATTTGTTTATCTATTTTTTTTAAATGAGTTACTTTCATTTTCATGAAAATTTCAATCGAATTAAATGTGTTTCCGACAAGAATTGATCGATTAAGACGTCTTGTACTATATCGTCGGCATCAAAAGAAGATTCTATTTACAATCTTTGATTATTCAAACGTAATATTTTTTAGACTTTAAATGTTTTGATTTATCAATGTATATTCGTTTTATCAACCAATAGTTTTTTTGTTGACATTGGATTTATGATGTAAAGGATAAGGGATGCGAGTTTCTTTAAATAAAAAATGACTTCCTCTCCTGTGACTCTAAGGGATATAAATGCCAATCTCAACGTATAAATGCTAATAATCTTTACATTTGTAATCATATTAGTTCATATATCTTACGAATAATTATTATTTAGTTTAATATCTTCTAATTAATAATAGATAACTCACCTACTAAATATTATTGAGTTTAATCTCTTATGGATAATTATTATTTAATTTAATCTCTTCTAGTTAATTATAGATAACTCTCCTACTAAATATTATTTAATTTAATCTCTTCTACTTAACTATAGATAATTATTATTTAGTTTAAATTTAATGTATACTTGTTATTATAATATTATTTATTTGATTTTCTATATTATATTATTTTCATTGTTTATATTAACTAACGTGTTATATAACATCTATAATTTTTAGTTTACCTTTACCCCAACTATTCAATTATTTTTTTTTCTATCTTATATTAACTAAATAAAAAAATTAATATTAAATCTTATCCTACTTTAAATGTCGAATAAAATACTTCTATTTTTCTAATAAAATATTATCCTTAAATTTAAATTGTTAATTTAAGAAATTTTTAAATAGCCAAATTATTTATCACCAAAACCAAACTTTGTGATAATATATTATTTATTTTTATTTTCATTATTAAAAAAATTATTATATTTATTTTATAATAATTTTTAAACAAATTGTATTTAACTTTCAATATTACTTTATATATAAAATTAGATTTAGTACGGGCTTTTTTAAATATAATTTATATTTTATCACTCAAATAGCTATTTATTTGCTTTTTGAATAACATGTTTGACCACTGTATTTTCTTTTCAATAATCATCTTCGTAATCACCATATCTATTGTGTGCCGAATATATCTATTAGTTTTTTTAAATATAATTTTCTTATTATTTGGTATATAAAATAATATTTATTCAACCCGTGTAATACACGAGGGTTTTTGAAGATATAACTTTTTTTATTTCTCTGGTAAACAATATTACATTTATTCAACCTGTGTAATACACATGGTTTTAAAGATATAACTTTTTTTCTATTTGGTATATAAAATTACATCTATTCAACCCGTACAATACATATGGTTCTTATAGATATAACTTTTTATTATTTAATATATAAAATTACATTTGTTCAAACCATGCAATAAAGGAAGTTTTTAAAGATATATTTTTTATTATTTAGTATATAAATTTATTTATTCAACCTGTTTAATATACGGGGTTATAACCTAGTTTTAATAAAAGCAAACCTATCATAAATTAGAACAGAGTAAATAACAAAACTAGTCCTTTATGTATGTATGTTATTGCAAATCATGTCCTTTGTATTTAATAATTACATTAATCATACATAATGTTCACAAATCCTAACATGTTATATCCTTTAATCCAAACTTAGTTAATTTTCTCAGTTAATTTTAGTCACGTGGGTCTAGAGGTGTACAAAAAAACTGATTTTAGAATCGAAACCGGAAAAAAAAAACCGAAACCGGTTTTTTTTTAACCGGTTTTTTTATAACCGGATTTTTTTAACCGGTTTTTTTTAACTGCCGGTTTTTATACCGGTTACTATTCTTGACTTCAAAAACCGGTTATTAACCGAACCGGTTATTAAAAAACCGGTAAAAACCGGTTTTTTGGGAAAAACCGGTTAAAAACCGTCCCAACCGGTTATACCGGTTATTGTTTTGGACCTCAAAAACCGGTTAGTAACCGTAACCGGTTATAAAAAAAAACCGGTTTTTATTTTGGGTGAAAAAACCGAAACCGGTTAATAACCGAAACCGGTTTTTGAAAAAAAAAAAACGATTTGTACACCTCTACGTGGGTCCCACGTGAGGACATTAATGTCCTTTCACCTACCCATCTCTTTCTCCTCTATTTAAAACCTCCAAATAACCCTAATCTCCTATCATTCCAAAACACCCCACACCTGCAAATCCTAAAACTAGGACAGAAGCAAATCCTAAAATGACTGTTGTATGGAACTACATAAGCCATTATATGCTTTAATTCATTTTTTTTTTAAAGTTCATGATTCATAACACACAAATCAATAATTATTGGTCTGAACTCTGAAAGTAAAAAATAACAATCGCCTCGTACAAAAAGAGAAAAAAAAATCCTAACAAAATAAAAAAAAAAACAGTTTGGCCAAATTCTTATAAGTACAAATTACCCAATGTACTTCAATTGAAGACATGCCAATATCTTTAACAAACAGCTAACAAAGCATATAACTCTGAGCTTATAACCTGATTCAAGATTCGTTGTCCTCTTCATCTTCTTCTATCTTATGAGCCAGATAGAACCTGATATAACCCATCTTAGCTATCTTGTACTCCACCACTACAGGAAGCTCTGATAACAAACTGATTGTGACAGTACTTGACAACGGAGTCGCCTTTGTAAACAAGTTCATGTATTTTAATGCAAATGTCAAAGACACCGGTTCGTTCATCTCTATAACTGTTGCTTCTTCTGGCTGCAATTTCATTCCATAATCAAACAAATATGTTAAAATCTCTTAACAATTTTCAATTCTTTTCTGAGTCGGCTTCTTCAGCAAGATCTTCTCATCAAGTACTCACCATTGTTGCTTCCGTGCTAGTTTTAGGATTTGCAGGTGTGGGGTGTGTTGGAATGATGGGAGATTAGGTAGTGTTTGGTATGCAGGAATAAAGGTGGAATGGAATGAGTGATTACGAGGGAATGAAGAAAAAAGTGTTTGGTTGGTCAATGGAATAGAATCACCCATTTCAAAAGGCATTCCATTCCCTCAAAATCATTCCTTCCACCCCCCATGTTTTTTTTCCATTCCATCCCTTCTTGCACCATTCATCAACAACACCACAACCCACGACCTTCGCCACAACCCTCCACCACCACCCACCACCGACGCCATCGCCGCCACCCGCCACCACCTCACCCCGACAGCCACCGCCGCCGCCGACACCCACCACCGCCACCTATAACCACCCACAATCACTACCACCAACCACCACCGCCGCCACCCACTCGCCACTGTTATCACCCACAGCTGCGACCAACCACCAACGCCACTCGCCGCCGCCGCCCACCACCATCGTCGACGCCACCACCACCAACAATTGCTACCTTTGCTGCCACCCACCACCAACGGCCACCTTGTTGCCACCACCACTCGTCGTCACCGCCGCACCGCCACTCGTTGCCACCACCACCACCCATCGCCGCCGCCGACACCCACCACCGTCATCTATAACCACCCACAATCACTGCCACCGACCACCACCACCACTCACCGCTAATTTTATTACTCCGTTTTTCTTGCCTACCGAACAATTAACAATAATAATTCATTCCATTCACCTGGTAACCAAACAAGACATGGAATAGTAATGATCCATTGTATTCCCTCGTCCATTCCATTAACTCGTCCATTCCATTACTTCGTCCATTCCATTACCACGTATCAAACAGACCCTTAGGGTTATTTGGGGGTTTTAAATGAGGGAGAAAGAGATGGGTAGGTAAAAGGACATTAATGTTCTTACGTGGGCCCTACGTGACTAAAATTAACTGAGAAAATTAATTAGGTTTGGGTTAAAGGATATAACATATTAGGATTTGTGAACATTAGGTATGATTAATATAATTATTGAAGACAAAGGATATGATTTGCAATAAAATACATACATAAAGGATGAGTTTTGTAATTTACTCATTAGAACATCATGAAAGTTGTAATTTTTTATAATTATTTTACTAAAAAAATCATGCCTATCATGATGTGATACGAAAGTGACGTGGTCACGTTTAACTTTTACTCATTTATTGGATTTTTATTTTGCTCAAACTATTTGGATACTCCATTGCTTATTTGCACACATTTGTGTTGTAGACGTCTCATATAGGGTTGTATGAGGTGTATAGGCCTTCTTAGAATTTTTATTTTTGTTTAGACACAAATTCTGAGAAGGTCTATATGCCTCGTACAACCCTATATGATGCGTATAGAAGGTTATGGGATATGGGGCTTGGGTTGGGGCGTGGGTTGGGGGAAAACGCCCAAGGCACCACCTCGGGTGGCCTTGGGTTGGGGCGTGGCCCTTGGGGCTTGGGTTTCAAGCCGGGCGTGGGGCGAGGGAAGCGAGCTGACATGACGGGCTGTGTATGGCCAAAAGAAAAGAGCTGTTGGGCTAGCCGTTGGCCAACGGCTATATTAAAAAAAAAAAAAAATTTTCTTCCATTTTTTCACTATAAAACTCACATTTTTCTTCCATTTTTTACCACATTCAACCACATCTTCTATACATCTTCAATTCTCCTTCTACAAAACGAAAAAATGCATCCTTATAACCGTGCTTATGACCCGACCAACCCGTATGCACTCCAAGAAAGTAATCCTAGCCCACCACCCAATCGTCCAATTCCTCGTCCGTTTTTCATACACTCTTCTATGCCCGACATGGCGAGTTATGCATCGTATATCAGGAATCGTGTGTTTACTAACTTCCCACACACCGACGATTCGATACCTACCCCGTTTTCACAATCGCCCATCGACCTTTCACCAACCTCCATTGACCTTTCACAAAACGAATCCGTTCCCGAAACTCAACCACCCAATGATGGTCCTTCCGCATCGAAACCCATCAAAAAGAGAAGTCATAAGAAAAAAACCGAGGCGGATAAAGTAGTTGAAACCGCCAAACGAAAACTACAAAAATGGGTCGTTGCTGAAGAAGTTGCATTGGCGAGGGCTTGGTGTCAACAATCTCAACATTCAACTTTAGGTATTCTTAACCTTTGTTTTTATTAATGGTTATTTTTTATATAACTTTGTAATATATTAATTTTTTTATTAAAATAGGAAATTCGTAACATCGAACCGCCCTGTGGGAATCGGTTAGTAGAGTATTCCATGAAGAAATGGGAAGGGAGGCTTATCGTGAAAACGATAGCTTATCCTCAAAGTGGAGCGAGATAAGCACCCAACTTACAAAATTTAGTGGTTTTTTAAGTAAAGCAAAGCAAAACCTAAAAGTGGTGAAACCGAAGCCGACATTTTGACAAATGCAGTGGTCACATTCAAATCAAATGTGGGGACCGACTTCCGTTTCATGCATTGTTGGGAGATTTGTAAGTTCCATCCAAAGTGGGCGACTATCCCCATTGGTAGCGAAACTAACTCGTCTTCCAAAAGGTCAAGGGTCTCGTCCCAAGCCCAATCTAATGCACGAGATCAAGAGTTTGAGGACCTTTTGGATGATTCACCAAACCCAAACCGGCCTGAGTATGGAAGAAATGCCTCAAGAAGGCGTGCTCAAAAATCTAGATATGATACGGCATCACCTTCATCTGGGAGTTCTGGCTCGCATAGGGGAATATACAGCGAGCAGTTGGATGACATTTCATGCAAGTTGGATACATTCAACGTATTGCAACAACAAAGGGCCGAAATACGAAAGAGCAAAGAAGCTAGAGATGCCCAGAAACAAAAACGGGATGATTTGAAATTTCTATCTCAGCCCATTGATCACCTACAGGGTGATGAGTTACAACTAGTCTTGGTGTTGAGAGAAAAGATAAAAAACAAATATAAAAGTTAGGAATTTTTTTTTGTAATTTTCTTTATTTAAAATATTAAAAAAATTAAATTTGTTGTTTTAAATAATATTCAAATAGCCAGCGGGTCAGCCCAGCGAAGCCCACAAACCCACGCCCCAAACCCCC
Source organism: Helianthus annuus (assembly GCF_002127325.2). Lineage (NCBI taxonomy): Eukaryota > Viridiplantae > Streptophyta > Magnoliopsida > Asterales > Asteraceae > Helianthus > Helianthus annuus. Next base: position 135,522,401 of record NC_035440.2, read on the forward strand.
GCCCCACCATACCGTGTTGAATGTGGGTTTAGCCCATGTCTGCCACTCAAGCCACGTGTCAACTAATGCCCCAACCCCCGCCCAACCCCCGCCCACCATACCCCACGGTCGAATGTAGATGAATATTTGGTTAAAAAAATTGTTATGGTTGAAAAAGAGTAAACTGTCATTTTGGTCCCTGAGGTTTGGTTACTTTTGCCACTTTAGTCTAAAACTCAAACCTTTTGCATTTGGGTCCCTGTGGTTTCAGTTTTATTGCCATTTTGGTCCAAAAATGAAATCAGGTCATACTTGTCTTATAAAATCCTTTAATTTTGTCATTTTTCTCAGAGGCAAATCAGGTCATATTTGTCTTATAAAACATGGTATTTATTTATAAAAAAGAAATAATCATTTTGCCCCTACGGAAAATGACAAAATAACAGGATTTTATAAGACAAATATGACCTGATTTCATTTTTTGGACCAAAATGGCAATAAAACTAAAACCACAGGGACCCAGATGCAAAAAGTTTGAGTTTTGGACTAAAGCGGCAAAATTGACCAAACCACAGGGACCAAAATGGCAGTTTAGTCGTTGAAGAATTTGGTGTTTTGTTTTTTAAAAGAAGAGATTTTGTTTTCTTTGTATAAACTCCGCTCCGATTTGTTTCAAAAATTTTACCATTCTCAACATTATCGTTTCAAATATTATATTGTTTTAGTATTCATTGTTTTCAACAATATAACGTTTTAATGTTTACCGTTTGAAAATTATACCGTTTTTAAGATTATACCGTTTAAATATTATCATTTCAACATTATAACGTTTCAAATATTATTTCATTTCAGTGTTTATTGATTGAACATTATACCGTTTTTAATATTATCGTTATACCGTTTCAAATAATATATCGTTTCAATATTTACCGTTTGAACATTATACCGTTTCAAATATTATACCATTTCAGTATTATCATTTCAACATTATACCATTTCAATTATTATATTATTTCAATGTTTACCATTTGAAGATTATACCTTTTCCGTATTATCTTTTCAATGTTACGGTTTAACAAATTATTATGAAATCTCAAAATAATACAAACAAACATCACGTAACCAAACAATCGAAATACAATTAAATATGACATATATACCATAAGTTTGTATATCACTAACAAATGGTACACTACAAATGAATACTATATACAAAAAAAAAAGTTGGCTAGTCTACGACTGCGGATCCAGATCTTGTTGTGGATCCTGCTACTATCGTCGTACCCGAGGCTGTGGGAGTAGTATCGCAGGTAACTGTTCTCGCTCTTGTCAGTCCTGCGCATCCCGAACCAACCAACCCATCAAATCAGTAAGCGTGCCGACCGTATCAGTAAGTGCTGATACGCCGCCACTCCCAAGTCAAGACTTGGAACAACATGTCGTGGAAACTGAGGCGGCCCGAGGGTGGTGGCAGCTGTCGTGACGCTGGGATGTCAATATCGACCGAATGCTCCTGCACAGCCTAGAGCAAGGGTTGCAAATAGACCGGATCGAAGTGTACCAGCAACTAAATCGACGCAAAGCGATGTCCTTCTCAAGTTTTAAACTGCTCGTCGAGAATGGGGAACTGCTTAAGAAGTTTCATCACCCACATCTTGTTAAACCCCAACCTCATTGGCTCTATCACCGACAGTAAGAGTGGGTCACCCTTTGGGAAATGTAGAAGTGAACGAGAAATCATGATGGCGTACACACCGCTGTAAAACAGTTTGCGGTCCTACCGGTGAGGGGGCAGAGCCGAAGTACTGTGCCAAACCGTGTGCAAGAGCGCATGACCTCTTGTACAGGCGTACAGCAAACAACACAAGAAAAAAAGGTTAGTGCTCGTACACCACTCACGGCTCTTCCCACGAGTCGTGATGGAAGTGCAGATCAACCTATGTAGATACCTACTGAGAATGTTTCTATTTAACATAAATCCCAGCCCGACAAACCTTTCTCTAACCCTCAGTTATTGCCACCATCTTCACTATGCTCTCTCTGCAACCCACCATTCATCCACCAAGATAGCAGCAGCAGCAGCAACGTTTACAACATGCCCCAATAACAACCCAATCAACGAATTCTGACGGTCCACCACCACCACCACACCGCCCTACCACCACCAGCCACCTCTTCATCTGCTTCACCTCCCATCCAGATAATCAATCTTGTCACCAAGACGAACCAGTCCATCTCCCTATGTCGGCCCCTCAAAACCAACCGCAGCATAAACGACGCTGCATCTCCGGCCATGTTTCTGGCCACCGAAAAGAAAAAGGGTCCACGTTTACCCTCTTCAACCAAAGTTACTTGCATCGGTCAGGTTCGGATTGATGGTTATGGTGAAAAAGAGTATTGATGAAAAACAAGAACAAACCCCATAAACCAATGATGAAAAAGATGATGAATTTACCTTTTGGGGTCATTATTTAATGAATTGGTGGATCAAGATCAAGAAAATGATGACTCAGAGGAGAATTACAGTATGTTAAAAAGAAAACATCATGTGCTTAATTACAAACTGAATACATGGCTCAGTGGTTCAACAGTTAGTTTCTAAAACAAAGGTCGTAGGTTCGAATCTTGTGACCAATGTATTTTTATTAAAATCTGTGTATAACCAGTTGGGTCAACAGTGGTAATTTGGTCATTTCACTAAAAACTTAACAGAATAATCAGACACTGTTAAGTGATTGGACTGAAATAGTTACAAAACTGAAACCATATGGACTGTTTTCGTAATTTTTAAACTCATGGACTGAAATAGTGATTTTTAACACGGAGACGAAAATCGTAATTAACTCTATTTCATTTATTAAGTTACGAGTTTCTAAATTAGCATGCATATACAAAATTGATTTATGTTTTGTTTTGGATTATTTTAATCAACTTTGGTGCCGTCTGGCTAAAGATGCTATAGGCAACTAATTGTTTTCATGTGATTTCATGCTCTGCGTGATGTATTCGTATTTGCTTCCAACCAAATAAAACGTTTGAAAAAACAAAAAAGTGTATTGCAACTTTAAACGTTTTATGGGAGACGATGCATGGCCCAAACTATGTATATGTTTGATTATTTGTACATATGTATACATAAAATTTAAATATAACATTCAATCTCCTCATGTCTGATCTGGATAAAGGGTGAGGATTGTTAACTAAATTGTTCTATCTTCACCAGAAATTAGAAGATACATAATTACATATATTCAAACTAAATTATGGTCCACCCCTACACTATTAACGAGAAAAATATAATATGTTGTTATAATCGGTAGGGGTAAGATCAAATAAAAAGTTTATTTTTTCTAAGTAGGATGAGAAGGAATCTTAATCCTATTTATGGACTTTCTCTCTCCACATGCAAGCCACATTCATATTTCACCCCATTTTTAAACGTTCATAACTTTTTTATACGACATATTTTATTTCGTAAAAATTTCACCGTAAAATTGAGCGTCTTTTTATCTTTAATTTGAGTACCATATTGCTATATAAAATATGAAGACTAAAAAAATCCACTAAAAGGTGTTGTATTTCTATGTTGTATAACTTGTGCTGGATTTTTGTACTAAATTTTTTGTGCTTAATTTTGTCTTAATTTTTTTTTTCTCAATCTTTTGTGCTAAATTTTTTTGTACTACATTTTTTTGCTGAATTTTTTCGTGCTATATTATTTTGTACTAGATTTTTTTTGTGCTATATTTTTTTGTACTACATTTTTTGTGCTATATATTTTTGTACTAGATTTTTTGTGCTAGATTTTTTTGTACTACATTTTTTTGTTGTATTTTTAAAAAACAAAAGGGGAGGCACATGTCATTTTCACTCTTATTTATAACGATCAAAATGCCCTTAATTTCTATTTATTAAGAGTGACACATGTCATTACAATCCTTCTTAGGCTATTTAGGCAAAATCCACTTTTTAATAGATCTTTCCCTGTAATCTCGGTACTCCCTTTATGACATTTTATGACAGTTAGTCAATATAATTTATTAAAAAAAAAAAATCCGAGAAGACATAAGATATGATGAAGCTGGAAATGTGGTCATAAAATTCCCATATCATTTCTAGTTTACCAAATCGGACTATTTTAGTAAAAACATTAAAGAATATTAAAATCATTTCTTCTAGAACTTAATTACAACCTCTTAACTCCTTTCAAGTCAATGGATGTAAAATATGTTATTCGTTGTGTCGTACGCTAGTTGTCTAATTGCTTCAGTACATTTTTGTATTTCAGAGACTAAGTTTGTGACTAGCATTTTCTCTTTGTGTGAAAAAAAGGAATTCGTCCGCAAGATCATTAGAAATTTTTAGGAAAATACGAAGGCTCATACGAAACCTACGCCTAAGCTGGACATCATCGTACAACGGATTTTCACAAAAATAATCTTCCATTAAACGTTCATGAGCACTTAACCCATCTCGTTCAAGAGCCGGTTGTCTCCTGCGTAATTGCGATAATCATATCGTCAAGAACACCGTCGGATGAAGAGCTCGACGAATCGGATGACATTCTTAAAATTGATTGGGTAGAATTTAGGTGTTTTTTTTGTAATTGGTGTGTGTTTTAGTTTGGGATAGGCTTGTATATATATATTTGAATTAAAAAACTTTTTTTTTAAATTTGAACGTTGTAGCAACGATCATCTTTGACCAATTCTCCATCGATCAACTCAAAATGCCTTCGTTACCGTGCTGGCGAGAGGAGGATGGCGCCCCCCCCCCCTCATTAACTCCGGCGGTGTGGACGATGGCACCCCGGGGCCGCTATGGTGGCTGAGGTGGCGGGGTGGCGTTAAGCCACACCCACCGGCCTTAGGCTGGAGGGTGTGGGGGCGCCACCCCCGCCAAGTCAGCCATTATAGCGCCCCTAAGGGCTCCATCACCACACCCTCCATTTTAAGAGGGGGGCGCCATGGGTGATGCGCTAGCATGGTAACGAGCTTTCTAATGTGTTCAGGTGGGGCCCACAACATGTCAACGAATCAAATTTTTTTTTTTTAGTTTTGTTTAATAGGGGGCTCCATCCACACCCTTCAAATTAAAGGGGGCTCCATTGCTGACGTGGATCCTACGTAGCCTGATAAAGCCCCTAAGAGGCTCTAACCACACCCTCCATCCTTATGTTACTTTGTTGTATTAAATCAGACATACGTATTGTTGAGCTGACATACGTATTGTTGAGCTAACCAAGCATAAGTGTGGCTCATATGTGCTTTTTCTTTACCAATTGTGCATGAGCACGTCTCACAATTGGGTAGATTTTGTTATGAAGAGATAAGACTTTAACAGAATATATTAATATTAATATTAATATTATTATTCAAAGCTTAAGGTAGATTTTGTTATGAATCACTATATATAGACATTGATTTGATAGTTGGTTTATGAATCACTATATATAGACATGGATTTGATAGTTGGTTGAATTGAGTTTTCCAAACCTTACCCCTTGGTGTGGTTGAGACAAACCCATATTTATGGGTTTGATTTTTAGTATTGAATCACATACATATCATCTAAATAGTAAGCACCCACATAATGAGGATGGCAATGGGATTGGTTTGGAACGAGTATTGGTAATCTTAGTCTCATACCCAAATGTAAAAATCACATCACATCCCATACCAAGCCTAATACCCATTAGTTTTTTTTTTTTTTTTAAATGCCCGTTGGGATTTTCAAATACATTTCTTACTATTTGAATTTTTATATAAATTTGCTACCAAAGAAAATTAGAGATATAAAACCAAAAATTAGTGGACTAATATATTACTAAATTATCCAAAGAAAAATAAAAATAAAATGTTACAAGTATGGTTCGGATAATCATGTCGAGTATCACCTAATATCACACCTGTGGAAAAATTTTAAAACGAATTCCAAACCTGAATAATTCAGATTTACCCATCGTTTTCGGGTTCGATTGTCATCCCTATACCCTTGAAATTTGAGTTGTTTTGATTCGTGGGTATTTGTGGTTACCATATTATGTAACCTTATACCCATCTCACATAACTAAGATAAATTCATACATTTGTATGTATATATATGTAGAGAGAGAGAGAGAGATGGCAACCGAAAGATGGCAAGTTAATCTTGAGAGCAAAATTCAAGAAAAAAAAAAAGCCAGTCTACACTGTGTATTTAGCTATGATTTTAGAATGAACAAGAGAAAATGATCAAATTTTCGATCAAACAAAACTATTAGAAATTAAACCAACCTATAAAACAGCTTGTGAACTATGACTCTCATTTCCAAATGACAATAATATTTCATCTTGTATTATGAATAGGGTCTGCTCCCCTTCGAATTCTTCTTTTGTTCGATTGATTTGGATCGAACATCATCGCAGGTGTTGGTGCTATATTCACATTTTCTTCAACTGTGTCGCCTTTTAGAACCCGCGAATGTCTTGAGAACAATCTTTCTCCTCCCCATCTCAATGCAAGATCAATGCTTCTAAGCGCAGAAACCGTCTCTTGTTGTGTGGATAAGAACATGATGAAAACAAAGATCATCATCATCACTCTATGATTTGCAATCCCCATATTTGGAGAGAGAGAGATTAGTGATGGTGGTGTGTTTGTTATGGAATATGACTGTTGTTACATATATGAGGCATAGTTTGATCTTTTGTGAGATTTGTATGAAAGTAAAGGTGTAAAAAGCAAAGAAGAAGTAGATTCATTTCAATCATGAGTATGATGATGTGCAATAGAAGCAAAAAAAGAAGATGGATGCATATCAAGGGGATGTTCTTTAGTAAACTCTGACAGGTTTGAATGAAAAGTAAGTTGGAAAACCAATCTTGGAATCTTTATCAAATGTGTAACTTGTTGATGATCTCATCTTCAATCTTGATCTCAACTTCTTTGCAAAGTAATTGATGGGGTATTATGTGCACAAAGCTTTGTGTATAGATGTGTGTCCGACATTTAAAGTTGTATTAATTAGATAATTAGACATTAAGCGTTCGTAAATTCTTCTTATTTAAGAATAAGAAAAATAAGCTGATGGATACCACATTTGTGAATTAAGAGTAAAAGTCTATCAAATTAGGTTATGACATAGGTTATATTAGTAATTTTACTTTATCCACAGATGACCAGTATTATCTATGGCTAAATAAAGTGAAATTACTATCCAAACCGACTATGACTCGAATATACCCAAATCGTCATATTATCGCAATAATAAGATAATCATATCAAAACGCGGATCCAAACGCTAACTATAAGTTAAGCTTGACAACATTTTTATTATTTTGTAAATGGGAATTCTTCTCACATTCTCTAATGATGGACTAGTAGAAATTTATAATTTTCTTGAATGTAAGCAAAAAAAATTAAAAATATATATCATTAATGTGATGAAAATTTGTGAAAAATGTGATGAAAATTCAAATTATGTGAAATAAGATGAGGGATGGGTTGGCTGCTAAAGCTATTGGAGATTGCAACAGATGCAAGAAAGCTAGATAAAGGAAAAGCTGATACTGATAGAATAGAAACATCTAACCACCAAGAGTTTGCTTTATCACCTTTAGAATTCAAGCTCTTATATCCATAAACCAGTCATGGTTTCTTGAGCTCAATTTCTGCTTTATCCTTTTCTTTCTTTCCCTATATAACCATACTATTCCAATGTGGGTCCCATTTATATCTCATATTTATAATAACAAATAAATATGTACAATCTCGATACACGAAAAGAATCAGGTTGGTAAAAAGGTTTCTGGCAGCCCGTAACACACAACTCACACGCGGGCAATAACATCTCAAATTTCATTTCATATAGATACAAATATATACGCTATTGAATAGTATCATGGGTGGAGATTACTGGCGGTGTGGATGTGGGTGTTGGAGCCACGACGGGTCCTGGTGCAATGGTGACATTCAACCCTCTGTGTTGTTCGGCCTGAGTCATGAATGGAACATTGGCAGCCGCCAGAGATTCATCTTCCTGTTTTTATTCAAGAAAATGGTTTGATTAAAAGTTGTCTATTTAACGAATTCAGGAAGCTCATGGCGCAGTTTTATAACATTAAAAAAAAAACAAGAGGTGGCAAAATGAGCCGGTCGGGTCAAATAAACATGGGCCCAGCAACACTAATTGGTCCAAAAATTTATATTTATCAAGATATCATCATTCATCATACTCGGTAAATCCCACCAATAGCCTTACCTCTACCCTGTAGGAATAGAGAGACTGCTTCCAGTGAGACCCCCGACTCGATTGTGGTTTGTATCAAGCCTTGGACCTAAGACACATAACACTCAAACAATCGGGACAGAGACTGATTGGTGCATATACCCCGTGTCTTTCAGCTATCAACGTCACCACATGATGCATGATTAACCATCCGCAGCTTTAACGTTATTTTCACGAAATTAGTAAAATAACGTTAAAGTTAGTACCATTTCACTTTTGCCCCCCGAGCGTCTACACATATATACATTATATATACACACCGCAAGCAGGGCAAATTAGTGTATTGAAATGAAAATTTATCAAGATAATATCATACATAATTAGTGTATTGAAATGAAAATCTCTAGGTGGCAAAATGGGTGGGTCGGGTAATGGGTTCAGGTGAAATTGATTGCTTTCTATGTTTGGTTTTAGAAAAAGGTTTGATTAGCCCCCCAATACCTTTTTTTCAATTTTTTAAATTTGTTGATAGTATTATATTAAATATGATTACACAAACAACTATATGATTAAGATGATAATATAATTTCTTAAAATAGAAATGATTTGAGGTAAGCATTTAAAGACACTTTTGACAACTCATGACCCATGTGACATGTTCCCGTTGTATCTAAGGGTGAAGGGAGTGGTTACCTATTTGAAATAGGTAAACTCCCCATTCACCCAATCAGACAATGCCACGTCAATTCACCTAAATTGTTTACCTAATGCTCAAAAACGTTGGCGGTGGTTTACCTAATGGGGTTTAGGTAAACTAATTAAAAAAAGGAAAAATGTGTGATTGGTTGAGAAGTAATGGACCCCACCACACACCTTTCTCTCTCCCCCTTCCCTCATCGGTAAACCTTAACCTTCACCGATCAAACAATGCAGCCGAGCGGTAAACACCATTGGCGGCGGTGTTACCGCTCGGTAAACACGTTTACCGCGTGAGTTTACCGCCCACTCCGTTCACCCTAAATTTAATATTTTACCCGTTTGACCCGTTATCAATAAAATCACCCTCTTTCACCTATAGGTTGCAATATCCACCTTTATCGCTAACTTCATTATTTTTACCCTTTTGTCCAGTTATCAACAAAATTGCCACCCAGTTCGACCCTCTTTGTATACATGGGTTGCAATTGCCACCTTTAAGGTAACTTTATTATTTAACCCGTTTCACCCGTTATCAATAAAATGCAACCCAGATTGACCCTTGTTTTGTATACATGGATTGCAACTGCCACCTTTATAAACTTACCTATAAAGGTGGAAATTGCAAACCATTTATACAAGGGTCGACTTGAGTAGCATTTTATTGATAATGAGTCGATCTGGGTAGCATTTTATTGATAACAGGCTATGCAGTTATATCGGTGATATATCACCGATATATCAGTTATCGGTCCCCATGTAATATATCGGTACCAATGTTATCGGCGGTATTGACCGATATATCATTGATTTTCCCGATATCAATACGTTTCTTCTCAGTTCTACCATTCGTCTTTCTTCTTATTGTTAGTTTTAGTGTTTTAAGTCTTAATTGTTAATTGTTAGTGTTAAATGTTAGTGTTTTAAGTCTTAATCATTAGTTCCTACTTGCTACAATTGTTAGTGTTTTGCAAGATGCAAAAGGTTAATTTGTTAATGGTAGGAGGGTATACTGAATTGTTAGTGTTAAATTGCTATATATATAAATTTGTATGATATTAAAATTACCGATATCCCACCGCGATAACCTATATCTCAAATATCCGTCCTTGACTGATAGCCTATAAAAGTGGAAATTGCAAACCATGTATATAAGAAATGGTCGACCTGGGTTATATTGATAAAATATTAAAGATAGCTTAAAGGTGGTGGAAATTGCAACTCATTACAAACGAGGGTTGATCTGGGTAGCATTTTATTGATAACAGGTCAAAAGGGTAAAATAATAAAGTTAGCTATCAAAAACCAAAAATAAAATATGAACACATTAACTAGCAAACATCATTGAATCTTACCTGTGTTTGTCTGCAGCGTTGCAATATACCGATTGCCCAGACCAATATGTAGCAAGGAAGAAGAAACTCAGCTGCCCGAAGCAGAAAAAGCTGTGAATAATATACAACTCGTCAATCACGTTCCTTAAACATTATTAAATGTGTATAGATAAGTTTTATTGAGCAGATAAAAATTGTTGCGATGAAGTCGACTTACAGCAAAAATGACAGAAGGATCATCATCATCATCACTATCATCATCTCCGATACTGAGAGAATGCCTTAATAGCAGAAGAGCCATCAACTGCCCCCAAAAAAAATGTACAACAGTAACAAATGTAAGAATTCCAGATGATTACTCAAACCTAGAGGCGTTAAATGGATCGTGTTCATAGGTTACTGGGTTGAACCAACACCGTTAAAACATGGAATATTATTTCATCTTTTTTGAGCATTTAATTAGGGGAGTGAATTTCTGATAGGACCCGAAACACGACACGAACCTAACACGAATTTCTGGGTTTGGGTTTAGTATAAATGGGTTTGGGTCAGTTTCAGGTTGAACCCGCGACCCCGTTTAGCTAAACGGGTCGGGTTCGGGTCAACCTGGTCAGGTTGGCGGGTTGACCCGTTCAACCCATTAATATTATATTATATTTTTGTACAACATTAAATTGGGTGTATTTTATGCCATAATTATAACTTAAAAACACATAAAATTGTATAATTATAATGTAATTGTATTATATACATTTGTGTTTTTTATACAAATTTTAATTTTAATGTATTAATTTACAAAAAAAAAAAACAAAGTCGGGTTGAACGGGGCCGTGTTCAGATCAATCCGCGAATATTCGGGCCGTGTTCGTGTTCATATGTATGACACGATTTTCGGGTTCGGCTCATGTTCGGGTTCGTCTAAAATTTTCGGGTTCAGGTCGGGTTGAACCCGCCAATCCGCGAACACACTCGTTAATACTATAAAATTACAGATTTACAACCAAAAATACAAATGATATAAAATAATTATGTTTGAACTATAAAACCTGATGCGCATTTTTTTATGTTTACAGTTTTGGGATAAGATGATCAGTTTATGATATAAAACATGATATTTTTTAAATATACGGGTCAACTCACGAAACCGTCAAGCGATCTGAACACGACCCATTTAGCCCAAAACTGACCTGAACATGTTTAGATTCGCATCGTGTCAAAAACTCACACCCCTACTCAAACCCTAGGCTTACAATAAAATAAAAACTGATGGCTTACGATGATGGCAGCTGAGCGACAAAGAGAGGCACTACTGGCACCGCTGTCTTCATACTCATCATAGTCTGACTCAATCAGTCGTTGCTGTTCAGCAGCTGACATAGCCGAGACTCGAGGATCACTGCAATAGAAACCATGTTTGGCTAATCAAATTGATGCCATCAAGTAATTTGTAATGAGAATAATAGAATAAGTGAATTACATGCCTGATATCGATGAGGGTGTCATCAGATTGAGGTGGGGGAGCAGTGTAACCAGGTTTGTAAGGCTGTCGAATGAAGATTTTTCCAACACGTCAGCCGTTTATATTTCTGAGTTACATTAAGAATACTACTGGGAATTCGTCTAAAACCTATAGACATAATTCACTACCGACAATATTCCCAATGAGGATAATGGGAAACTAGCGATATACGTCTCAATATAAGGAGACACAGTTAAACACGAAAACTTACATACAAAATCTGCTATTAAATTAAACAAGAAGAAAGCAGGCATTTGAGATACCTGACGACAGATTTCACAAACTATGTCTCTTTTCTCATTGCACCATCGTTGAACGCATTTCCTATGAGCAAACTGCAAAATATGAGTACTTCAGTATTAGCATGATTTATGCCCAGCTTGGTTTAAAAAAGCGCGAAGCGCTCCGAAGCGTTTTGGTTCCAAAAGCTTTAAGCGAAGCTTCAAGCGCGAAGCGAGAGCTTCACGTATACGAAGCACTCCATATTATATATATGTATTTTGTAATGTTAATTTTGTACTTTTATGCATAAATTAAAAAGTTTAAGGACCAAATGTAAACTACTGAAGATAGAGGGGGTTAAATGTTTAAATAGACAAACTATCTTTACACTTTTTAAGTAAAAAGTTAGAACTTTCAGGGACTGAATGTAAACTAATGAAAGATAAGAGGGGTTAAATGTTTAAAAACCTTAACTTATAAAAACCCTAAAAGCCTAAAAGACAGATACGCAGCCGCTCTCAGCATCTCTCTTCTTCTTCTTCTTCCCCCTTCTTCCTGGTTTCCGGCTGAAAGCAACGCCGTCGCCGGAATTTGTCGCCGGATTTCACATAGGAAGTCGCTATATCGTCGATATGTACCTTGTAAAGATTGTTGGGCTTAAAAAATGGCCCAAATGGTGATCTGATTGGCTGGAGCGTCGCTTCACAACTTCATCGCTTCGCCGCTTAAAGCTCGCTTCACGTAATGTAACGCTTCAGACCCAAAAAAGCGTTTTTTCCAGCGCTTCACGCTCGCTTTAAGCGCGCTTTTTTAAACACAGATGCCCAGAATACAAGACATAGGTAATGCTTACATGGGAGCATAGCTTCTTATTTTATTATGAAAGGAGAGACAGAAACTTGGGGCATTATTTTCCCAAATCTTATATACACAACACACAAGTTAGTTATCTTATACTTTGTATTTTGTGGCCGTGAGAACCCGTTACCAGTAAACTAAGGGACCCCACCAATACCCTGTCAACGAATAGTATCAGGTAAAATGCATTTTGCGCTGGGCAAGTGGGCTTCAAGGGGTTAAAGGTAGAAGCCAGTGAAAGCTGGATTCGAGTCTGAAACCTCCGCCAAAGAGAATGAAGTGCTTAGCTTACCAACGTATAATATATCTACTACTATCCCGGTTTCTACCTACTATAAGAACGCATACATCCAGGTTTGACGTATATTACGAATACAAGCATCGTCATCATCATACTCAGTAAATCCCACCAATAGCAAAGCTAAGGTAGGGTCTGAGGAGGGTAGATGTAGACAACCTTACCTCTACCCCATAGGAATAGGGAGGCTGCTTCCAGTGAGGCCTCCGGCTCGATTGTAGTTTTGTATCAAGCCTTGGACCTAAGACACATAACACTCAAACAATCGGGACAGAGACTGATTGGTGCATGTACCCCGGTGTCTTTCAGCTATCAACGCCACCACATGTTGCATGATTAACCATCCGCCGCTTTTAACGTTATTTTCAAGAAATTAGTAAAATAACGTTAAAGTTAGTACCATTTCACTTCTGCCCCCCGAGCGCCCACACATATATACATTATATGTGCACACCGCAAGCATAAAATTTATTAATATAAGAAATGTTACCTTGAGGCTGCCACTGCAAGCACAAGGAACTTCCACGTTTTCGATGATATCTTCCTCCTGGCAGATTCGACATTCTACTGATTGAATCAACGACTCTTCTACACCATGAGCCTCAGATTTTTCATCAGGATCAACACGTAAACTTAGGTGCTCTTCCATCTGCAAAAAACCAACAACAAATGTATCATCTCATATATCCCATCCCCCCCCCCCCCCACACACAAAAAAAAAAAAAAAAAAAAAAACTTTCAAAGTTCAAACCCTAAAACTTGAATTGGGGGCATTTATCAATACACCTTATACTAACATAACATTAAAACAATCAAATTTCAATCATCAATGAAGTTTACTATCCAGTTTTCAACACTAATAAGGCTATCGATGAAGAATTACACCACAATTTTCTTCTAGTTGTTCAGAATCACAAACACCGACTAATTAACATAAATTAACCAAACTGAAGCAATTGCGGATGAAAACCCTGTGAATTGAAGGTCACTATGCAGATAAAAACATGAAAAATTCATAAGATTAATACGAAATTGAAAGTAGATTGAAATTGGATACCTTTGAAGAAGTTATCGAGTATGTGTTGATTTTGGAATCAGTCGTTGACAGGTCAAATCGTTAGCTAGATATTTGGGTTGTTTAGACAATGATAATCGGATATAGTATTGAACCGGGTCGGGTCGGGGCTATGAATGTCTATATCTCTACTATTAGTTTCTTGTTATTTTATTATTATTTTTGTTAGAATTTGCATATTACTAATTGCCAACTATTAGTTTGTTGTTATTTTAATATTTTTTGTCAGAATTATTACTATTATTATTATTTTTTTTATCATATAGTAATTAAAATTAGAATGGTATTGGGTATAGATACTGTTCTCAAATTTATCAAATCGGTGTATTTTCGGTACCGGTTTTGCACAGGTATTCACCGGTTTTTACCCTCAAATACCGGTGCCGTACCAGTACCGACCGGTACCGAACCGTATCATGCTAGGTATATTCGGTACCGGGTACCCACTTTTGGGGATTTCGGTAACGGTATTTTCGGTACCGGTTGGTACCAAGCTCATCAAATCCTGTAGCAACGCAGCAATGCAAGTAATTGCACCGTTTATATTATTTTTCATACACACAGTAAGTAAACTGTATTTCGTTTGAATGAGGTTGTATATACACAACTTATTTTGCTTTCTTTTTTATCTTTTTCTGTAATGAATGAATTGTAGCATGTAAAATTAACTTGGATATTTAGAATATTGATGAGCAAATCGTATCAAATCCTGTAAATGAACCGGTATCATATCGGTACCAAATTTACTATACCAAATCATTTACGGTACCAATTTGGTACCCACCTTTTGGCGTTTTCAGAATCGTTACTTTCGGTTCGACACCGGTCTAGCACCATATCTGTATTTATTGATTTTTACCTTCAAATACCATACCGTATTGTACCGAGCATTTTCGATGCCGGTACCTAATTTCGATGATTTTCCGGATCGGTACTTTTGCTGCCATTACCGGTACCGAGCTCATCCATATTTTAACGTGTTAGCGCCGTAATAACTGAACTGAAAACAACCGAATTTCCAACATGGAGGACGTGTGGGTCCTATTATTATATATTAGGTTATTTAAAATCGCTTTTTTTATGACGGAGTGACTATCCTACCACGTCTTTTTATTTATGATTTGATATTCGGTATCTTTTTGCCGTTGCTGACACGTCTTTTGTAGTCATTGGGTTCCGCCGCAACGCGCGGACGGAAAGTAACTAGTTTACATAACTTTATCTTTACAACTATATAAATCTCATGTACAATAATGCAAGTTTCATTACAATTTTAAGATTGTAGCCTAAAAATCATGCATTTTTTTTCAAAATTTTCACCTCTTTCTCTTAAATTTGCCCTTAATTCAATGTCTATCGCCTACATGATTCTTGCAAAACGAAAACTTCAGACCAACAGTCAGTGTAAATTGAAACAGTGTAAATTGAAACGACAATTGATGATTCAAACGGTGGGAATAATTATTAATATAATCAATTAGGTTTGATGATTTAAACAACTGAAGAATCTTATCATCACCCCTTCAATGATACGATTCTTCCCCACTCCATCTCTACCCATCCTCCATTTCCATTCTCAAGCATGAAGCAACAACCAAGCCATTTTCTTCCTTCTTCGCAGCTTTTTCTCGGATAGGGCCGGGGACCAACGATCGGAAAAAGATCAATTTTTGCTGACGAACTATTACAGCGACGGAGGTAATATTTGTGACAAACGACACAAATCTAGGGATGGCAATGGGTCGGGTTTGGGACAGATTTAGGTAATCCCAAACCCAAACCCGATTAGATAAGCTTGTCCCAAACCCGTCCCAAAACCCGTCGGGTTTCAATCGGGTAAATATCCATCGGGTATCGGGTATACCCGCGGGTTACGGGTAAACCCGTTAATTTAAAAAGATTACTCGTTGGGTATACTCATCTCAAAACCCATTGGGTATCTATCGGGTAACTACTAACCGGTTACATTTTGTATTGTTATTATAAAAATATATATCTACAATGTATACGGAATAGAATACCTATATGTGTAAAAATGGATGTATCATATATATACATATTAATAATATAAAAGAAATTATATCGGGCATACAATCGGGTAAACGGGTACACTTAATCGGGTAATTGGGTCGGGTAAACGGGTATATCACTAAATCTCAAACCCGTCCCAAACCCGCGAAAAAAATAAAAACTATTCCCAAACCCGTCCCAAACCCGATTAACCGACCCCAAACCCATCCCAAATGTGTCGGGTTTCGGATTTACCCATCGGGTTCGGGTTTGATTGCCATCCCTACACAAATCCGATAACTTCCGTACTATTTTAATAATTATTTATTATCTGCAATTATGTGTTTTAACGTCAACATTATATGATTGCATGTCATACATTTAGATCATGCATGTTACACATTTCATTTATCGCATTGTGAAACAATTTAAACGTTGCGTCGAAACAATTAGTAAACTCACCGGTTAGACTAGTTGTGTCAGCACAGCCTCAGTACTCAGTTAAATGGCAGATTTAGGACTTAGATGTAAGTCCGACATCAAAAACATATTAAATCCCAAGTTGGAGAACAAGGGTTTATGTTAACATTTTCCAGAAATCAAACAAGCACTAAAAACTGTTCAAAACGGATTATAAATAACAAATTCAGCAAAAATTCAGCATTTAACTAATTATATTTGATGCAGAAATAGTATAAAACATCCAGAATAACTTGAAAAGTGTTAAGGATGAAATCATGACACAAAAGATACATCATACCGTATAAATTACACAAGTTAGCATCTTAACGAACCGAACAATTATCCGGACACTACCAAAACACCAAAAATGAACTAGAAACATTGTTTTAATGTTATTGAACTAGTTATGGTCATCTAACACCTCTTACACATGAAAAAACACTTAAACTTACTTAACATCTAAATTAAGCACCAACTTACATCCTTAACCCCCTAACTTCCAAGACTTTACACAATGTCACACCCCCAAAATCCACATGCGGAGTATCACCGCTTGGAGGCGTGACTGACCAGGATCCAGCCACCAATCATATTGAACAATGCAATTAAGTAAATAAAACCAAACGCAACATAATTGGTGTTTCAAAATAAGCCAAACATGTTTAAGAAATCAGCGGAAGCATAGTAATGTTTAAATAACCAAAACATAGTTTAAAGTTCAATGTCAAGTAACGGGACATAACAGTCCGAAATCCCACAATGACCGTTCCTCCCTGTGTAAGCTCCAAAAGCACCTAACGACCTGCAAGGCATGTAACAACGAGTCAACAACAAAGTTGAGCGAGTTCACAGTTGGTTGTTTGGTTATTGAGTTCGTTTCAACAATCGTAAGTTCGTTTTGTAAACCACATATTAATCAGTATCCCTGTTTCCCAAGCCTTCTCAATAATTGGTGGGGGCTTCCCATGTGAATTACCAGACCATACCATATCGACTACTAACGAAAATAAGTTGTGCCCTAAGTCAATGTCTATCATCATTGACCCTTTGCCTTAGTCCATTAGTACACGTCCGTCCTACCAGCACGGTGTGAGGTTTGTTAAACCTAATAGCGCTATTAACTAATGACCCGCTCGCTATCGGCCTCGGCGATTAAGTCGATATAAAATGAGGGACTTATGATAGAGTTTTGGTCCAGTATGTTTAATCTTGTTGCCCTACCCAAGGAGGACGAACGTACGTATCCTACCCAAGGAGAATACGCGAGGTTTAATCTTTGCATCCTACCCAAGGAGGATGGCCGTACATATCCTACCCAAGGAGAATATGTAGTTTCCGTTTTAGTTCTTTAACCTATTCCCAACCCTTGGGAATCCCATGCCTTGTAGAAAGTGTGAACTCACCTCGGTTTGCTTGGTAAGATTATTAATTGCTCACAAATAATTCAATCCAAGCCTGTAGGATTTATACATGCGTAATCAGTTGATAATCACATAGTTAAAGTAACAGTCATGGTCATCACATATATTCGAGCAATAACTAACACATAGCAATTAACAGTTAAACAGGCTCATGCAACTCATGCTTATCATTAACAACAACTAACTAACCCAGTTAACCCTTAACAGACCTAACTGAGTTACTGTGCATGTTTAACCCCGGACGAAACCCCCTGTTCTGTCATGACTCCCA
This sequence comes from Helianthus annuus, assembly GCF_002127325.2. NCBI lineage: Eukaryota > Viridiplantae > Streptophyta > Magnoliopsida > Asterales > Asteraceae > Helianthus > Helianthus annuus. Next base: position 135,540,755 of record NC_035440.2, read on the forward strand.
CTTGACGAAACCCTAAGGTTTCGTCGTATACCCCTTGGCGAAACCCCCAGGTTTTCATCGTGATCTCTATCGACGAAACTCCCAAGTTTCGTCGCTCTGAGTTTCGTCGATGAACATGTTTCGTCACAACATAACAGTTACGAAATCACAAGAACCCTAATCATCATTTTCAGCTGTTTCATACTATCATCGGTCATGCAGTCACCATACAACACAGAAATCATACAACACCGAGATCATTGAACATCATACATGTAGCCCGTGTCCTATACATAACAGTTTGCTAAACATTCCTTCAATCTACACAATCATTACATATACTCGATATTCACTTAAGTCTACTAGTTCTTTGTTATTAGGAATCATCATATGGTTATGATCTAATTAGCATGACCAGACGCTATGCTAGCATCCTTTAACCTATCTGTCAACGACAACATGTAAGATTTACAAGGTTTTAATCTACGCAACATGATAATCATCATCAACAATCCAAATCATGAAACCCTATTCGAAACATACAGAGCAGTAACAATCTAAGCATTCAAATCAAGGCAAGTAATCCATCATAATAACGATTTGACCATATACTTACCGGTTACGTGGTGAAATTAGTGAGGGCTTCGAGAGAGAGACGGGGGTTGCCGTCGGGGGCACAGAAAATAGGGAGGTGGGAGCTCTAGGGTTTGAGAATTAATAATTGATGCCTTTACGTAACCTATATCCTAATATACGTATGATATAACGTGTTGGGCTTTACTGGGCCGCGGAGAAACCTGGGCCGGCGAAACCCCCCAGGTTTCGTCGTGAGGGTTACGGCGAAACCTTCAGTTTCGTCGAAGTATATATATGGCGAAACCCCTGGGTTTCGTCGAGTTCATTCCCAGTGACATAATTTAAGGTTTTTCACTATTCAACCAGGTTAATGTTATATCACCAATCATATCAATACAATACTCACATAACGTTTCCACATATATCAAATATGTACAGTTACAAGGCAAACAAGTCGTGTAAGCAAACAACTAAACAATTAACGTACAATTAACGTGAAGATGGAATCTTGGAAACTCGAGTTGTCACACACAACCCCCCCCCCCCCCTTCTAGTTGAAGGTTAACATGGGGACCCACATCTCCCCATGTTATCTAAAGTTGTTGAATGGAGAATTGTTAGGTAAATGTAATACATGATGGAAGGAGGAATTGTAAGAAGATTATAAGTAACCTTATCTCCACATGAACTTTCACGTTCACCAACACCCAAAATTCAAAACTCTCTTCTTCCTCTCCCCCACCCTAAACTCACGGCTCCATCATCACCATCTGTACCTCCCATTTTCAATCATCATCCAAGCATTCCAAGTTTATACAAGTGTGTCTCAAGGCTAACAAAGAAAGGTTCAAGAACAAGAAGTTGAAGGACCTCTCTAGGAAGCTTTTATCCACCATCTTCTCATCATCTTCATCTTCTTGTATCTCTTGCCACTTCCCTAGCCACAAGATCTAGTAGTGAGTCTCCTAATCTTCATTTTTGCTTCTTGTTAGTAGTGTTATGTTAATGTACAAGTTAAACTATCAAGAACACTTAACTTTGAAAGATGAACACTTAAAGAAACAACATAATCTAACATAATCAAGTGATTTCTAGTGTTATATGAAGTATGTGATGAAGTTGTTGTTGTTGTTGTTGATTTTGTGATTTTATTAAGATCCATCATATGTAAGCTTGTTAGAAGCTTAGATCTAACAAGTATAAGCATGGATCTTGAAAGATCCATGATGAAACATGTTAGTAAATGTAGGATCGAATTCTGACCCGAACGAGTCTATCAGAGGAGTTTTGACCAGATACAGGTGCGGAAAACAAGTACCTGACGTAGAAACAACTAGATCTTCACTTAAATCACAATTTTTATTGATATAACAGTGTTTACAACCAAATCTCACACCGGCAGCACCTCGGTATGGAAAACAAGAACGTTACAAATGATTTCGCTCATGTGGTATATATAGGGACTAGGTTTCGCTTATATGGACATGTACACAAAAGCGAAACCCCCTATTGTACGTATAAGCGAAACTAATAGTTTCCCACATACGGACATGTACACATAAGCGGAACTAATAGTTTCCCACATACGTACATGTACACATAAGCGGAACTAATAGTTTCCCACATACGGACATGTACACATAAGCGGAACTAATAGTTTCCCACATACGGACATGTTGGGAAATCTCGTACAATGAGCCCTAATCTAACATTCTAAGACTAAGACACGATACAAGACGAAGTCGACAGATGCATGCACTAACAGACTCCCCCTTAGATGTTGACGAGTCTTAAGTGTCGAGTCTTCGCATCTTCAGTCTTGATCTGTCTCTGGGCTTTACTCTCTCAATCTTTTCACGCAAGTCTTCAGACTCCCCCTTGCGATATGCTGGCATTTCTTTAGTTCATCAGCATCATCAGCTTTAGGATCGTTGTCTGGCTTTCCATCTAACAACTTTTCAATATCAATCAGCTTGGCTCTTCATGTTCCAAGATCGTTGTCTGGCTATCTCCAATCAGAGTCCACAGGTATCGGAACCTGGCTCTCATCTAGCTCAGATCTCATGAACGAATAACCTGGCTCATCTTATCCTGCAAAAGCTCTACCTCAAAGTAAATTTCTCTCACATACATATTACAAACATATGAACTTACACTAATTCAGACTCTCCTTCAAAACAAAACACAGATTTTGATGAACCACTTGAAAGGTTAGATTATGAAAACATTTAATTCCAAACATACACTCCCCTCAAATATTGCTCATCATGTTTAGCACTCGGAATTTTGAAAATCAGCTTTTCAATATCAGTTGTCGAAAATCTTTTTGGATTTTCTCAAAAGAAACATGTAATGCAGTAAAGAAATATTTACAAACAATATTTTTGTGAGTTCGTGTAAGAGGATCATATCAGTTTTTGAGACACGTCACCAACACCGTTAAGCTTCATTTCATTTTAAGTTCTAAACAATTCACCTAGATTGTCAGTATATTTGCCCACTTAAATTTTCACACAAAGTTCAACTGTTCCGAGATACGATATTAATGTTTTAAGAACTTAAACTTATCCGTGTGTCCCATCACTTGAATATACTCCCGTATCCAGATCCCAATATTCAGTCTTACAGGTGAGTATACCACAGATGATATCTGTAAAGGGGTTAGATGCGAGGGTCGTGAGAGCTCAGGTCGATACTTCCGTATACGCAGAGAGATGACGGCTTCGACTTTTCGGTGTGTCCCCTTTAGAAGATCTTTTTGATTTCAACAGCAGTAACTATCAATTTTATTGTTTCATCAGCATGCTGAGGGCGATGCTATGTTTCAAGCATTTTCGGAAAGCATTATCCGGGGACTAGGTCAGTATTTCCATACAGCAGAAGTCCCGGGGTAATACCCCAGATCTCACTGAGCATAAAGACCTAGTATCTCAGAATAAGGGACCTTTCAAACAAGATTTCAGGGGTTACCTATATATCCAAGATGTTGTTCCCCACAGAATAAGCAAGTTTGAATTTCTAGGTTTATATCTCGTCACAATCTACTAAATGTGTAAAAACTTACTGGCATATCCGCAGTGAGATTGTTTATCACATTTTAACTTTCTAATTCTTTAGCATGTTGTGACAGTCCACTGATGTACTATCATTTCCTCTTTTCACAACGAAACTCATTTTTTATTTTTATCATGTTTTTGGCTTTTTCAAATTTTCTAATGTTTTTGGATTTTCTGAAAATTTTCTACTCCCCCTAAAATGCAAACACATTAAAGAACTTTGAAAACTATCTAAGCTCTTGACTCACTTGAAGAAAATTCAAAACAAACTGTACAGAAACACGACAACCGATATCAAATCGCCTCAATTCGCCATTCACTAGGCATAAACAATCTGAACTCCCCCTTTCACAAACCATTTTCTCATTTAGATTTCAAAACACTTAAGTTTGTTTTAATCAAAATGATTTTTCCGGAAAATGAGTTTGTTTTTACCACTTGTAAGTTTAACACTTGTTTAAGTACGGGGATATGGTTCATCATCTTGTCAGTTTTATCCAATGTAGTAAATCAAGTACAACTTAATGTCCTTGATTTACTGTTTGCAATCAAGCAACTTCTAAACCACTTGTAGATATAACCAATCAATACCAATTGTAGGAATGAGTCATCTATAGTTTATCCATCAAAGTGCCGATTCCTGCTTCGCACTTACCAACCTGGAAGCTCCGACGTAGTCATTCAACCTGTAAAATTTTAACAATTTCAAGCATTTTCAAAAACAACCTTATTAAACATGAAAGATGTCGATTCCTGATCCACGATTACAAACTTGGGATCTCCGGCAAGTCAGGTTTTTCAAGTAAAAAAAATGTCCACCCAAGCCTGACCAGCCTTGGGTGATTTCAGTTCAGATTTTTTCGGGGAGTAAGTTGCTTTCTTTTTAGCATAAAAATCTTTTACCCCTTTCACCTTCCCATCGACCATCTTCCCGAAAATCTTCTTTACTTTCCCACTAAATGCTTTCTCAACATCAAAATTATCCTTTTCAGAATAACCCTGATTTGAGATTTCAGACTCTCCAACTTTCTTTTTAAAATTCTCATTCCTTAATGGTGGAAAGTTCTCATCATCCATTGAAGGAACTGAGTTTTCATCACTCTCATCAAACTGTGGCTCCTCTGATTTTGTGGAATCAGATTCATCGCCAGATTTTACCTCAGATTTCTTAACAACCCATTTTTGGTTGTCAAGTTTCACACTACGTCTATAAAATCTCTTCGAACATTCACCAACTTCAAATGTAGAATTTTTGAAAACTTTAAATCTTTCAGTTGGGGGTTCGATTTTATCAACAACAACTTCTTTCAGTTTTCCAGAAACTCCCTGTTTTGTCTTGGTTGATTTAGGACAGTTCCATGCAATGTGTCCAACTTCGTTGCATCTAAAATAGGTTCTGGTTTCTTTTCTTTGAACTTCATTCTTCTTTTTCTCAGCTAAAAATTCTTGATTTGATTGTCTCCAGAATGAGCACTTCTTTTTCTCTTCAGCAGATGGACCTGAAACAAATTTTGTATTTGTTTTAGAAAATTTTTCATTTTTATAGTTTTCTGGTGGAATAAAGCCAAGACCTTTCTTTTTGTAGCTACGATTATGGTTTGGTTTCTTTTGAAAACCAGAACCAGAATTGTAACCCTTTTTCTTGTTTAAACGTTGTTGTACTCTTGAGGTGTAAGGTTTAGGTTTTACTTTAAGATTTTCATCTTTTATTTCAGAAATATTAATTTCTGTTAATTTGAAAACCTTTTTGATCATTTCTGGTTTAACACCTCTTATTGGAAACTCTTTATCAAAATATAATTTGTCCGAATCATTCAAAGTATACACAACCTCAAATGTTTCATCATTCAAATTAGATTTTGACAACAAAAACTCTTTACTGTAAACCCATTTTCCCGACGATTTTGAATTCTTTTCAGACGAACTTGAACTCTTGACTGACTGACACGAACTTTCGGACTCGGACTTTGACTCAGACTCCTCATCCTTTTCCAACACCTGATCGACCACTCGTTTTATCAAATCGGACTCATGATCTGTGTCGGACGCTGTGAACGTGACGTCAATATTGTCTGGTAAAACATTGGTTATCTCGGATTCTAGCTTAATATTGACCGCCTGTTTTAGTTCTTCCTCATTAGGTTTTCTAGGCGAGTACCCTTCCCAAATCGGAGGCGGACACTTATTATAACAGACACCCTGTTTCTTACCAATATCCTTTTTCTTCTTTGGCTTTGTTTCTTCACCTTTAAACGCTTCAAATCCTTCAACTGTTGGATAAATTCTATCGATTATGTAGTCACAACCTTTGTAACTTTGTAGCAATCTTCTGATTCTTTCATTCTCAGCTGCTTCACTATCCAACTCTTTCTTCCACTTTGCACATTCTTCTATGTACAAGTTGATCTCTTTCTGCTTTGTCATCATAGTAGCATTCATCATCTTCAAAGCTTTCTCCCTTTCTGAGTTAGTCTTCTCCAAACTATTCACATGTCTGTTTAATACATCTTACGACTTTTTCAAATTCTTTACATCAAACAACAATTGTTCTTTCAACTTTTCTAACTCACTAAACCTCTCATCTTTTTCTATACATTGTTTACAAGACTCTAAACATGTAAGACAGGGTTTTGTGACTTCAACAATCTTCTCGACTTCAACTCTCTTTTCAACTTCCACAATTTTCTCAATCACTTTGACTTCTTTCAAATCTTTTGCAGCTTTCTTTTCTTTCAGTTTCTTCAATTTTTCTGCAAAATAAAATTCAAAAGTGTCAGAAGATAAATGAGTTTTTCCCAAATTTATCTGTTCCATCTCTTCATCATTATCACTTGTTTCCGATGAATGGTTTTCAGATGAAACAAATCCTTCATCTTCACTTTTCTCTTCATCAGATAACACTTCCATCCATTCCTTCAGCATTTCTGGCTTTCGAATAATATGTGCAATAAACGCTTGAACATTTGAATCAGCTGGAATAAACTTGTCCCAGCTAAAGCCTTTAGCCATTTTCTCATCATCTTGATCAATGATGCCATAATAAGCTTTCCTGTTTGCATCCTCGATCATTCTTCCATGTGCCATTTGAGCTTCTTTTTGTTGATTCGGTTGATGAGTGATCTGCTGATAGATAGTTTTCCTATAATAATCATCTTTCCCAGACGACTCCTTTGCTCCTCTCGGCTCCTGATTCTTGCACTCTCTTTTAAAGTGTCCTTTCTCCCTGCAACGAAAACAGACAACTTTAGATTTATCAAATCCTAACTTAGAAAGATTTGCATCCAAGAAGTCATTTCTTCCTGTAATCAATCTAAACTTTTCTGCTCTCCTCAAAACACTCGCTAAAGCCCATTTAATGTCCATTAGTTCCAGCTCCTCTGCATCAATTTGGTCATAATCTTCCTTTGTGAGCATCAGATTGCCAATTCTTCCGGCAATCAACCCTTCATAAGACTCTAATGCAGTAACCAATAATCCCATATGATTCTTTACAATCTCTTCAGAATAATTTTGTCCATTTTGAAGATGTAAAGCCACATTGCACTGAATTAGATGACCATTTCCAGCAGATGAACTTTGAACACTTGGAGGATTCACCGTTGAGAACCCACTAGTGTTGACTGATCCTTGACTGCTTGGTATAGATTGATTTCCAGCACTAAATGCAGTTTGTATCTTTGGACTTGCTTCGGCAGTTTGAACATTTCCTTTATAGTACAATTTAATATCTTGTTGATGAGTAGAACTGTTCATTCTAGCAATTTTCTGCTGCTCCAGATCCTGTGCCTCCAACTTCTCTATAAACTGTGCAATCGATAACCTGCTAAACTGTCCGGAATTCTTCAATATCATCAGATATGTACCCCATTCCTGTTGCGGTAACGCATCAGCAAGTTTTTCAACCCATTCTGCTGGAGTTTTAGTAATCTTCAACTGTGACATGGTGCGTACGAGATGACAGTATCTTTCAATAAGAGTCTTTGTTGTTTCACCAAGCATGCACGTAAAAAGTTCGAACTCTTTTTTCAACAAAGCTGCTTTACTCTGTAACATTTCAGTACTTCCCTCAACTTTCTTTCTAAGAGCTTCCCAGATAGAATAAGCATTTTCATCATGTTGAAACAACCCAAAAATATCCTCTTTAACAGCTTGTTGTAACAAATTGATCATCATTTTTTCGGCTTTGTAACTTTCTCTCTCTTGCTCCGTGAATTCTGAAATGATTTTACCAACTCCCATTGAATTCTTTGGCCTCTCATATTCAGTTTCGATGCTCTCCCAAGCTTTTAGATGATTCGCCTGAACCCAATTCTTAAACCGCTTCTTCCATCCGTGATAATCCTCAATTCCCATAAGTTTCGGAGGTTTTTGCATTGTTCCGGTTTCAATCTCCATTGTCATGGTCTTAGTAATGTCGGATGGACTAGTCGGAGTTGTAGCAAACGCATTGTAGAATTCAGAATCCATGTTTCTAATTGGTTCACCTCGTAATACACCTGTATCACCTGACGTACACAAAAACAAACAGAACACAATCAGTTTAAAGACTTATCAATTAACAAAATAAGACTGATACTCTGTGCGAACTGAATCACTCGAACTGATGAATATTTTGTGCGGACTGTGGTTTAAATTGGCAAACTGTGAGAACTGCTATGACTCGGATCAATTTCAAACAACCTGACCCACTACGTGCGAACTGATGGACTTTCGAACGACCTGATGGACTTTTGACAATTATGAACTCCAAACTGTACGAACCGGTACAGACTTTCAAGCGACATGGTGACTTTCAAACGAAATGGACTTTTTCACACAACTTGACCACACTAAACGACCTCGTGAATAATACGCGTGAAGTGAATAACCTGTTTGGGCCTTTAAATCTTGGGCTGAAATACTTTTAAAAACAATTTTGCTTATCAAACTCAATTTTCACATGGGCCGATTAAACTTGTGTTCACATGGGCCGGTTAATGATGTAATGTCCCATGGGCTGATTAATGATGTAGAAACAATGTTTTCACATGTAACCTGTTCACTTACACTTTATTGGTATTTGAAAACAATAGCCGACACCACTAAATGATCACATGACAAACAATTTAATGATTGGACCGATACTCTACTGTGATTTCAATGTTTTGAACTTTGTGATTGGACCGAGACTTTTGACCCGATGCTGACTGGGCCGAACTATTATATAATGTGACTGGTTCAAACTATTTCTTTAAACAACTCCCATTGGACCTTCATTTGATTGTGGCCTACAAGCATTAATATCAAAACATGCTTTTTCCTTTGATATTCAAGTAACTCAAGTAACTGTCACTCATCAAATGACTCTGATTGGGCTGACAACACTAAAATTCAATGCTTTTGATGATATATGATTGGGCCGTTTATTAACATGAAAGTAGCCGACAAATTAATTGTTTCAAACAAATCCAATTGGGCCATCCATTTAAATGAGTTTGATAGGGCCGAGATCCTTGTATACACGTGATGTCTGACTATCCCTTCAATATTCTTCACATGCAAACACTTATATTAAGACTTTCTAATTAAATGTGGCCGACAATTTTTATCTTTTATTTGATTGAACTGATTAATTGTATCTGTTAACTTAAATGTTATGCCGACAACTTCAATACTCAAAGAAATATGATTGGGCCACTGAAGTTCTTGGATTGGGCCGTGTGAAGGACTGACAACAATCAACTATATACGATTGTAATTGGACCTTTATGTGCCTTATGAGCGAAACTAGGTGTGTATACAAGAGCGAAACCAGGAGTGTACACAAGAGCGAAACCAGGAGTGTTCAAATAAGCGAAACTTTGATGTAACTTCGAGCGAAACCTCTCAATAAGTGACACAAAAGCGGAACTGTTAAGCAATTTGGAGCGAAACCTTATGTGTAATGTTTCACAAAAGCGAAACTATACAATGTCTGAATAAGCGAAACCTATTCGAAGGTTAATTTGAACCAGTTTTAGTCCGTATTTCAGCATGAAACTTTCCAGGATTTGATTATATCCAATTACGCACAGTCTGTGAAATTTTGGTTCAATTTTGCCCTTTAAAACTTTCTGAATTTAAGAAAGAAGGTGTAGAAGCAAAAAATGATGACAAATTCCAGCTAATTTCTGCAGAACTCCTCAACCCGAGCTCTGATACCACTTGTAGGATCGAATTCTGACCCGAAGAGTCTATCAGAGGAGTTTTGACCAGATACAGGTGCGGAAAACAAGTACCTGACGTAGAAACAGCTAGATCTTCACTTAAATCACAATTTTGATTGATATAACAGTGTTTACAACCAAATCTCACACCGGCAGCACCTCGGTATGGAAAACAAGAACGTTACAAATGATTTCGCTCATGTGGTATATATAGGGACTAGGTTTCGCTTATATGGACATGTACACAAAAGCGAAACCCCCTATTGTACGTATAAGCGAAACTAATAGTTTCCCACATATGGACATGTACACATAAGCGGAACTAATAGTTTCCCACATACGGACATCTACACGTAAGCGGAACTAATAGTTTCCCACATACGGACATGTACACGTAAGTGGAACTAATAGTTTCCCACATACGGACATGTCGGGAAATCTCGTACAATGAGCCCTAATCTAACATTCTAAGACTAAGACACGATACAAGACGAAGTCGACAGATGCATGCACTAACAGTAAACTTGAAGATCTTAAATATGAATTTTTAAGTTGTTTTAAAATAAAATATTCATGTTCATAATCCTACTAATCAAGTGCATGAACAAGTTTAGAAATTAAAGTTTCAACAAAGTTTATAATAATTTACAAGTAAGCTTTGATTTAAGTAGATCTACATGTTTAAAGTGTAGATCTAAACCACTACAAATTTTTGTGGAGCTTCAAGTTTATTACATGAAAAAGTATGGATGAATTTAGTGATTATTACTTGCAAAATTGTTGATGATTGAGTTTTGATGTTTAAAAGAAAATAAACATTTTAGGATCCGAGTTTAATTGTTTGTGTTGTTTTCAAGAAATGATTAATGGAAGATGATAAACAGATGAATAATTTGTAGCGGAAGTGAAGAAAAACTTTATAACACAAACAATGGAAGAACAACTTTCATCATAAATGCTTTTAATCATAAGATTGTATTACACAATGATTCAATATGCATGCGTGAACTACTATCTCCCCCTCAGCCTGAGCTCACAAGTGATTGTTCGTACAAAATGCAAGTGAGTGTGTAAGTTGATAGAACAGTACAGGCACTGTCTATTTATAGTACAATCCTAACCACTATGGCATTTTGGCTGACGTCACCTAGACAGCAACATCTAACAACGCTAACTTCTCTAAACATTGATCAATACAAAACACTGATATAACTAAACACTGATTACCAAGTGCTATTGATGCTATCTGGTGATGGGCTCAACCACTGATGAAGCTTTAGCAGTGCTTTCCACAAAGGTTGATTAGTCCTTTGACTTCCGGCAGTTCTTTGACTTCTTCAGTGGATTGGTCTTCAATAGTCTTTACACTTCATCAGAGCTTTGTATATAGCAGACCTTTGAGACCAGTAGATGCTAGATGCCTTTGCCATTGGAGGGAATACAGTTCAAAACACTGTTATTAAGGATCAGTAGTTGCAGAGCAGTTTTGGCTTTGTATCATTTATTCTTCAGGAAGGATCACATGAGCCAACAATCTCCCCTAGAACAGATGATGCCAAAACCCTTCATTATTCTCTGATCTGTACTTCCTCATCAACAGTTCCCTGATTTGCCCTTTAAATTGAAGTTCAAAGTCCAAGGAATATGTGTCTTCTTCATCCCTAATCAGTTGAAGGTTCAATAGATCTTGAAGGTCACCTACATTTAGACCATATGCATCCTTCCTTGAAAGCTTTTCAACATTACCATCTGATCTGAGCAGAGTCAATACGTGGGTGTCTGGGTCAGACTTCCACTTTAGTATTTTTGAATCAGATGGCTTTCTAGGGATAAGATTTATTTGTGATGAGTTTGGGGACTGAGGTCTACTGGCCAAATGTTTGATTGTTTCAGCTAATTGAGTAGTGAGTAGGTCAGTAGCATCATCCATTTGAAATCTAAGCTGACATTTGATCCCCTCTTTTCTGTATTCTTCAAACCCCTGCTCATCCTCCTCGTCAGTCTGTTTTTGCCTTTTTAGTTGATTCAAGGAACTGATGGGTAAAGCAGATAATAAGGCAAGCTTTTTGGAGGCTTGGGTATGTTGAGGTTTGTCAGCAGTGGTTTCAGTATAAACTGGCTTCTGAGGAACAGTTGGGTCTTTCTTTCTAAGTTCTTCCAGTTTTCTATAGGTCTCATCAACATTTTTCTTGGACCATCTGGCAATTGATCTTGCAGACCTATATCCTACAGCAATAAGCTTTGCTCTCTTTCTTTTGAACCTTAATGCATCATCTTGATCAACCTGCTTGGATTTCTTCCAATTTGGTGAAGTTTTCTTGTCTGGGGATCATTGTTCATCTTTGTAATTCTATCAATTTCTTCTTTGAGAGCATCTACAGACCAATCTTTGAATTGGACTCTGTTAGCTTTGTAGGGCTTGTACTTCATGATGTGGTCTAAATAATCAACCCTTAAGTCCTCTTGAAGATCAGTATTTGGTGGCAACTCTAACATGGATTTATTGAAGTCTTTAGCAAAATCTTCAAGTTTTCTGACTTTGCTAAGCCCACGTTGTAGCAGACGTTGGTATCTCCTGTCCCCTAACCCTTTACTCTCTTCTTTGGCTATAACCTTTGCTTGCTTAGATTTCAGCTTTAAGTATTCATCCAGATTCTGAGGTTTTCTAAAGCCAAATAAAGATGGGCAAGTTCTTTTAGATGGATCCTCTCTCTTATAAAATGATTCCATTTCAGATTGGACTGCAAGCAGATCCAAAGGATATTGAGTTGCCAATGGGATGACACGTGGTATGTAACCAGTGGGTGGATGATCAAGTGGGTTTGTTTGTGGAGATGATGAGGGTGGAATGATTTAAGCAGGATCAGGAGCAGATGATCAAGGAATTGAGCAGGAGCTTTTGATGGAGAAGGTAGTTTAGGTGAGAAGGATGATTGTGAAGGGAATCTTTGGGGTGTTGGTGGTAGTTGTATTGATGGTGGAATGTTGAAATGGATGGAAGCAGTGGTTTGGCTATCAGCTGTTGAAACCACTGGTGTTTCAATAACTGTTGGCCTAACATTTGCTGATGCTTTTGTTGCATCAACATCTGTTGGTTTAGTGGGTGAGGATGGTGGTTTTGAAGCTGTTTTCTGCTTCTTTTGTGGTGGTTTTTGAGTTGAAGGTTTGGGTTTGGTTGCAGCAGTGGATAGAGGCTTTTTAGAAGCAACAGATGTTTTGGGAAATTTGGCAATTGGTGATCTGTTGTTTCTAAAATATTTTCTTCTATTTGAAGTACCAATATCAACCTTGCTATCTGCTGTATCTTTCCTCTTCTGCTTTGCCTTAATCTCTTCATCTGTTTGGATATTGAGGGTCTCATCAATCCCCTTTTTCTTTCCAACGTCAGATTTTTCAGAAGATTTTGCAGAAGTATCTTTGACAGACTCTGGCTTTTGTTTTTGCTGACCTTTTGGTTTTGCTTTGGTGTCAACATCCAGCTTTCTTATCGAATCTTTATCCCCTTTTTTTGGCATCATCTAGCTCTTCCTTTTCAAAAACAGTTGCAGGGGAAGTGCCAATAAGTTTAGCAAGGGATTCTTTGATACCCCTTATGTCTGCTTGAGTATCCTTGTACCTAGAATCCACCATTACTCTAATCAGTTCCATGTGTGAGTTGTGGTTGATTTCAACTAATTCTATTTGAGCTGCTAAGATTGGTTGCACAGAATTCCACAACTCTTAGGTAATTTGCTGATGGCTAGGCTGACTTTTGAAGCCTCCAACAGCTATTTCATCATGTCTTTCATTTCTCCAACAGTGTTTTCAAAGGAAGACATTCTAGCCGTCAATTCTCTATATCTTAATTCATCGCCTAATTTAATAGGATCATCTGAATTCCCCCCCCCCCCCCCATCGGTGGTTGTATCTGCCTTGGTGATTGTCACACCCCAACTGATGGCGGAAACATCGGGGCGTGGCATAGAGCGAAACAAATTGTCCAGGAGAATTCATAACAACTATTAATGACAATATATTTAACATTTAATATCCCATACTATCAAACATATAAAGCAAACAGTCGCTACAGATTTCAGTCTTAAGAACAAGTACTATTCCGACAACTCAGATTTTTTATTCAGTGGGTTTCTAGACTTCCTACTCGATTCTGCAAAGCATAGCATCCTATCAACCTGTCATATATGTTAAAATAAAGCCAATACATAAAATGTAAAGGTGAGTACACAAGTTTGCATAGCATATAGTAGAGAAAGAGTTTACGCATAACCAGCATGTATCACGTAACGGGCGAAGCAAGTAACTATCAAACAATGATTACAACTTAACCACAAGACTGCATCGTAGAGTATGAGCGACACATGTTCAGCGAACACGTGAAGTAAAGTGATGTGATCCCTAGCAACTCCTGTCCACGACAGGTGCTAAGTCCAAACTATAGTACTATCGTTGCTAGAGGATGTATAGTGTAACACTATATAAGCATAGTACAAGCATTCATAGATCACGTATAGCATGCGGGGCGGTTAGCGTTATAAAGTGTTTGCGTTGTGTGTTGTGTTTTGATAGAGAACGTATGTAACACCCAAAAGTGCGTTAAAAGAAAATGGGTTCGAGTATACTCACAGTGCGTGTTTAGCTAGTAAACATAGACTTGATTAGATTGAAGGCAGCGCGTTGGAGTTAGCCTGTGAAAAGTAGCATAAATCGTTGAACAGAGCATTGAACAGTGTGTAACAGAATATAGAATGGTAGAGTGTTCGAATGGTGATTCAAATAGATGGGACTCCATTCGAGCGGATAGTCATCCGGACGGGTGGTCATCCGAGCGGATGACCATTCGAACGGATGGCCATTCGAACGGATGGCCATTCGAATGTGGTGTGTTTGTTTGTAAAATGGTTTGAAATTCGAAGTTTAATCAAATCGTTTGAACATTGGAAAATTTAAAGGAACATGTCACTTGTTCGGATGGTCATTTGAGTTTAACGTAGACGACGTGACGACGTGTCAAACAATGAAAACACACCAAGTCCAGCTTATTCGATCGAATGGTCTCAGCCCATTCGATTAGACTTACTGATCTTGATGGAATTTCATGTTTAACTCGTTAATCGATCATCTCTCCAGTGGAAATCCGTTTTCAAGCCGGCTCTCAACTAAGGATTGAGTAGAGAGTCTGAATGAACCTAGATCCCATCGGTTTTCATGTGAAAGTTTGAAGAAAGGTTGAAAACGGTTGAAAAGTGTTGAGATCTTGTTAAGATTCGAGTTAAAACGTGTGAAATCTTTCAGATCTAGAACCATTCTCGATCAAATGGTGTTTCTTAATCATTTGCCGGAGCAAAATGGTGGAAACCACCTTCAAGAGGTCCAAATCAGTTATTTCAGAGAAATGTGCGTGTTTGTGTGTGATTTTGATGGAGAAGATGATGGAGAAGTGATTAGCGATAATGATTGTACAATAGTTGAGGAGAAATACTTATGAAATAGCCTTGAATCACGAGTAAAAGTGACTGAGAGCGACTTGAGTGCGTGTGGTCGGATGGGAGTGTCAAATCAGTGAAAGGGAGGTGTACGGGTAGTATTTATAGTGTGATAGAGGGAGTTAAGTCGGTGGAGAGTGGCGTTCGGTCGAATGGGATGTTCGGTCGAATGGGATGTCCGATCGGATGGCCATCTGAGCGAAAGGTCATTCGGACGGAAGTCCATTCAATCGGTTGCTCATTCGATCAGCCGAGTTGTGTTTTGTTTCGTGCGTTAAGCGTTGCATTGCGTTTAATCGAGTGAGTGTTGAGCGTATAAGCGTTGCGTTGAGATAACCATATAACATCAAACTAGTAATCACACAAATAACACACATGTGTAAATGCATAAAGTAATCCGCGTTTCGAGTTTACGTTGTGATAGTGTTTAGTCTAAACAAGCGATTGAACATGCGATAAAATGCGTTTAGATAATAGCGTTATAAACTGCGTTAAAGGCGATAAATGCGTTTTAAATAAGCGTTGAGCGTCGTAATATGCGCTTGAAAACGTAGTTTAAAATACTTAACCCATAGAGATAATCGAAATCTCGAGAGTACAAGCTGTTAACGAATGAAATGACATCGATGAATAATGACCCGAAAGGTCGGGTTGTTACAGTGATAGGAGTAGACTCCAAATCATCAGTAGCAGATGCTCCTTTTTCTTGGTACTGGGGACTTCCCACTAGATCAGTGGTTACCTTAGTAGCCAGAACAGTGGTTGCCTTCAAGGGAGTCTTAGATATGAAACTATTGTCCAAATGTAAATCAGTTGATTCAACATTTGTAGTAGCTGCTCCACTTGAACTACCAACAAGAATTTCATGAAATCAATTATCGCCTCCCAGCCGAGTGCAGTAAACTTCTCATAGAACCCCAATGCTCTAAAATCTGGAGTGTAAACCGTTTTTCAAAGCACATGTTATCTTTGATGGACCGATCATCTCCCACCTTCTCGTAGAAAAACTCTGCCTAATACGCCTCTTTTTTCTTATAAAGGGGTCCCTTCTCCTAAACTGCTTTATACAGAATGTCACCATGATGCCTCACCTCTTGCACCTCCTCCATGAGTATATCACGTATTGAAACGTCTGTTGTTCTTTGTTTATTTGACTTAGCCGATGCAGATGAAGCTTCACCAGCTTGTTCCTTTCCTGGTCTCCTTTCCTTAACCATTCTGCATTAAAAAAAAACAACACACAACCCAAGTAAGTTTCACAATATATAAGACTTAAACAAGTGTGTAATACCGACAACTTCCCCACACTTGTATTCTTCATGGAACCTTCGACAACAAGGGTTCATCCAAGAATGCACACCAAACAACCACCGATACCACCGTTGAACCCATGCCTATGAAACCACCCACCAAAAGCAACAACAAAGGTAAGAAGCAAAAGGCTTCAAACCAGAATTACGCGGTTGTTACTTCGCAAAACTCACAACCTCTCTAACAAGTCGTACTGATGCGTATCGAGTGTGTTATGATTTTATTGATATTTTAAGCCCATTTTACACATTAGTCAAGTTGGTAAGATACCGAGGTCGTCCAAGGATACCGAGGTCGTCCAAGGATACAAGAGCTTTTAGTACCGGTTTTTCCTCAACGTCTAATCAATCTAATATTTTGAAGAAGTGGTTTAAAACATGAAAATTAAAACTAAAAATGCAGAAATGAAAATAAATTAAAAACAGATAGACAAAATGAATCACTTGGATCCGATTCGCCTTTAATGTATCCTTTGATGATTTTCCCACTTTTTCACTTTTTAAGAGATTATCTTAGTTGTAGTAGTAGGCCCCCTCTTTTGAAGGTGGCGTTACCCTCAACCCAGTGGTTTGAGTCAGCAAGGATACAATCCCAAACGGGTCGGAATATTGAAAGATAATTGATTAAGTTATTAATACGAAAAGTGGTAGGTTCCTCTTTTGAAGGCGACGTTACCCTCGACAAAGTGGTTTGAGTCAGCAGGGATACAATCCCAAGTAGCCGGTTTAATGTATTAATAGTAGTTTACATATGAGGGGATCAAGCCATTCGCACCCCCGCCATCCAATACCAGTGGGTATTGAAGGAGGTCCTAGTAAGCTTGACCCAGGTCCTTGCAGGATCTATACACTGAACAAGGCAAGAACCTTACTAAACCATTCCCTTAACCCCCGACCAGGTAGCCAACATATCTCTATATAGACCGTAGAGATATGAATGGTGTAAATCTTTTACTTTATATAGACAGTAAAGTAATGCCAAGACACCACGGACAAATGATAAAGAAGTTTCACCTTCAACATAAGAAACTAGTTATTAAAGTCATTAATACAAAACCAAATAAAAAGTGCGAAAAGATTAAAAATCAAAAGTAATACATTAAAGACTTGTCTTCACCAAGTGATGTAAAAGACTTAGCCAAACATAGCCTTTGATTGACAAGAACTCTTACTATCAATCTTTGATCCTGAGACTACTTATGTGGGTGTTGTAGTGGTGGTGGAGTGGTGGCAAAGTGGGAGAGAGGTGGTTTGCCAAGGGATGCCTTTGAAGTGAGCCAAGCACCCCTATTTATAGCCCGAACAGAAGCCCGGCCACAGCCCCGTGTCCAGCGGACACGCCCCCATGGCCATCCCTTTTCTCTTCCTTCATTAATTGCATTTGTCAGCATAGGGTTCAACACGGCCCGTGTCCAGCGGGCACAGCCCCGTGTGCAGAAGCGTATCTGTACTACCAAGATTTTGCAAGATTCTGCGAATCTTAGCGTTGACCACGCCCCGTGCTGAGCTTAGCACGCCCCAGTGGTGGGCGTAGAAGCTTCCACAACTTTGTCCTTTTTGCAGACACCTGACCACGCCCTCGTGTCCAATGGGCACGACCCCGTGGTCAGTCTTCTTTTTCTTGTTTTTGCCTTTGGGAATGCTTCCAAGGGGTCGGCATGTCACGTTTATTCCTTATCTTTGTATTTATGTTGGTTTTTGCCGTAAATTTGTTCCTTTTGCTCGTTTAAGCTCATTTGGTCCTGTAAATTCAAAAGGAAGACAAAAACCCACTTTTTCCAACATTAGTACAAAAAAGGGTTAGTTTTATGCCTCATTTGATGTAATTTATATGTTGCATTTTGCACACAACAAATACCACCACACTTGAATATTTGCTTGTCCTCAAGCAAAACTCTTTATTATGTGGCTTACACACCCAAATGGAATGGGTAGAAGAGAAGTTTTGGGCTTGTCTTGAGTGTCTGGAAGCCAAGATCTTTATTGGATTCTATTTTTATTCTATTTATAATCCTATTCGTTATGATTTGTGTAGAACGTTTCATAAGAGAAATTACGTATTTGGGCATAACATGCCTCTTTAAAATTCCATTTATATACAAGTTCACATGCCTCACGGGAGATTACTCAACACTTGGCCGAAGATGTATTTTTGTGAAACACTCGAGACCGGAATGGAACATACTTCTACCATATGTTTTCCAAGCAATCAATCCTCCTCCTTTTTAACTATGAACCTTTGTAAATATCAAGAGGACTTGGTAAAGGGTTAGGCTTGGGCTAAGGGTAGGATGTTTTGGTTAGTGGTTAGTAAAAAGGGCTAAAAGCGTAAAAAGCGTCGGTCGTCGTAAAACTTTTTGTTTTTGTGACTTTTATTCAAACTAAGCATCTTCAAACAAAGTTTCTTTGAGGAACTTGTTTGTTTATTGCTAGACTTCTTTTTTTATAACGAAACGTCACAAGAAAACTGAGCTTTTTACTAAAATAAAAAGGGTTTGAAAAGAAAAATCTTTTGGTGGGTAAAGGGTGTTTGTTTTGTGGGTTTAGAAATGAAAAGGTTTAGGCTCAAAGGGGTTAACTAGGGGAATTTTTGGGTAGGTGATAAAGAAAATGAAAAATAATGTGTTGAAAGGAAAATAAGTTATTCCTAATGCCTCCATCATTTACTTACTTGGGTTTAAGTTGGTAAGGACCGGGAATGTATCGTCGTCGCAGGTTCTAGAGTCGTATGAACCAAGCGGCTATTCACACAAGAAACGAAAAATGAGCATTTATTTTAAAGATGTATGCTTGTATGCTTAATAAAGGCTCAAAACTCACTTATTGTGGGAATGGGTCCCAAAAAGATGTATGCTTGTATGCTTAATAAAGGCATCCCCCCCCCACACTTAAATTACACATTGTCCTCAATGCGTCCCAAAAACAAGTTTTTAGGTTGATTGAATGTGTAAAAAGGTGTTTAAAAACAAAATTCTATGTTACTGGGCGTCTGGCCACGACCCCGTGTTGGTCCGTGCACGGCCCGGCGGTCAGATCGCCAGTACCAAAAATAAAGAGAAGGCTGGGCACGGGGCGTGTTCAGTGAGCATGGCCTCGTGTCCAGTTACCTGAACTGGGCAAATTTTTGAAGAGCCTTGGGCACGGGGTGTGTTGGGCTTAGCACGGCCCCGTGCTAAACTTGCTGTAATGCTGGAAAATTGTCGGGAGGCTCTGTTTTTGTGCATGGGGTGTGGTTTATTTGTTCCCTTTGTAACCTCCACTTTTTCGAGTGTATTTAACTATTACAACATCATCCAAACACCATTCAATAATTCAAAACCATCATTCATTAAAGATGACAAATACAAAGATCTAAAAATTGAAATTAAAGTTGCAAAAAATAAAAATTACAAAGATCCTAAGATAGATAGGTCATAGAATGCAGGAAATCATTAAGGAGTTCAACCCTTATTGTAGGATTGACAAAAACCCAGAAATGACTTTCCGGTACTTAAGGGTTTTGTAGAACTCGAAACTGGGGGATGTCTTTTAAATGTCATTGAGCCATTCCTCTATCTCCCTAGGGAGAAAGAAGGCGGGCTCATTCTCCACAATGTCTTGTAGAGGAGGTGCAACGGATAGTGGAACCCCGTGTAGTACGTCTAGAGAAGGTTCCAGAGGCATGACATGCCACTCGGCTGGAATAATGACTTCCGGCACAACGGTCCACCCCCTTTGTGCGATGATTGGCACCATGGGAGGAGAAGCAAGAATATTCAACCTTTGGTGCAAAAGGTTGACTTCTTGAAGGCAACTCTCTAACCTCACCGACAAATGGTTAATACGGCCAATTAAGGTTTCTTCTACTCCTGTCATCTCATCAATGACTTCTCGCAAGGCGTACACATAGTTGATCAACGAGTCTTCCACCGATGTTCTTCTTCCCCTTCGATCGTTCCTTGAGTGAGCTGAGGATGTTCCGCTATCCCGGCTCGACATTCTAAGAAAACAAGTCAAAAAGTTCAAAACAATGAAACAGTAACTCCGGCCACGGCCCCGTGCTCGCTGAGCACACCATTCTGCAGATTTTTGAACTCAGGAATCTTATAGTTTTAAATTATTTTTCTGAACTTTGAGACATTTATGAGCAAAAATTACTTAAAACAATGTTGTAAAACTTATTTTTGATAAGATTCCTTGGTTAAAAACCTAGCAAATATCACAATAAAGCTTAAAAACATGGAGGTTTCAAGCTTTAATGGAGGTTTTGACGAGTTTTTGGAGAAGAAAGCAAGAGACAAAAGTGGTAAAGACAAGATGGTTGTTGGGAATCTTTTTTAGAATATACCTTATAGGGTATATGTGAAAATCCCAACAGATCTTGGTCTTTGGAATGGGTCTAAATGTGCAGGAATCATGCTGACTTTATAGAAAACGACAGCACGCTGACCATGGCCCCGTGTCGGTTGGAGACGGCCCCGTGGTCAGACATAACTCTGACACATTTTGTCCGTATTCTGAACACACACGCCCCCGTGGTCAATTTTTAGGTGGGCACGGGGTGTGTTGACCTAGACACGGCCCTGTGGTTAGAGAGTTTTTATGAAGTTTCGTCTTATCTTAAGGAATTTGTCCACATCGGGTGGTTCCTTACTGGACGAAACAACACCGAAGTGCCTAAGGTACCTTAATTGCTCTTGCTTTAGACAAGAACACAAGAGGTTATCAGAAAGGGTAAAACTTAAGCTAAATACCGGTGGGTAAAACCTACCTTTATTCCCCTTATCCGGGCTCTCGTTAAAGAAGGTATATGTCGAATCGCTCAGGTCTATGAACACATCGGTGGAGACCGATGGAGAGTCCTTCACGGCACAATCGACACAGGGACGACTATCGCTCAAGTCCTCGCAAGAGTTAGAGGTGCTTTCAGAATCGACGATGTTGTTAGATTCCAAATGCGTCCCCAATAATTCTCCTTGATTATCGTCTTGAGATTAGGGCTGTAAACGAGTCGAGTTGAGCCGAGCTAGACCCAGCTCGAGCTCGGCTCGATCTCGATTCGAGCTGGCTCGAATCGAGCTCGAATTTCAAATCGAGCTGAGACTTGAGCTCGAGCTCGACTCGATTAGAATTCGAGCTAGCTCGAACTAACAAAAAACCTCAAAATTTACTACTTAAAAATCCCTTAAAATGAATTTCTTGATAGACTAAGGGCCATAATTGTCATTTAATTTAACCATATGGCTAAATATGCAAGTATAAATAGTTAATTCACTTTGTACATTGTCTTTACCTTCTTTTATAGGGGGAATACTCCTTTAGTTTTTGTTTTCTAAGTGATGTGGGACAAAAAAATGAAGAATGTAAACCTTATCGAGCCAGCTCACGAGCCGAGCCAGACCAAGCTCGAGCTCGGCTCGTTTACAAACCGAGCCGAGCCGAGCTGGCTCGTTAACAACTGAGCCAATTTCGAGCCGAGCTTTGTTCGAGCGAGTTTCGAGCGAGCTGCAAGCCACGAGTTTTTAGAACACCCTTACTTAAGATAAATAGCTTGCATCCATCTCAAGTTCATTTAATAATTGGAGAATTATTTCTTCGAAGTGACATAATTCTTCGAGAATTATGTCACCCAAAAGAATTGGTTGAGGGCACTCGGGGGAGAGATAGGGATCATTTTTACTTTCGCCCATCTTAAGATTACAGGGAAACGATGGGTCTATATAGTGGGTAGTGAAATTTGGAAAAGTAACATTCTAAATCTTTATGTGATCCACCACATATTTGACACCATGCACCATAAGAGGAGCGAAAGTAAAAATAATCAATATCACTCATGATTGTGTCAGAAATTACCAACCATCGGGATCCTACGGTTCTAGTTTCAGTAACTAATGTGTGGACACGGGGGCGTTCAGTGGGCACGGCCACGTGCTCAGCTACTGTCTGACTTAAAACAGGATTGCCAGTAACAAAGATTCTGCACGGGCACGACCACGTGCTGAAGTCTGCAGATGCTGAAAAATTAAGAAAAATCCTAAAAAAATTTAGAAAAATAAAAAAAATGATTAGGCCGTTGATTCCTAACTTTCTTAAAATCCTTGTGTCCCCGACAACAGCGCCAAAAACTTGATGCGCGTCATGTGTTATGATTTTATTGATATTTTAAGCCCATTTTACACATTAGTCAAATTTTAAATTTATAAAACACGATATTCTACTAACACTAAACACACACTTGGGCAAGTGCACCCATCGTGAGCGTAGTATAGCGTTGGTAAGATACCGAGGTCGTCCAAGGACACAAGAGCTTTTAGTACCGGTTTATCCTCGACGTCTAATCAATCTAAAATTTTGAAGAAATGGTTTAAAACATGAAAATTAAAACTAAAAATCCAGAAATGAAAATAAATTAAAAACAGATAGACAAAATGAATCACTTGGATCCGATTCGCCTTTAATGTATCCTTTGATGATTTTCGCACTTTCGCACTTTTTAAGAGATTATCTTAGTTATAGTAGTAGGCCCCTCTTTTGAAGGTGACGTTACCCTCAACACAGTGGTTTGAGTCAGCAAGGATACAATCCCAAAGGGTCAGAATATTGAAAGATAATTAATTAAGTTATTAATGTGAAAAGTGGTAGGCCCCTCTTTTGAAGGTGACGTTACCCTCGGCTAAGTGGTTTGAGTCAGCAGGGATACAATCCCAAGTAGCCGGTTTAATGTATTAATAGTAGTTTACATATGAGGGGATTAAGCCATTCGCACCCCTGCCATCCAATACCAGTGGGTATTGAAGGAGGTCCTAGTAAGCTTGACCCAGGTCCTTGCAGGATCTATAAACTGAACAAGGCAAGAACCTTACTAAACCATTCCCTTAACCCTCGACCAGGTAGCCAACATATCTCTACACAAACCGTAGAGATATGAATAGTGTAATTATTTTACTTTATATAGACAGTAAAGTAATGCCAAGACACCACGGACAAATGATAAAGAAGTTTCACCTTCAACATAATAAACTAGTTATTAAAGTCATTAATACAAAACCAAATAAAAAGTGCGAAAAGATTATAAATTAAAAGAAATACATTAAAGACTTGTCTTCACCAAGTGATGTAAGAGACTTAGCCAAACATGGCCTTTGATTGACAAGGACTCTTACTATCAATCTTGGATCACGATACTAATACACACACTCTAAGGTGGATGATAGATTATGGTGGTGGATGTGGGTGTTGTAGTGGTGTTGGAGTGGTGGCAAAGTGGGAGAGGGGTGGTTTGCCAAGGGATGCCTTTGAAGTGAGGCAAGCACCCCTATTTATAGCCTGAACAGAAGCCCGACCATGGCCCCGTGTCCAGTGGACACGCCCCCGTGGTGGGCTTTGTTTTTGCCTTTGGGGATGCTGCCGAGGGGTCGGGCATGTCACGTTTATTCCTTTTCTTTGTATTTATGTTGGTTTTTGCCGTATATTTGTTCCTTTTGCTCATTTAAGATCATTTGGTCCTGTAAATTCCAAAGGAAGACAAAAACACACTTTTTCCAACATTAGTACTAAAAAGGGTTAGTTTTATGCCTCATTTGATGTAATTTATATGTTGCATTTTGCACAAATCACGTACCTACCCAAAACCCCAAACTGCAAAAGAAAGCCTACACTAGGACTTATCCCAAGTGTAAAACCTGTTTATATCACCATCCCGGTTCACACGTTATGCCGCCTATGCACCAATTGCAATAGGTTTGGGCATTTTGCCAATTTGTGCCGAAGTGGTCCAAAGCCACCAGGTAACCAAACCCGAACCCTCGCTGCAAACTAAACCCCTGCTCCAAACCAAGCTCAGCCTTAAGCTAACACGGGTCAAGCCTGCTTCAAATGCGGTGATCTTAATCACCTCGCTAACGTGTGTCCTCAGTGCAACAGCAACAACCGGCAGCAGTAGCAAGCACATGGCCGAGCCTTCGTCATCACAACAGCACAGGCTCAGAAAGACAATGATGTTATCAATGGTATATTTCTCGTAAACGATGTCTATGCTTCTTGTTTATTTGATACTGGCGCGGATAAAAGTTTTGTATCCGTTGAATTCAAACCTTTATTAAAGTGTAGATGTTCTAAATTGCCCAAATAATTCGCGGTCAAAGTCGCTAACAGTAAGTCCGTCACTATCGATTCTGTTCTTCCTAAGTGTTCTTTGAATCTTAAAGATCATAAGTTTTCGATTGACCTCATACCCATGCAATTGGGTAGTTCGACATTATAGTAGGCATGGATTGGCTTAGGCGAGTTTGTGCTGAAGTCGTTTGTTCTGAGAAGTTTATTCATCTTCCTCTTCCTTGTAGTGATTCCTTGTACGTCTATGGCGAGAAACCTTCTAAAGGTCACAAGCTTATGTCATGTACTCAAGCGAACTAGTACCTACACAAGGATTACTTGGCCTTTCTTGCCCACGTTGTGGAAAAGAAGGACAAGGATCCGAGCGTGAGTAATGTTCCTTTTGTTTGCAATTTTCCTGATGTGTTTCCTAAAGATTTACCTGGTCCCCCCTCCCCGTTCAGTTGATTTTCGTATCGATTTAGTTCTTGGCATGATGCCTATCACTAAATCTTCGTACCGACTTGCACCCTTGGAAATGCAAGAGCTATCTAGCCAACTTCAAGAGCTTCTTGATAAAGGCTTTATACGCCCTAGTACTTCTCGTTGGAGCGCACCGGTTTTGTTTGTCAAGAAGAAGGACAGTTCCTTTCGGATGTGCACTGCTTATCGTGAACTTAACAAGCTCATTGTTAAGAACCCATACCCTCTTCCTCGCATCGACAACCTCTTCGACCAACTTCAAGGCGCGACGTGTTTCTCTAAGATCGATCTTCGTTCTGGTTATCATCAGCTTCATTGAAGAAGATATACCCAAAACTGCTTTTCGTACACGTTATGGTCATTACGAGTTCGTGGTCATGCCTTTTGGTTAGACCAACACGCTTCCAGTCTTCATTGATTTGATGAACCGTGTGTGCAAGGTCTATCTAGACCGTTTCGTGATCGTCTTCATTGATGATATTTTAATTTATTCCAAGATACAAGAAGAGCATGAGCGACACTTGCGTCTTATCCTTGAACTCTTGTGTACTGAACAACTTGACGCCAAATTCTCCAAGTGTGAATTTTGGTTGAATGAAGTTTAATTCCTTAGTCACGTCGTCAACGAAAGAGGTATTCACGTTGATCCTGCAAAAATCAAAGCTGTGAAGAATTGGATTTCTCCTAAGTCTCCATCTGAAATTCGTTCATTCCTTGGATTGGCTGGTTATTATCGTCGGTTCATTTCCAACTTTTTCAAAAATCACCGTTCCTCTCACTTCTTTGACCCAAAAAGATAGACCTTTTTTGGGGTCCCAAGCAAGAGGAGTCTTTTCAAACTCTCAAGGACATGCTTTACAATGTTCCTATCCTCGCTCTTCCCGACAGAAACGACGATTTTGTCGTGTATTGTGATGCCTCGAAGCAAGGTCTTGGTTGCATCCTCATGCAACGAGACAGGGTTATCGCTTACACGTCAAGACCACTCAAAATTCATGAGAAAAACTACACTACTCACGACCTTGAACTTGGTGCAGTTGTTTTTGGATTGAAGATATGGCGACACTACCTTTATGGTACTATGTGTGTGGTCTTCACCGATCATAAGAGCCTTCAGCACATCTTCAATCAAAAGGAACTCGGCATGCGTCAACGTCGCTGGGTGGAGTTTTTAAACGATTATGATAGTGAGATTCACTACCATCCAAGTAAAGCGAATGTCATGTCCGATGATCTTAGTAGTAAAACTCATGTTAAGAGTGTTCGCTATTTTCAACTCGTGGATGATCTTCGGAACCGCATTCGAGAAGCTCAATACTCATCAGTTAACGAGGGTAACCTCTATAACGAGATGAAGTGTGGTGCTGAAGATCAGCTCGTAACCAAATCTAATGGTATTTTATACTATCTCAATCACGTCTGGGTTCCTAATCGTGATGATCTTCGTGAACTTCTAACGAAGGAGGTCGTCACAGCCCCCTACCCCACCCTGGGAGCGGGAGCCGTGAGCCAGTCAGATGGTATCGGTGTTTATTAATTTGGCAGCGGAATTAAACATCAGGACCGTAGTTAGGAAATATTTATCAGAGTTTCAAAACACCAAATTTTTATAATAAATAAATGGGATAAAACTCAGGTTTTATTCACAATACATTTATAGGGATAAACCCTAATTATTGTAAAGAAAGTCTCCTTTTTATTTAGGTAACTTTTATAGCCACTTTTCTGAGCCTTCAGTGCTCTTCAGCTGGCTTCTATTAGCTTCACATTAAGTTACCTGAAACATGTTTTAAAAAGATTTTATCAGCAAGAAATACTGGCGAGTGTATCCCAGTTTAATCAAAACATATTTTATAACTTTACAGTATTGAGAGAGATTACAATGTTTATATCTACCAATATACTCATTCAGTATTTGTCATTTCACAGAATCCACAGTTCCATGACTGTGGTCATATTACTCATTGGCTAACTCATCGTCCAATAGTAACGGATTATAAGTAATGTATACAAAACCCCACATGCCGGCAGCAATTGTGGAATACATAGACTCAATCACGGTTAAGTATAACTGAAAACATTTGATGTTTTGGTAAAACTATTTGGTAGAAAAGGAGAATGACTCGCAAAAAGGGTTTACAAAAAGAGAATGTACTCACATTGTAGACTTAGGTATTTCTACAGCTTCCTGTTGGTGTTCCTGATTATATTCTATTAAAATAAACAATGCACACATGTTAGTAAGATAACCCAAATCACAATAGCTGTATAACACAAGACAGAACTCCAACGAACTGAGTCAGGCAGAGCCTTGACATGCGTTACGGAGTCCTAGATCAATCGAGCAGAGTATTGACTTAGTGCCCAGGGGTTAAAATACTTACAACGAGGCAAAGGTTCATGTTTTAAGGGTATGAAAACCGTTATAATTCGCACTATATGTTCAGAGAAAAGAAAGAAAATGAGCGATGAACAAATGAAGCCTTCGGCCCCTTTTATAGGCTGGATTTAAGGCGGCTCGCGCCCTGTGACACACTTCTGTCTCTCCCTCACGGCCCGCGAGGGACTAGGCTAGGGCCTAGGGTTGGTTTGTCATCGAGTAGGTTCGACACGTGGATGGGACACGTGGCTAAAAGGGGTATCCGGCAAGTAATGGGTTGTCGCGGCCCGCGACTCGCCCTGTTGATTCTTTCGCGGCCCGCGAGCAACGGGTTTTTCTTATTTTATTTGATATTTATTAAAATAAATGTTATTCAGGTTCGTTTATCGCATAGGGGTGTATTTAAGAGCGTTTAGGGGTGTTTTTCGAGGGTTGTTATAGAGGCACACAAGACTCGATATTCTATTCATCCTAGTGCTGACAAAATGTACCACGATATGCGTACGTCTTATTGGTGGCCTGACATGAAGAAAGATATCGCCACCTTCGTTTCGAAGTGTCTCACTTGTTCCAAGGTGAAAGCTGAACATCAACGTCCCTTTGGCTTACTCGAACAACCAGAAATTCCTGTCTGAAATGGGAGAGTATCGCTATGGATTTTATCGCCAAGCTTCCTCGTACTTCGTTTGGTTGTGACAGTATTTGGGTAATCATCGATAGGTTAACCAAATCCGCTCATTTTCTCCTCATTCGTGAAGATTACAAAGTCAAGAAATTGGCTCGTATCTACATGGATGAAGTCATTTGTCATCATGGCATCCCCATTGACATCATCTCAGACCGTGATGGTCGTTTCACCTCTCGTCTTCGGCAAACATTTCAAACCGCTCTTGGTCTTATCTTAATCTCAGTACCGCTTTCCATCCTCAATCTGACGGTCAAACCGAGCGCACTATCCAAACTCTAGAGGATATGCTTCGTTCTTGCGTAATCAATTTTGGTGGTAGCTGGGATATACACTTGCCTTTCATCGAATTCTCGTACAACAACACTTATCATGCGAGTATTCAAATGGCACCATTCGAAACACTGTATGGTCGTAAAGTGTCGTTCGCCTATTTATTGGCACGATGTAGGATCGTATACTGACCCGAACGAGTCTATCAGAGGAGTTTTCATCAGATACAGGTGCAGAAAACAAGTACCTAACGTAGAAACAGCTAGATCTTCACTTAAATCACACTTTTGATTGATATTACAGCGTTTACAGCCAAATCTCACACCGGCAGCACCTCGGTATGGAAAACAAGAATACGTTACAAATGATTTCGCTCATGTGGTATATATAGGGACTAGGTTTCGCTTATATGGACATGTACACAAAAGCGGAACTATCCATATGGTTTCCCACATACGGACATGTACACATAAGCGGAACTATCCATAAGGTTTCCCACATACGGACATGTGGTTTCCCACATATGGACATGTCGGGAAATCTTGTACAATGCGCCCTAATCTAACAATCTAAGACTAAGACTCGATACAAGACGAAGTCGACAGATGTATGCACTAACAGACTCCCCCTCAGATGTTGACGAGTCTTAAGTGTCGAGTCTTCGCATCTTCAGTCTTGATCTGTCTCTGGGCTTCACTCTCTCAATCTTTTCTCGCAAGTCTTCAGACTCCCCCTTGCGATATGCTGGCATTTCTTCAGTTCATCAACATCATCAGCTTTAGGATCGTTGTCTGGCTTTCCATCTAATAGCTTCTCAATATCAATCAGCTTGACTCTTCATGTTTCAAGATCATTTCCTGGCTACCTCCAATCAGAGTCCTCAGGTATTGGAACCTGGCTCTCATCTAGCTCAGATCTCAGAAAACGAATAACCTGGCTCATCTTATCCTGCAAAATCTCTACCTCAAAGTAAATTTCTCTCACTAACATATATTAAAATAAACACATGCACTAACTCAGACTCACTCTCAAAATCCAAACAAAATGATTTTTCAATCTGATGAACCATTTGAAGGTTTGATAAAAAAATAATCAGTGTTAAAGCTAACTCCCCCTTAAATTATACTCATCATGTTTAGCACTCAGAATTTTGAAAATCAACTTTTCAATATGAGTTGTCGAAAATCTTTTTGAATTTTTGAAACTTTATGCTAAAACACACTGAAAATATTTTTGGATTTTGTAATAAAGAACCATGTAATGCAGTAAAGAAATATTTACAGACAATACTTTTGTGAGTTCGTGTAAAAGGATCATATCAGTTTTTGAAACAGGTCACCAACACCGTTAAGCTTCATTTCATTCTAAGTTTTAAACGATTCACCTAGAT
Organism: Helianthus annuus; assembly: GCF_002127325.2. Lineage (NCBI taxonomy): Eukaryota > Viridiplantae > Streptophyta > Magnoliopsida > Asterales > Asteraceae > Helianthus > Helianthus annuus. The sequence goes on from NC_035440.2 coordinate 135,570,628, forward strand.
TGCCAGTATATTTGTGCACTTAAATTTTCACACAAAGTTCAATTGATCCAAGATACGATGTTAATGTTTTAATGACTTGAACTTATCCGTGTGTCCCACTTCTTGAATATACTCCCGTATCCAGATCCCAATATTCAGTCTTACAGGTGAGTATACCACAGATGATATCTGTACAGGGGTTAAATGCGAGGGCCATGAGAGCTCAGGTCGATACTTCCGTATACGCAGAGAGATGACGGCTTCGACTTTTCGGTGTGTCCCCTTTAGAGGATCTTTTGAATTACAACAGCAGCGACTATCAATTTTATTGTTTCATCAGCTTGCTGAGGGCGATGCTATGTTTCAAGCATTTGCGGAAAGCATTATCCGGGGACTAGGTCAGTACTTCCATATAGCAGAAGTCCCGGGATAATACCCCAGATATCACTGAGCATAAAGACCTAGTATCCCAGAATAAGGGACCTTTCAAACAAGATTTCAGGGGTTACCTATATATCCAAGATGTTGTTAACCATAGAATAAGCAAGTTTGAATTTTTAGGTTTATATCTCGTCACAATCTACTAAGTGTGCAAAAACTTACTGGCATATCCGCAGTGAGATTGTTTATCATATTTTAACTTTCCAATTCTTTAGCATGTTGTGACAGTCCACTGATGTACTATCATTTCCTTTTTTCACAACGAAACTCATTTTTAATTTTATCATGTTTTTGGCTTTTTCAAATTTTCTAATGTTTTTGGATTTTCTGAAATTTTCTACTCCCCCTAAAATGCAAACACATTAAAGAAATTTGAAAACAAAACTAAGCTCTAGACCTACTTGAAGAAAATTCAAAACAAACTGTACAGAAACATGACAACCGATATCAAATCGCCTCAATTCGCCATTCACTAGGCATAAACAATCTGAACTCCCCCTTTCACAAACCATTTTCTCATTTAGATTTCAAAACACTTAAGTTTGTTTTATTCAAAATGATTTTTCCGGAAAATGAGTTTGTTTTTACCACTTGTAAGTTTACCACTTGTTTAAGTACGGGGATATGGTTCATCATCTTGTCAGTTTTATCAAATGTAGTAAATCAAGTACAACTTAATGTCCTTGATTCACTGTTTGCAATCAAGCAACCTCTAAACCACTTGTAAGAATAACCACTTGTAGGTATAACCAATCAATACCAATTGTAGGAATGAGTCATCTACATTTTACCCATCAAAGTGCCGATTCCTTCTTCGCACTTACCAACCTGGAAGTTCCGGCGTAGTCATTCAACCTGTAAAATTTTAACAATTTCAAGCATTTTCAAAACAACCTTATTAAACATGAAAGATGCCGATTCCTGATCCACGATTACAAACTTGGGATCTCCGGCAAGTCAGGTTTTTCAAGCAAAGAAAATGTCCACCCAAGCCTGACCAGCCTTGGGTAATTTCAATTCAGATTTTGTTGGGGTGTAAGTTGCTTTCTTTGTAGCGTAAAAGTCTTTTACCCCTTTCACCTTTCCATCAACCATTTTTCCGAAAATCTTCTTAACTTTCCAATTAAATGCTTTCTCACCATCAAAATTATCCTTTTTAGAATAATCCTGATTTGAGATATCATTCTTTCCAACTTTCCTTTTAAAATTCTCAGTCCTTAATGGTGGAAAGTTCTCATCATCCACTGAAGGAACTGAGTTTTCATCACTCTCATCAAACTGTGGCTCCGCTGATTTTGTGGAATCAGATTCATCACCAGATTTTACCTCAGATTTCTTAACAACCCATTTTTGGTTGTCAAGTTTCACACTACGCCTATAAAATCTCTTCGAACACTCACCAACTTCACATGTTGAATTTTTGAAAACTTTAAATTTTTCAGTTGGTGATTCGGTTTTGTCAACAACAACTTGTTTCAGTTTTTCAGAAACTCCCTGTTTTGTGTTTGTCGCTTTCGGACAGTTCCATGCAATGTGACCAGCTTCATTGCATCGGAAACAGGTTCTTGTCTCTTTCTTCACATAAGCTCCATTCTGTCTCTTCTCGGCTAAAAATTCTTGATTTGATTGTCTCCAGAATGAGCTTTTCTTTTCCTCTTCAGCAGACGGTCCTAAAACAAATTTTGTATTTTTAGAAAATTTTTCATTTTTATAGTTTTCAGGTGGAATAAAACCAAGTCATTTCTTTTTGTAGCTACGATTTTGGTTTGGTTTCTTTTGAAAACCAGAACCAGAATTGTAACCCTTTTTCTTGTTTAAACGTTGTTGTACTCTTGAGGTGTAAGGTTTAGGTTTTACTTTAAGATTTTCATCTTTTATTTCAGAAATACTAATTTCTGTTAATTTGAAAACCTTTTTGATCATATCTGGTTTAACACCTCTTATTGGAAACTCTTTATCAAAATATAATTTGTCAGAATCATTCAAAGTATATACAACTTCAAATGTCTCATCATTCAAATTAGATTTTGACAACAAAAATTCTTTACTATAAACCCGTTTTCCCGACGATTTTGAACTCTTTTCGGACGAACTCGAACTCCCGACTCACTGACACGAACTTTCGGACTCGGATTTTGACTCTGACTCCTCATCCTTATCCAACACCTGATCGACCACTCGTTTTATCAGTTCAGACTCATGATCTGTGTCGGACGCTGTGAACGTGACATCAATATTGTCTGGTAAAACATCGGTTAGCTCGGATTCTAATTTAATATTGACCGCCTGTTTTAGTTCATCCTCGTTAGGTTTTCTAGGTGAGTACCCTTCCCAAATCGGAGGCGGACACTTATTATAACAGACACCCTGTTTCTTACCAGTATCCTTTCTCTTCTTTGGTTGTTCATCTTTAAATGCCTCAAAACCTTCAACTGTTGGATAAATTCTGTCGATTGTGTAGTCACAACCTTTGTAACTTTACAGCAATCTTCTGATTCTTTCATTCTCAGCTGCTTCACTATTCAACTCTTTCTTCCACTTTGCACATTCTTCTATGTACATGTTGATCTCTTTCTGCTTTGTCATCATGGTAGCATTCATCATTTTCAAAGCTTTCTCTCTTTTAGAGTTAGTCTTCTCTAGACTATTCACATGTCTGTTCAATACATCATACGGATTTTTCAAATTCTTTACATCAAACAACAATTGTTCTTTCAACTTTTCTAACTCACTAAACCTCTCATCTTTTTCTATACATTGTTTACAAGACTCTAAACATGTAAGACAAGGTTTTGTGATTTCAACGATCCTCTCGACTTCAACTATCTTTTCAACTTCCACAATCTTCTCATTCACTTTGACTTCTTTCAATTCTTTTGCAGCTTTCTTCTCTTTCAATTTCTTTAATTTTTCTGCAAAATAAAATTCAAAAGTGTCTGAAGATAAATGTGTTTTTCCAAGATTTATCTGTTCCATCTCTTCATCACTATCACTTGTTTCTGATGAACTGTTTTCAGATGAAACAGATCCTTCATCTTCACTTTTCTCTTCATCAGATAACACTTCCATCCATTCCTTTAGCATTTCTGGCTTTCGAATAATATGTGCAATAAACGCTTGAACATTTGAATCAGCTGGAATAAACTTGTCCCAGCTAAAACCTTCAGTCGTTTTCTCATCATCTTGATCAACGATGCCATAATAAGCTTTCCTGTTTGCATCCTCGATCATTCTTCCATGTGCCGTTTGAGCTTCTTTTTGTTGATGCGGTTGATGAGTGATTTGCTGGTAAATGGATTTCCTATAATAATCATCTTTCCCAGACGTCTCCTTCGCTCCTCTAGGCTCCTGATTCTTGCACTCTCTTTTAAAGTGGCCTTTCTCCCTGCAACGAAAACAGACAACTTTAGATTTATCAAATCCTAGATTAGAAAGATTTGCATCCAAGAAGTCATTTCTTCCTGTAATCAATCTAAACTTTTCTGCTCTCCTCAAAACACTCGCTAAGGCCCATTTAATATCCATTAGTTCCAGCTCCTCTACATCGATTTGGTCATAATCTTCCTTTGTGAGCATTGGATTGCCAATTTTTCTGGCAATCAACCCTTCGTAAGACTCTAATGCAGTGACCAATAATCCCATATGATTCTTTACAACCTCTTCAGAATAATTTTGTCCATTTTGAAGATGTAGAGCTACATTGCACTGAATCAGATGACCATTTCCAGCAGATGTACTTTGAACACTTGGAGGATTCACCGTTGAGAACCCACTAGTGTTGACTGATCCTTGACTGCTTGGTGTAGACTGATTTCCAGCACTAAATGCAGTTTGTATCTTTGGACTTGCTTCAGCAGTTTGAACATTTCCTTTATACTACAATTTAATATCTTGTTGATGAGTAGAACTGTTCATTCTAGCAATTTCCTGCTGCTCCAGATCCTGTGCCTCCAGCTTCTCGATAAACTGTGCAATTGATAGCATGCTAAACTGTCCGGAATTCTTCAATATCATCAGATATGTACCCCATTCCTGTTGCGGTAACGCATCAGCAAGTTATTCAACCCATTCTGCTGGAGTTTTGGTAATCTTCAACTGTGACATGGTGCGTACGAGATGACAGTATCTTTCAATAAGAGTCTTTGTTGTTTCACCAGGCATGCACGTAAAAAGATCAAACTCCTTTTTCAACAAAGCTGCTTTACTCTGTAACATTTCAGTACTTCCCTCAACTTTCTTTCTAAGAGCTTCCCAGATAGAATAAGCATTTTCATCATGTTGAAGCAACACAAAAATATCCTCTTTAACAGCTTGTTGTAACAGATTGATCATCATTTTTTCGGCTTTGTAACTTTCTCTCTCTTGCTCAGTGAACTCTGAAATGATTTTACCAACTCCAATTGAATTCTTTGGCCTCTCATATTCAGTTTCGATGCTCTCCCAAGCTTTTAGATGATTCGCCTGAACCCAATTCTCAAACCGTTTCTTCCATCCGTGATAATCCTCAATTCCCATAAGTTTCGGGGGTTTTTCCATTGTTCCGGTTTCAATCTCCATTGTCATGGTCTTAGTAATGTCGGATGGACTAGGCGGAGTTGTAGCAAACGCGTTGTAGAATTCAGAATCCATGTTTCGATATCGAAGAATTTTTCAAAGAAGCTTTCAAACTAACTGGTTCACCTCGTAATACACCTGTATCACCTGACGACATATAAACAAACAAAACACAATCAGTTTAAAACACTTATCAAAGCAACTGAATCAAACTGATACTCTGTGCGAACTGAATCACTCGAACTGATGAATATTTTGTGCGGACTGAGGTTTGACACACTGTGCAGATTGAAGGTTGACACACTGTGCGGACTGCTATGACCTTTTCCAATGACCTGGCTAAACCACACAACCTGGAACAAAATCGAAATCAAACGGACTGAACCACCTCTTGTGAACTCGGATCAAATACAAACTGTGTGAAACAAAGTTCACTTTGTGTGAACTGATCAAATATCAAACCAGAATGAAGATTCGATTCATGTGAACTCAAACTAACTCAAAACAATCTCATGAAAGTCAAACACTCTAGTGTAATTTTCAATCAAAGCCCATGGAAACTGACAATGTCACATGCAAATTGATGTTATTCAAGTGTTGATTGGACCAAACTGATGTAAAGTGGATTCACACATGTAACATAATATTCAATTCAAATATTCGACAAACAAATTAAAGTCTTGAATATTACTGGGCCAATTAGTAAATGGATCAGACACTAATTAAAAATGATGTGTGTTGATTGGGCCGATGACACGTAGTGGGCTGCTATCTTTAATCACATGTATCTCACAACAATTATCACAAAAGCCAAACAATTATAGAATAGACAAAATCTCGTGGGCTTTTAATGACCAACAAACAGTTATTTCGACACACAAATTCACATGCAATCTGATATTATCACATGCATACTGATTGAGCCTATATTACTCTACTTAATTTGATTGGGCCTCACAATCCACTTAATCCGACAAGCACTTTATATAACATCACATGCACTATGCCCGACAAATATTATCAAACCAAGCAACCTGAGCTTCAATTTACGAGACCCAACAAGTTAATGTCACATGAATTTGACCGTGAACTTTAACTCTAGGAACGATGTAAGCACATGCAAAGTCTGATCAACCGATACAACCTCGTGCAAACTGACACAAAATATCTCAAGATCCACATATGACTAAGTCTCGAGACAACTTTAAATGTTCAAATAAACTAATTGGGCCAATACTCTAATGGGCCGGTGATGAGTTCAAAGACTGATAACAATTTCTAGTATCAAAAACACAGGATTGGACCGATAATAGAAAATGTGACCTTATGAACGAAATCAGAATTAAGATGTACACAAGAGCAAAACCAGGGTTATAGAGGTCATAAAAGCGGAACCAGATCTCTTGGGTTGACACAAAAGCGGAACTATGTATTGCAGATGACACAAAAGCGGAACTATATCTCTTGGAGGTCCTTTGGAGCGAAACTATGTCTCTTGGAGGTGACACATAAGCGAAACCTGATGTCAAATGAGCGAAACCGGTGCCAAATGAGCGAAACCTTGTGTCTTGAGTGCACGTATGAGCGAAACTCCTATGTTCACAAGAGCGAAACTACACAATGTACGTAAAAGCGAAACCTACTCGGATCCAATTTTAGTCCATTTTTAGTGTGAATTTAAAGTTCAAACTTTCAGGGATTTGACTATGATCAATAACACACAATCTGTGAAATTTTGAGTGAATTTCGACCGTAAAATCTCGTTCTGATGAAGAAAGAATGTGTAGAAGTAAGAATTTATGATGAAATCCAGCAAATCTCTGTAGAACTCCTCCTCCTGAAGCTCTGATACCACTTGTAGGATCGTATACTGACCCGAACGAGTCTATCAGAGGAGTTTTGATCAGATACAGGTGCGGAATACAAGTACCTGACGTAGAAACAGCTAGATCTTCACTTAAAATCACACTTTTGATTGATATTACAGCATTTAAAACCAAATCTCACACCGGCAGCACCTCGGTATGGAAAACAAGAATACGTTACAAATGATTTCGCTCATGTGGTATATATAGGGACTAGGTTTCGCTTATATGGACATGTACACAAAAGCGGAACTATCCATAAGGTTTCCCACATACGGACATGTACACATAAGCGGAACTATCCATAAGGTTTCCCACATACGGACATGTACACATAAGCGGAACTATCCATAAGGTTTCCCACATACGGACATGTGGTTTCCCACATATGGACATGTCGGGAAATCTCTTACAATGCGCCCTAATCTAACAATCTAAGACTAAGACTCGATACAAGATGAAGTCGACAGATGTATGCACTAACACAAGAGATCAGAGAAGCTCAAATCACCGGTCCCGAGCATATACAAGAGACAACGGACAAGATCTTGTAGATTCGAGACAACTTGCTCAAAGCTAGAAGCCGACAAAAGAGTTATGCTGACAAGCGACGCAAACCTTTGGAATTCAACGTTGGTGACTTTGTACTTTTCAAGGTATCCCTTGGAATGGTGTAGTTCCTTTTGGTAAGAAAGGGAAACTCGCTCCTCGCTATGTAGGTCCTTTCAAGATTCTCGAAGGGATTGGCAAGGTAGCGTATCGACTAGACCTACCTCAAGAACTCCACAATGTACATCCTACATTCCACGTCTCAAACTTAAAGAAATGTCTAGCTGAAGAAGGACTTCAAGTCCTACTCGAAGATCTTCAAATCAACGAGACCTTGCACTTCGTGGAGAAACCTATCGAGATCATGGGCCGAGGAGTCAAGCAATTGAGGCGCACTTGAATTCCCATAGTTAAGGTATGCTGGGAAGGAAAACGTGGCACTGAGTTTACTTAGGAACTCGGGAGTAAAATAAATACTAAGTATCCGCATCTATTCGTTGCATCTTCCTCTTGAATAAATTTCGGGGACGAAATTTCCTAAAGGAGAGGAGACTGTAACGCTTTGCATTTTGAAACTTTCCTTATTTAGAAAGTTTGTTTGCTTGTATTTTGATTTATCGAAACTTGTAATCTCTTGTATTCGTCTTTCCTTTCCAAGCATTGTAATCTGGGACTTGAGTCATAATAAAACTCGATCTTTTTATACATTGTTTATGCATACTAGTCATACATTCGTTACATACTTGTTATACGTGAAAACTTTATACGCAAAACTCATACTTATTATTCATACAAGTTCAGTTTATACATGCATTAATTGATACATTACACCTAGGCATTTCACTTGCATGTTTAAAACCGGCTAAAATACGCGAAAAATGGCAAAATGGAACCTTCAAGCAATGGGGCCAGTCGCTTCGTGCGAAGGGTGCCCCATTCGAATGAAAGGGCCATCCGTCCCAAGACCCCATTCGCCCAAAGGCCCCATTTGTCCAAAGCCCACTCGTCCCAAGACCCATTTCAGCTTATAAATACGAACCTTCACCCTCATTTCTCACCTTCCACACACTGAAATTCTCTCTCAACTACTGAATTCTTGCACTTGCAGCTGAATACTTCTAGAATCATTCTAAGTGAGTTCTAGCTTACTAATTTTACTTTTTCTCTCATTTTCCTTCTACTTTTCTACTATCTTTTATACATTTCTTCAATCTTACAACCTGGTTTCACAGACTTGCCATGACAATCTGTTGACAAGCTCAAGCACATTAACCAAGTTAAAGATTGAAGTTACTTTTCAAACTTTATATAAACAATTTTCTGATATTGTCATAATCATGAACCCACCAAGCTCACAAGCTAAGTCTATAGCAGCGGGTTAATGTCGAGGTCGATTCCTGTCGAGGTCGATTCCAACCAAGAAGATGGACTGTTCAGACGAAACCGAACTGTTTTCATCTTGAAACAGAACCATTCGCACGAATGGCAAGCTATTCGCACGAAGGGACACACCCTTCGCGTGACTGGACCTGTCCATCCGCACGAAAGGCACTGTTTTCTCTCGTTCCGACATTTTTCCAAGTGTTGAATGTTACTCAGATCCCCATTTTCAATCTAGTTCCGCCGGCTCACTTGAACTTGTAAACGAACACCTAAACAGTTTCCTAGACCTAGAATGAGTTAACGCTGCCCAGCCTCCAACACTTGGTTAATACCTTTCATGTTGAGACGGCACCCCCGGGTTGTCCTTGTTCGGTTGTTTGGCATTTACATTCTGTCATTTACTTTCTGTTATTCATGAGCAACCAGTTTGTTAACTTAGTTAATGAACTTGTGCTTTGGTGGAATTATAATGACGTTTTACCTCCATGCATGACTTCTGTGAATTCTGTGACATTCTAGACTATACTATACTATATAATATAATATATAACATAACTGAACTCACAAACATAGCCTATTAATGGTTAAATGTTCAAAAGAAGTTCCATTCGCTCAAACATACACCATTCGCAAAAAGGGTAACTCCCACTCGTGCGAAGGGTGCTCCCTTTCGCACTAATGGTCCCTTCGCACGACGGTGTTGTGAAGTCTCGGTTTCCGATTATTTCAATTTCCACGTTCCTCATTACAGATTCTGATGGGCAAATCAGGACCCATGAAATCACAATAACTCAGTGTCGTAACGAGTGCCTGGACGAAATATATTTTCTGTTTAAGTTATACTTTTATACTTATATACTTTACCTTCCAATTTGGAATCCCATGTTCAACTCTGCAACTCACACCTTCATTTACCCCTTGTAGGGTAACCTCGGTGTTCCTCTCGTCAACAACTCAACAACTCATGGGATTTTCAAACGAAGATTTGCAAAACCATGAGTATACTCGAACGCCCTTTTTACATTTTATAGTTTTGAGTGCAATATGTTTACTTATCAACCTACACAATTACACTTACACTTTATCCAACCACATAAACAATCCAAACATGCATGCTTAATACGTTATACTTGATTCATGTTTCTGGAACATTCTTATGTGGTAAACTTATCATTAACTTCGTACGAACCTCCCCTTAACATGTATAGTGCTATAGGAGTAACGCACCGCCCGTAGACTTGTGGTCATGTTAAGCTAAACAGAACGGTCCTATCGTTACTACGATAGAATTACGCTAGCGGTAATCTTTGGTTTGACACTTTAATCGCATGCCAGTTTTACATTAATCTAGATAACAAAGTTTACCATGTGGATTCGTTTAAATCATTTTTATACTTATGCTGTTATAAAACTTGTATACTCGCCAATACATTGTGTATTGAAGTATACTTTAAAACATGTTGCAAGTTGATGATGTCGTTGATGATGTCGATGATGATGGAATCTAGTAGGGGTGATTTAGAAACACACTTAGATACTAGATTATGTTGATGAAATTATTGTTGTATTTGTTGTATCATTTCTTGAACAATGTTGCACTTTCAAATTCCAAATGTTTACTTTGATTTCGTATGTTGTACTTGACAATTTTTATCAATGAAAGAAATCGGTTTTGAATTAAACATTATCGCAATAGTGTTATAAAGTATCGAGTAACCTTGTTTTCGTCTCAGTCCGATGTTTCCGCCATCGGTTGGGGTGTGGTAGTTATAATGCATGATCAATATGTTCTCCTTATCAATCTAAGCTTAGGTGTATTTACTTTTTTATAACAATGTAACTTATAATCTTTGTGTTATTTGTTGATGGATCAATGATCCCTAGGGCTGTAAACGAACCAAATGAACACGAACAAGGCTTTGTTCGTGTTCGTTCGTTAAGGAAATAAATGTGTTCACGAACGGTTCATGAACAGTTACCGAACGAGATTTTATGTTCGTGTTCATTCATTAAGGAAATGAGCATTTTCACGAACGGTTCACGAACACAAATAAATTTGGCGAACACGACGAAGGATAAAGATAGATGGCCTAGAGAGTAGCACTCGAACTTGAATCCCTTATTGTGGAACGGAGATCGATCGTATTCGCCGATGTAAATAATGAGAAATGAAAAGGAAATTAAGCATAGACAAGGTGAAAGTGGGTTTCCTAGTTTAATTCTTAGGGTAATAAAATAAATAAAAGTTTAAGTACAAATAAAATATAAGAAAGTACAAAGATCTTCAATTAAAACACAAACATACGAACATAAACGAATGTTCACGAACACCTTACCGAACGTTCACGAACACAATCGAACGAACGAGACCTCTGTTCATGTTCGTTCATTTAACTAATCGAACGAAATTTCCTGTTCATGTTCGTTCGTTTATTAAACGATCGAACATAAACGAACTTCCTGCCGAATGGTTCACGAACTGTTCGTTGAACGTTCAGTTCGTTTATGATCCCATTCTCCCATATAATTGGTCTACAAGACTAGGGGTGTAAACGAGCCAACCCGTGTGTGAGCTACTCGAGATCAGCTCTCTAAAATCTCGAATCAAGCTGAGCTTAAACGAGTTCGAGCTCGAGTAGGCTCGCGGGGCTATTATTTTCAAGTTTTTTTTAACATTTTAAATATTTCTTTAGATAATGGTTATTATTATATAAAATTACTGAATAATATATATTTTGTTATGATTAAAAATGTAATTATAAATATGTGTATAAAAATAATAATAAATGTATATAAATAAATTAGTAATAAATAATAAACTAGTCGGGTCGAGCTTTGGAATTTGAGCTCAAAACAATCTGAGCTCAAGCTAAAGCTCTCGTAAGTTAATTGTGTCGAGCTTGGTCTCAGCTCGGTTCGTTTACACACCTATACAAGACATGGGTTGTGTTTGAATTTTGTGCTCCCATACTGGCGCAAATCCGTTTATGAATTTCTGAGTTGAGTATCTGATTAAATCGGTATCAGATAGAATTTTAGTTAATGGAAATTAAAATTATATGAATTTTAGTTTCTCTGCACCGGGTATACAATTTAACAGTGAATCATTCTATCGGAATTGTGATTATTGCAAAGGTCAGATATTTAGATGATTGCAAAAACTGAATATTGATTGATTATGAAAATGTAACCTTTAAAAGAATACACCCCAGTACAACATCCGAATGAGTACATTCATGGTGTAGCTTTAAGGTCTACGAGCCATATCTGTGAAAAAGAGATTATTGATTATTGAGCCCTTGATTTTCTCTATATTGGCCAATCCCAAGCATATAAATCCATTGTTAGGAGGAATGCCATACTTCCGGTGAATGCCATCTACAAGCTCATACATGGAGAGCACCTTTTGGTTGATTCACAAGAAATGATTGAAAAAGTGTTAGTCAAACGAAACTAATCAATCTACAAAGATAAACATGTTTCTTATGCTTTTCACATGTGCCCAAGATCATGCAGTTAATTACCTTTTGACCTAGGTGGATAAAGTGTTTAAATGGGGAGAACCACTATAAAAGGTTGTGTTGGATTTGATACGCAAAGTGTGTAGATCAAATACAAAGAGAAAGGGGAAGTATATAAAGATTATTATATCTTAGCTAAATGTACCTCCTACTGGTGTTACCTTTGAATGCGTTGGAACATTGGCATCGTTAAGAACTCGCTATTACATGGCAAGATTGGAGGAAGTTCTAGGTATTCGTGTAATTTTGTTTTCTATTTTGGTTAGGCTGCTGGTTTTTTTTTTTTTTTTTGGGTTCTGTTATTTTTTTCGGTCCTACTGTATTGCTTAGTTCGTCACTAGGCATTTTCTATTCTTTTAATAAAGTTTTAGTTGAAACCTACTGATGTAGTAATAAAAAAGGAAGTCCTAGGCAATATGCTCCTGGTTTTATAAAGAATATGGAAAGTGGTTTGCAAATAAGGTGATAACAAATTTGAAGAGGTATGGTCCCAATTCCTTGCCTACATGGCAGGGACCACACCACTTTTCAAGCATACATGGCGCCTACATCAGCAAAGCAATCCAGAAGCTTCTAGAAACTTCTGGAAGACGCCAAGGTGGCACCAAAGATGCTCCATCCGACAAAAAGGACAACACGTGTCACCAGTGGCAGAACGACACATAGGCCTGCGACAAATCAGGGGGCAGAGCTTGTAGGATCGCGTTCGGCCCTGTTTGAGTCGATCAGAGAAATTCCTATCCAAATCAAGAGGCGGAAACTAATGATTTGGTGCTATTCTAGCTGGATTCACTTTAAATTTGCTGCTTTATTGATAAACAATAGGAGTACACGATCTGACAGCACCTCGGCAGCACTTCGTGGCTCAACCGGAACAAATACACCGTAACTATGTGATACAGGTTCGCTTTTGAAGACCCCTATATATAGATGAGTTGGGTTCGCTTATACATACATGGACATATAAGCGAACCTGCTCATAAACCATATAAGCGAACCTTACAAGACCTAATAAGCGAACCTGATCTACACATTGACACATGAGCGAACCTAGGTATAATCACATAAGTAAACCTATTACAATCTAGGGTTTCTAGGTTTCCGTGTCATGTCTGATATATCTCACTCTAAGACTCAATGAAAGACGTAGTCGACAGACGTAAGTGCACCAACAGACTCCCCCTCGGATGTTGACGGAGTCTTCACAGAGTCTTCGAGTCTTCACAAAACATCAATCTTCAGTCTTTATCTGTCTTCGATCTTCCTTTGAAGTATCTGTCATTTCAAGAATCCTCGTTCTCTTTCTTCATCATCACCAAACTCCTCTCTCTCAACTGTGGACACGGTGTCTTCAGACTCCCCCTCTCAAATAACTGGGATTGTAGTCTGGAATTCAATTTTCACAGTTTCTTAGATCGTAACCTGGCACTTCAGCACAGAATCATCACCTGGCTCAAGTCCTGTACAATCTCTACCCAACCATAAGTTTCTATTAAAAGATTAAACCTTCAAACTTTTTAGAAACTTGTACCAGAAACTATATTAATGATTTTACATTCAAGATCTTTTACTGGCTTTTATCAAATAAATTTACCAACTTCACATATACTCTCCCAAACCAGTTCTTCAAGTTTAGCACTTTGAATTTCGAAAATCAGTATCTCAACACCAGTTGTCGAAAATCTTTTTGACTTTTCAAAATTTATGCTAAAACACATCAAAAATCTTTTTGGATTTTCTGAATGAAAGAAAATGCAGAAAACAAAATATTTACAGACAATATTTTTGTGAGTTTGTGCAAGAGGATCATATCAGTTTTTGAGACATATCACCAACACCGTTAAGCTTGATCACATTTTAAGTTCTAAACAATTTACCTAGATTGTCAGTATGTTTGTCCACTTAAATTTTTAAACAGATTTCAATTGATTCGAGATACGATATTAATGTTTTAGAAACTAAAACTTAACTGTGTATCACTCCACTTGAATATACTCCTGTATCCAGATCCCAATATTCAGTCTTACAGGTGAATATACCACAGCTGATATCTGTAAAGGGGTAATGTGCGAGGGCCGTGAGAGCTCAGGTCGATACTTCCGTATACGCAGAGAGATGACGGCTTCGACTTTTGGTGGGTCCCCTTTAGAGGATCTTTTATTACAAAAGCAAAGATTATCAATTTTATTTTTTAATCAGATTGCTGAGGGCGAGCTTATATTTCAAAGCTTTTTGCAGAAAGCAATATCCGGGGACTAGGTCAGAATTTCCATTCAGCAGAAGTCCCGGGATAATAGCCCAGATATCACTGAGTATAAAGACCTAGTATCTCAGAATACGGGACCTTTCAAACAAGATTTCGGGGGTTACCCATATATTCAAGAATAGTTGCCCACGAATTAAGCAAGTTCGAATTTAGATTTATATCTCGTTTCAATTTACTAAATGTACGAAAACCTACTGACACATCCGCAGTAAGATTGTTTATCACTTTTAGCTTTACAATTCTTTAGCGTGCTGTGATAGTCCACTGATGTACTATCATTTCCTCTTTTTTACAACAAAACTCATTTTTTCAGTTTTATCATGTTTTTGGCTTTTTCAAATTTTCTGATTTTTTTGGATTTTCTAAAAATTTCTTACTCCCCCTAAAATTCAAATACATCTAATGAAAATAGAAAACAAACTGTACAAAACATGACAACTGATATCGAATCGCTTCGATTCTCCATCCGTTTGGCTTAAACAATCAGAACTCCCCCTCACAACAAACTATTTTCCCATAATGATTTCAAAACACTTAAGTTTGTTTTAATCAAAATGGTTTTTCCGGAAAATAAGTTTAGTTGTTATTACCACTTGTAAAAATTTGGGGATCAAATCATCATATTGTTTTACCAATCTTATGAATGATAGTTAATTCAAGTCCAATTCAATGACCCTGATTTAACCACTTGTAAACGCAACTGGTTCACATTCTGAACCACTTGTAACAATCTCAAACAAATCATCATTTGTAAGATAAATCGTTAATCATTTCAAACCTGTTTTTCAACCAATTACCAACTGTTGGTTGAATTCTCAAGGTGCCGATTCCTACTCCTCGCTTATAAACCTGGGCGTTCCGGCAAGTCCTGTAAAAACCTCAAACACAGATTTAGAAAGATGCCGATTCATGATCCACAATACCAACTTGGGATCTCCGGCAAGTCAGGTTTTTATTCTTTGAAAAATATATCCACCCAAGCCTGACCTTCCTTGGGTGTAACAACATCTTCTTCATCTTTTCTTTCAACAGACTTGTAAACACGTCCTTTGGAAGCATAAAAATCTTTGATGCTTTTGGCCTTACCGTTGACCATTTGTCCAAAGATACGTTTTACATTTTCGTTGAAAGTTTTTTCAACATCAAATTTCTTCTTGTCAGAATAAAATTGATTTGAAATTTCAACTTTTCCAACTTTCTTCATAAAATTTTCAGCACGCAAAGGTGGAAAATTTTCATCGTTCATAGTTGGAACTTTCTTTTCAACCCTTTTCTCAACACGTGGCTCCTCTGATTTTATGGAACCAGATTCATCACCAGAACTATTACCTGAACCTTTCACAACCCATTTTTGATTTGACACATTATCTTTTCGTCTTGAAGCACTCTTTGAACATTCTCCTTTCTCAAAAGTTGAATTTTCAAAGCCAGTAAACTTCCGGGTTGACAGTTCAGTCTTCTCGAAAACTTTCTCTTTCATTTTACCAGAGACTTCCTGTTTAGGCTTAAATGTCTTTGGACAATCTTTTGCCACATGACCAGCAATCTTGCACTGAAAACAGGTTCTCTTCTCAATCTTCTTCAGAACTTCATTCTTCTTCAGTTCTTCTTGCTTCTTGGCAAGGAATTCCTGATTTGTCTGCTTTCTGAATGATTGTTCTTTTTCAGCCTCTGACGTTTTCCCTAAAACAAACATAGTTTTCGGTTTATACATTTTTTCATTTTTATAGTTTTTCGGTGGGACAAAACCAAGACCTTTCTTTTTGAAATTACGATTATGGTTTGGTTTCTTTTGGAAACTATAACCACAATTGTAACCCATTTTCTTGTTGATTCTTTGTTGATCTCTTGAAGTGTATTGTTTAGATTTTCCGATAAGATTTAAATCTTTTATTTCAGAAATATTAATTTCTGTTATTTTGAAAAGCTTTTGAATCATTTCAAGTCTGACACTTCTTATTGGAAAACTCTCATCAGAATATAATTTGTCAGAACCTTTCAAAGTATATGCCACTTTGAATGATTCATCATTCAAATTAGATTTCGACATTAAAAATTCTTTATCATAAACCCGTTTGTCCTTTTTCAATGTTGACTTTGACGCATTGGACCCTGACTTTGACTCGGGTTTGGACTCCTTGTTTGACTCCTCACAATCATCTTTATCTAACACCTGATCAACCACACTCTTTATTAACTTTGACTCATGATCAGTATCGGATGATGTATACGTGACATCAATACTTTCTGGCAAGTTATCCGATGGCCCTGATTCCCATTGTAAATTGATTGCTTTATTGACTCTTTCGGAATTTGGATTTCGAGGTGAATATCCATTTTCGACCGGGGGCGGACATCTATTGTAGACCACACTTGATTTCTTACCAGAAGTCTTCAATTTTTCTTCTTCGTCTTCTGTCACAGATTTTTCTTCTTCAGACGTCTTCACTTCTTCAAACGTCTTCACTTCTTCAAACGTCTTCAAATTCTCCACAACCGGGTAAATCCTGTCAACAACAAAAGAAGAACATGAGTAGCTTTCTAATAACTTTTTAACCTTCTCAGTTTCTATCTTTTGTGTTGCTAACTCCAACTCAAGATCAGCACATTTCTTGATATGAAAGTTCGCATCATCAAGCTGTCTAAGATATGCTACTTTCAATGTATTCATAGCCACAGCTTGTTCACCACTTGAATCTGTATACTTGTTAATTTCTCTGTTCATTGTATCATATGATTCTTTCAACTTGTGAATATTGTGCAACAACTCATTGTTTTGTTTGATTAACGAATCACAGTTCATGCACTTTTTAGGAACTTCAACTTGTTCTGCATCAATTTTCACTTCAAATTCAGGAACCTCTTTGACAATTCTGCTTGATTGTAAGAACTCAGCTCTTCTCTTTTTCTCAGCTTTGGCTTCGGCTTTCAATCTCTCTTCCTCTTCTTCCTCTTCTTCGAGCTTTCTTCGTCTTGCTTCAGCAGCTTCAATGACTTTCCTGGTTCTTTCTGCACATTTCAAATCATAAGCATTAGCAAAGAAAGCAGTTGAAGTAATTTTGGACTTCTCTTTAGCCATAAGATCTTTATCTGGGCAAAAATCATCCCCATTGAAACCTTCAGCCAACTTCTCATCATCTTGTTCAGCAAAGTACACCTTGCTGTCTTTTGGAAGATACTTTTCCCAAGTAAAATTATCATATTTGCCCTGACTAACTACACATGCTCTTTTTGAATTATCAACCACATCTCTCCCATGAGTCGTTTGTGCCTGATGCTGTGCTGGTGGTGTGACTTAATGATAAATCGCCTTTTTGTGATAATCGTTGTTTCCGAAAGGATTCTGGGCTCCGGTAGCTTCACGATTTTTACACTCCCTCTTGAAATGCCCCATCTCCCTGCAACGAAAACACGTAACTTTAGATTTATCAAAACCCAAAGTTGAAACGTTTGCATCACGAAAATCATCTCGGCCTGTAATTTGTTTAAACTTTTCAGCACGTCTCATCACACTAGCCATGCACCATTTTATGTCCATTAATTCCATTTCCTCGGCATCGATTTGATCGTAATCCTCTTTTGTGAGCATTGGATTACCGATCTTCCCGCCCACAAAACAACTATATGACTCTAAAATCATCCCTAATAAAGACATTTGATTTTTAGCAATCTCTTCAGTGTAATCTTGATCATTTTCAAGACTAAGCACAATGTTGCACTGAAGTTTTCTACCATTCTTTGTTACAGAAATGTTCGGATCGTAAGATGAAAATATTGTGTTGCTTGATCCTTGGGATGGCTTCTTCTCAGGAGAATCTTTAACACTGAAAGCAGTTTCGATTTTCGGAGAATGATTTGTCGTTCCAGGAGCACCACCTTTGTAATATAAGCTAATATCCTGTTCTCCATCATAATTCTTCATCCTGGCAATCTTTCTCTGCTCCATCTCTTGAGCTTCAAGATGCTTGATGAAATCTCCCAGTGTCATAGCCTTGTAGTCTTTTCTGCTAGATTTCAGCATCATCAGAAATGTTCCCCATGTTTCATGTGGAAGCGCATCTGCAAGTTTTTCAACTAATTCATTAGTATCTTTCTTAATACCAAGTTTCGTCGTATTTCTCACTAAGTTACAATATCTATCAATAATTTGCTTGGTGTTTTTAGACTTTAAACCACGAAACAAATCAAATTCTTTCTTCATGAGAGACATCTTGTTTTTGAGCATATCATCACTTCCAATGAATTTTGCTTCCAGTTCTGACCAAATTGAATGTGCAGTTCCGTCATGTTGAAGCAGTATCAAGATATCTTCTTTTATAGCTTGCTGAAGAATACTAACCATGAGTTTCTCATCTCGATATTTCTTTTTATCCTCAGTACTCATTTCTCTAAGTGTTAACTGAGTACCATTTACAACATTGTTCTTTGTGGGCCTAACATATGGCTCTTCAGTGTGTTCCCACGCATCTAAATGATAAGCCTCGACCCAGTTAGCAAATCGTTCAGACCACACATTATAGTCATCAATATCCATGAGTTTAGGTGGTTTCTGAGATGTTCCGGTTTCATTTTCAATCAAAGCACTTTGAGTTACTGAAATCGGTGTTGCAAATGCATTATAAAATTCAGTGTCCATTGTTCAACTATCCAAAGTTCACAACAATTTTCAAACTTAGTCAAACTGTTCAAATATGCGAACCAACAATTGTCCAGAAAAGCGAATCAACCAAGTATTGTATAAGCGAAACTATCACAGTCACAATAAGCGAACCAGATATGTTCAAACGAGCGAACCAGATGAGCTGACTAATGAGCGAACCCGACAAACTGACCAGATAAGCGAATCAGTCAATTGAACCAAAGAGCGGACCTATCAGGTAGCTTAGGAGCGAACCTAATTGTTTTTGGAACGAACCTTTTCCTTTCGAGCGAACCTTTTCCTTTCGAGCGGACTTGTCACTTGAAGCGGATCTAGAAGGTAGTTTTGGAGCGAACCTACTCAAAAACGACCTTTAGAGCGAATCTAAACTGAAATTTGGAGCGAACCAGTCCAAAATTATGACCTTTGGAGCGAACCTTTCATGCTGATGTCACTGTTCGAACAAGTTCGTACGAGCGAACCCCCTAAAATCTTAACTTCTAAGTTGATTTTAGATCTGAAAAGTTCAAGGGTTTACTAGTCTATGATTCCGAGTGCAGTGTGTGATTTTGAGCCGGTTTTACCGTGAAAAATTTTGAAAATGTAAAGAAAGTGTAGAAAAAAAAGATGAAATCGAGCTAAAATGGCAAGAACTCCTCCTCCTGAGCTCTTATACCACTTGTAGGATCACGTTCGGCCCTGTTTGAGTCGATCAGAGAAATTCTATCCAAATCAAGAGGCGGAAACTAATGATTTGGTGCTATTCTAGCTGGATTCACTTTAAATTTGCTGCTTTATTGATAAACAATACAAGTACACGATCTGACAGCACCTCGACAGCACTTCGTGGCTCAACCGGAACAAATACACCGTAACTATGTGATACAGGTTCGCTTTTGAAGACCCCTATATATAGATGAGTTGGGTTCACTTATACATACATGGACATATAAGCGAACCTGCTCATAAACCATATAAGCGAACCTTACAAGACCTAATAAGCGAACCTGATCTACACATTGACACATGAGCGAACCTAGGTATAATCACATAAGTAAACCTATTACAATCTAGGGTTTCTAGGTTTCCGTGTCATGTCTGATATATCTCACTCTAAGACTCAATGAAAGACGTAGTCGACAGACGTAAGTGCACCAACAGAGCTGACAACGCCAGTACAAGGTTTCCAGCATGGACAAACGTAAGCGCGCCACGTGTACCACTACACCGGCTATGGCAGAGCAGACCAAGAGGATATTCCCCTTGGTCGTACAGCTGGTGCGCAACCACAGCTGGCACAGCTGCTCCTCCCTTCTTCACCCTCCGGCTATAAATAGGACCCTTCATCATTCAGGTTGATCATCTTGGCTCTCTATATTCACACACTCAACACACACTGTTTATTCTCCCTCAGAATAGTACTTATTCTCACGCCGGAGCCTGGTTAGGAGGGAAACCCCCATATTCCCCTCTTAACGAGACTAATGGTGTTGTTGTTTTGCAGGATCCAGGTCATTTCTGCGAGTAAGATAAGAGATTGAACCCACAGAAGGAATAACCCCACAGATTAACCTTAGTGTTATTCTGTGTTTCATCATTGGCGCCATCCGCTTTTTGCAAAACCAATCTCATCTCTTTTCTTTTTGAAAAACACTCGTAAAAAATGGCTGAACAAAACCCTTCACACCAAGTGGACGGAGAAGTTTCTTCCTTTGAACTCGTTTCAGACACAGCACACGTCCAAAGGAGCCAAAGGAACGAAATCATCCAAGAAGGGCAGACAAACAATGATTTCCCTAGTATTTTTGGAAGTGCATCCAGGGTTGTTAGCCAAACCACAACTGGACCCATTTTCCAAGCCCCCACTAGGATAATCACTCAGACCACAAATGGAGCCACTTTCCAACCTCCACCAGGGATAGTCCAACAAACACCTCCACCAGGGATAGTCCAACAAACACCTCCACCAGGGATAGTCCAACAAACACCTCCACCAGTGCAAACATCAAGCCATGGAGCTGGCCCCTCAGCTCCATCAGAACAAGCACAGCTGAATTTCTCTGCACTCTTAGGGCTACCCGAAGGAAAAACTCTGGCTTCCTGGTATGCTGAGCAGATGGCATCTATAAACCTTGTTTATACACAACTTAGCGTGCAACAAGCTTTGCTCAAGCACAAGCTAACCAGTCGGCATTTGTTACCCCACCGCAACGGTCTCTGAGTACACACACGACTCAGCAGATCAACGCATGGAATTTACGCCCGGAGAAAGGACCTGTGCCAAACATCAGAAAGCCAAGCGCGTACGACACGCGCGGCACTTATGGCGAAACGGAAAGCAACTACGTCCATAATCCACAAAGAAAGCCAATTCAAAGCCGTTTGGGCCCGCGCAACATGAACACCGAATGGGATGACGAAGAAGATGACCCAACATACAAAGGGGAGAGCACAGTGTTCAGCAGACTACACCCAGAACATGAATCGTACAAACCAGCCAAGCGCGCAGGGTACAACCCAAAAGCAGAGCATGACTACACTCTGAGCTATCGTCCAGACGACATGGCTGAAAATTCAAAATTCATTAAGGAAATCGCCACGGCCGCTGTAGACAAAACAAAATTGCCGCACAACGTAGGCAAGTACAACGGTTTGACAGACCTCGATGATCACCTTCAGGTCTTTAATGGCACAGGAGCAACAGGTGGGTGGAATTTACCAACCTGGTGTCATCTTTTCGCGCAAACATTCGTCGGCGCAGCGCGCATTTGGTTTGACAGCCTAACCAGCAGGAAGGATTAAATCATGGGTCGATTTTCGAGAGAAATTCCTTGCACACTTCTCCCAGCAGCGAAGACACACCAGAGATCCTGCTGATTGTTTAAACATATGGCGCAAAGACCACGAAAGTGTGGAAGACTTTATCACGAGGTATAACAAAGAGTGTTTAGAAATTGGAGACGTGGGCGAGAAGATGATGCGCGTGCATTTCATGAGGGCAGTCAAATGCAATGATCTAATCAAGAGAGTAAAAGGAAGGGACTGAGGACCCAAAGATTGGGAAACATTCATTGAAGCAGCGAAAACCATTGCGCAAACAGATAAACAGTTGACTGGTGACGATCACCATCAGCGAGGATACAGCTCTAATGGCCGGCATGGCAGAAAGGGCAGAGGCCAACCATGGAAAACTTCCGATCACAGAGAGAGAAGCCCACCAAGAGAGGACGCGCGCCACACAATCAACCAGATAGCCCACCGGAAAGAGGTAAAAAGAGAAAACAGGGAAAAACAGTGGACTCCACTAACAAAAACCCCTTCCGAGGTCTTAGCCACTGAGAACCACCAGTTCAAACCACCTCCACAAATGCGAAACAAGAGGGGTCAAGATCCCAACCTTTTCTGTGAATTTCACAAAGACACGGGTCATCTAACTGACGACTGCTTCAGTTTAAAACAAGAAATAGAAAGGGCCCTCAGAGACGGAAAGCTTACTCATCTGGTAAAAGGCGGGAAACGTGACTACCGCCAAATTCAACGAAGAGAAGAAGGACCAGACAACAAAAAGCTCCGGAAGTTAGAAACGCACATGGTTCAAGGGGGTCCGCGAAGGCTAAGAAAGAATTACAACAAGCGCACACAAGACGACTCGTGGTGCGAGAGGTAAGTTGTTTTCCCAATCGTAAGAGGTGGCCCGAGAGAAAAAAGACCCATCATCATTCCTGGGGTAATTGGTCACTATCAAACTGATTACATTTTCATCGACCCAGGGAGCACCGTAGATATCATATACGAACAATGTTTCAACCAGTTCGACCAAGATGATAAAGCGCGCTTGGAACCAGTTGATTATCCACTAACTGGTTTCTGCAATGAAGCCGTTTTCCCTCTTGGCCAAATATCATTCCCGGTGCTACTCTCAGACGGAAGAAACTCAAGAACAGAGGAGGTCACGTTCATGGTGCTGCCAGCACATTCAAGACACGACATCCTCTTAGGAAGGGAATCCCAATGAGACTTCAGTATGATATGCTCTGCGCCACACTCAGCTGTTGGATTCCCAACAGAAACAGGCATAGCATTAATATACGCAAGCAAAGAAGTCTTAGCAACGGATGAGGTCAGACCTGCAAAGGCAAGTAAACCAGCACCGCGCGCAGAAGTAGAAAAATGGGTACTGAACAGCACGTACCCAGAACAGACAGTTACCTTAGGACCTGCGATGTCCGATATAACGCGCACGACGCTCAAAAAGTTGTTACATGAAAATATGGACGTGTTCGCCTGGACACCAGCTGACATGGTGGGTGTTCCACGACACATAGCAGAACACCGGTTAAATGTCTCAGAAGAAGCGAAACCAGTGGTACATGCCAAGCGCCACTTGGGCGATATAAAATACGATGCCATGAAAGAACAGGTAATGGAGCTGTTGAATGCGGGCATCATTAGAGAAGTCAGATACCAAACATGGGTGGCAAGCCCGGTGATGGTGAAGAAACCAAACGGTAGCTGGAGAATGTGCATGGATTACAAGGATCTAAACAAGGCATGTCCGCGTGACTGTTACGCCTTACCAGATATCGACGAAAAGATCGACTCTCTAGCAACATTCAGATGGAAGTGCTTCCTTGACTGCTACAAGGGGTACCACCAGGTCCAGATGTCCGTTCAAGATGAAGACAAAACCGCATTCCGCATGCCGACAGGGCTATACTGTTACACCAAGATGCCTTTCGGCCTAAAGAATGCAGGAGCGACCTATCAGAGACTGATGAACGAAACGTTCAGCGATGCCATCGGCAAGTACATCGATGTGTATATGGACGATTTGGTGATTATGAGCAAGGAAGAAAACATGATGCTGGTAAACATCCAAAAGACTTTCAACATGCTGCGCAGCGTAAGCATCAAGCTAAACCCAGCAAAATGCTCTTTTGGCATGGAAGAAGGGAAATTCTTAGGTTTCATTGTCACAAAAGATGGCTTCAAAGTAAACCCAGAAAAAGTTCAAGCAATCGAAAGAATGCCTTCCCCATCAAACATCAAAGAGATGCAAAAATTAGCAGGGCGGTTAGCAGCGCTTAATCGTTTCCTAGCTAATCACGCGGCAAAGTCCTTTCCGTTCATCAAGACACTACGAAATTGCATGAAGAAAAGCCAGTTACAATGGACCCCGGAAGCCGAGAGTGCTTTCCGCGAGATGAAGGATTGCCTCATCAAGCTACCAACCTTAACCGCACCAATAAAAGGAGAACCTCTGGTGTTATACTTATCTGCATCTGATAGAGCAGTTGGAGCAGTGTTACTCGTTGATCGACAAGGTGTCCAAACACCAGTCTACTATGTGTCACGAACCTTAACCGATCCAGAAACCCGGTACGCCATCATGGAGAAGCTAGTACTCGCATTAATCCATGCATCAAGACGGCTGCGCAGGTACTTTGCCAACCACGTTATCCATGTGTTAACAAATTACAATATTGGCAACATCCTCGCAAGACCAGAGATTTCAGGGAGACTAGCCAAATGGGCGATAGAATTCGGAGGTCACACTGTGGTTTTCAGGCGAAGACCAATAATCAAGGGCCAAGTGCTAGCAGATTTCATGACAGAAGTACCGGACGACAAAGATCGAGAATGTAAAGCAATTGAAAAGGCTGAGAAACAACAAATAGAAGAACTGTGGTTGCTATATACAGATGGCGCGTCTAACGAAGACGGCGCAGGAGCAGGGCTTCGGCTGGTAAGCCCCGACAAGCATGAGTTCACGTACGCAATACGTTTAGACTTCAAGAGCACGAACAATGAAGCCGAATATGAAGCCTTTCTTGCTGGCTTAAGATTGGCAATCAAAATGGGAGTCAAACACATCGAAGCGCATGTAGATTCCATGTTAGTAGCTGGGCAAATCAACGGCCAATATGAGGCCAAGGGAGATGTAATGGCGCTCTATCTGAGTCAATCAAAGACGTTGCTACAAACTTTCTATTCCTACAAAGTGCATCACATAAACAGAAGCGAGAACAAACCAGCAGACACGCTGAGTAAACTCGCATCTACAAGCTTTCAACACCTTGCAAAGGATGTGCGCAGAGAAGTTTTAAGCAACCCATCTGTTCCACTTAGGGAGGTAAGCGTCATCCAGACAGGGACAACGTCTTGGATGACTCCGATAATCATGTACCTTCAATCAGGGATACTCCCCGAAAACAAAGCTGAGGCGAGGAAAATCCAGTACAAGGCTGAGCACTATCAGATGGCCGATGGAATTTTATACCGAAAGTCATACCTTGGTCCACTGTGGAGACACGTCGACGCTGAAGACGCAAACTATTTGATCAGAGAGGTACATGAAGGAATCTGTGGTATACATACTCGGCCAAGAATGGTGGTCGCAAAAGTGATGAACGCCGGGTACTACTGGCCCGGGATGCATTTAGACGCGGTAAAAGAGTTGAGGAAATGTAGTGGATGCCAAAGACATGCTCCCAAGACGATGCACCCCAAAAATGAATTGGTACCAGTCACAACTACATGGCCCTTCCAGCAGTGGGGAATAGACATGGTCGGCCCTTTCCCAGAAGCCCCAGGAGCGGTCAAATTCATAATAGTCGCGGTCGACTATTTTACCAAATGGGTAGAGGCGAAGACACTTGCATCAACCACATCAACCGTCATCAAGAGATTCATATGGGAACAAATCATATGCCGTTTCGGCCTACCGCTTAGAATCATCACTGACAATGGAACGAACTTCGCTGCAGAAGATCTTGAACGATGGTTCAAAGAATTGCACATCGAACACACCTTCTCTTCGGTTGCGCACCCGCAGGGGAATGGTCAAGTAGAAGCAGTTAACAAAAGCATTGTCGATGGTATCAAGGCAAGGCTAGGCGAGAAAAGAAGGGGCTGGGTTGACGAGCTGGCCAGCATACTGTGGGCCCACAGAACAATGACAAAAACAAGCAACGGTGAGACACCGTTCAGTCTAGTTTATGGGTCTGAAGCAGTAATACCAGCAGAGATAGGATTGTCGTCCCCACGAATGCTCTCCATGAACTTAATCGACAACGAAAAGGAAAGGAGGATCGACCTGGACCTCCTAGAAGAAAGAAGAGAGATGGCGGCAATCAACGAAGCGAAATACAAAACGAAGCTGGAAAAATATTATAACTCCAAGGTCCGAGTCCGCACCTTCAACCCAGGGGATTACGTCCTAAGAGACAACGAGGCTTCAAACGCCGAGAAACCTGGAAAACTGGCTCCCAAGTGGGAAGGACCATATGTCGTGGACGCAGTACTCGGAAAGGGAGCTTACAAGCTGCGCACCATCGACAACAAAGAGGTTCCACGAACTTGGAATGCTCAACAGCTGAGAAGGTGTTATATGTAAAAGAATCATGTAATTGCAATGGCTGAATCGCCGACACATTTATCGTAATACAAGAAGTGTTTAGCTATCTTTATATTTTGCAAATTTCCTGTCATAACTGCATATATTACTGTGGGCGTACACGAAAACATCAACGGCTCGACCATAGGAAACGTTGTAGACCTCCAAGGCCCGTCACAACCAAGTGCACAGCCGGGTTAGAAACACAACTAAAGCCTACAAAACGCCAAAACAAAACTTCGTGCCCACACAAACACGAAAACATCGATAGCAAGGTAAATAAACATTGTAAGGCTTCCAATGCTGAGCACAGCTGAGCACACACAATAGTAAATAGGGCGCGACAAGTAAAGGATATTGGTCAACCCAAGAAACGGGCAAATTCCTTTCCGTTGGACTGATTTAATTTGTTTTTGCATGTTTGTTGAATTCATGTGATCAGTGATCTACGTAGTTGCCCATGAAATAGGTCAACTTTTTTTAATGAAATTAATTTCAATTTATTCAATGTTCATAAAGGGTGAATGAGGTGGATGCAGGGAAGGCACCGGTGAACGGGTTTGCTGCGCGGCAACACTGCCGCCGACCCTCACCACCCCAGTGATTGAGTAAAGAAGCAATGAGTGTTTACCACATAGGGGAAGAAGGGAAAGAGAGAGTTAAATAATGATGGGGCTTACTCTTTCCAACCAATCACAATTTTTTTTTGTTTTTTATATTTAAAAAAATAGTTTACCCCTCCTCAAGAGAGGTGACCACCCCTTATGTTTTATTAAAGAGAGGACTTAGAGAGGGGAATTGATGTGGCAAAATGTGATTGGGTGGCTGGAGAGTTTACCTCTTCTCAAGAGGTGACCACCCCTTTCACTCTAAGTTTATGTGTTTTGCAACATTGCTATATTCTTTTCTATTAGATTGTTTATATTACGCCAATGATCTCTAGATCAAGTGGTGGAAGCCTTACATTTCTCTTGAGAGATGCAAGTTCAACTCCTAGTTGGTGCAGAGTGAGACACTGGTTGGTAATGATAGGAGACCCAGGGAAACCTGGGTTGGATCCTTGAGCCAAACAGGCTTTACCGGTAATTTCACCGTCGTGCCTACGAGCGGGTGGGTTATTGGGTTTTCCCCAGAATTGGTGGTGGACTCGGGTTACTCTCGGAGTACTCCTATGTCCGGTGGAGACCCCAAGAGTACTCGGGACTGATTCTGTTGGCCGTTAAAAAAAAGATTGTTTATATTACCAATGTGATTAAGTTATCTGTTTGGCTGCTATTGCAGATAAGATAAATTTTGCTAGACTTCAATAGTTTACATATTCGTGGAACAAGCTACTATTGGAATTATTTTTATATTTATATATTATCATAAGAAGGAAGAGTATATGGGTTTATGAGGTATATGAGGTTATAATGATTGTCATTCCTTTGAGGATTGAAACATTATATGTCATTACCTATATATTAAAAAGGGAATTGAATGAACAGTGAAATTACTAGGGGATAAATAAATGGTATCGGGTATCGGTATCTATATCAAATTTATCAAACCGGGTGTATTTTCGGTATCGTTTCGGCTCCGGTATTCACCGGTTTTTACCCTCAAATACCGGTGTCGTGCCAGTACCGAACCGTACCGTACCGTACCAGTATAGTCGGTACTGGTACCCACTTTTAGGGATTTCGGTAACGGTATTTTCGGTACCGGTTTGTACCGAGGTTATCAAATCCTGTAGCAACGTAGCAATGCAAGTAATTGCCCCGTTTGTATTACTTTTCATACACACAGTAAGTAAACTGTATTTCGTTTGAATGAGGTTTTACATACACAACAACTTATTTTGCTTTCTTTTTTTTCTTTTTTTGTAATGAATGAATTGTAGCATGTAAAATTAACTTGGATATTTAGATTATTGATGAGCAAATCGTATCAAATCCTGTAATCAAACCGGAATCGTATCGGTACCAAATTTACTATACCAAATCATTTTCGGTACCAATTTGGTACCCACCTTTTGGCGTTTTCAGAATCTTTACTTTCGATTCGACACCGGTCTAGTATCTTACTAATATTTATTGATTTTTACCGTATTGTACTGAGCATTTTCGGTGCTGGTACCTAAATTCGATGATTTTCCGGTTCGGTACTTTCGGTGCCGTTACCGGTACCAAGCTCATCCATATTTTAACGTGTTAGCACCGTAATAACTGAACTGAAAACAACCGAGTTTCCAACGTGTAGGACATGTGGGTCCTATTATTATATATTAGGTTATTTAAAATCGTTTTCTTAGAATGGAGTGACTATCCTTACCACGTCATTTTTTATTTATATTTTGATATTCGGTATCTGCTTGCTGTTGCTGACACGTGTTTTGCAGTCATTGGGTCTCCGCCGCAACGCGCGGGCGAAAAATCAACTAGTTATGTGTAATTTTGGTAGACTTTAACATAAATACCTGCGGCAACGCGCGGACATTTCTACTAGTATTTATTTAAGACATCAATGTAACTGGTTTTAAAAAAAAAAAAGAAATTGGATTTTAATAATCCTGCATAAAGATGGTTGCCAATATTAGACCCATTTGAATACTATTATTGCCAGTCCCACCTTTTAACTATATTTTTCTCACTGCACCTCCATTAAAAAAAACTTAACCCCGTACTTAACTTCGTTAAGTTGAATTTCAAACTAATGTTTTAGGGCTTTTGATCAGAACGAGGATATGGGTTGATTGATCTAAAACTTACCTCAAAAAGTGCTCCAAATGCTTGATTTTTGTTAATCGGAAGTTTAAACACTCGAATTGAAGCACCGTTTTCATCGTTTAGAGCACCGTTTTGAGGTAAGTTTTATATCAATCGACTTGTATCCTCTTTCTAATCAAAATCCCTAAAACATCAGTATTAACAAAGTTAAGTTTTTTTAACGGATGTACATTGAGAAATATATATATATAGGGAGAAGATCATGCGAGAACCACCTCTTAATGTGAGAACCGCGAGAACCAATGTGAACACACCAAAAATGCCTAAAAATAGCTAAAAATCACACAAATTTTTTTTAATATTTTTTATATAAAAATCGCTACTTTTCGAAGCCAAAAAAAATTAGATTTTTTTTGGTTTTTTGGGGGTTTAGTTTTTAGCATTTTAGCTTGGGGGGGGGGGTTAGGTTTTTGGGGGGTGGGGGAGGGGGGTGTAAGTTTTTTTTTTTTTTTTGGGGGGGGGGGTGTTAGGGCTTTTTTAGGTTTTTTGGGGGTTTTAGTTTTTAGCATTTAGCTTTGGGGGGTGGGGGGGGGGGGTTTAGGTTTTTGGTAGGGGGGGGGGTTAGGTTTTTTTAGGTTTTTTTAGCTATTTTAGGTTGTGTTCACATTGGTTCTCAAGGTTCTCACAATAAGGGTGGTTCTCGCATGAGCCCCTCCCTATATATATATATATATATATATATAGGGGGCTGCTAGAATGAAAACCACCCCGAGTTGTAAGAACCGCGAGAACTACACCCCACGGAGCGCCGTTCGCCATGATTTTTTTTTACAAGTAGATGTGACACAGCCGTAAAAAATCATGGCGAACGGCGCTCCGTGGGGTGTAGTTTTTTACACCACAAGTTTGGTGAAAAAAAAAAAGAAAAAAGAAATAAAATTAAAAACACCAAACTTGTGGTGTAAAAAACTACACCCGACGGAGCGCCGTTCGCCATGATTTTTTACGGTTGTGTTTATAATATACACATCTACTTGTAAAAAAAATCATGGCGAACGGCGCTCCGTGGGGTGTAGTTCTCGCGGTTCTTACAACTCGAAGTGGTTTTCATTCTAGCGGCTCCCTATATATATATATATATATATATATATAGAAAGGTTAACATACTTCACGGCTTATCATACTTCACATAGGAGACAATGGTAACCGTTAGATCAGGGGTATAATCACGCATGGGACCACATAATCACGCATAGGATCCAAAATCACGCACGTTATTTTGGTCAAAAAAATAATTACGCATGTTATATATTTCATGAAGTACGTTAATGTATGTTAAGGCGTGAAGTACATTATACTTTCTTTCTCTCTCTATATATATATAGAAGGTGGAACTATATTCAAAAGTGGATTTAATATTGACCAACCACGGGATTTTAAATTCCAATTTCCCTAAAGAAACAACTCCTTTCTAGTCTTCTAAAACAGTCACCAATTTTTAGGTCTTTCATTTCACTTTGTCAATTTTATAAAGTTTGAAACTAGATTTTAAAAATCCCTAACTTTAATCTATTGGACGAGATTAATCCAAACTCAGAAATGTTCACACATAATCCCAACTTAAACGTAATTTCTCTTGCTATCTCATACTAAGTTACTAACTGAAAGTTAAGCCCTTTTTTTTTGTGATAATGGGTATTCTTAATATGGGATCGCTTGAAGAAAATAAGCTCAAATTAGGACGGTTTGTTAGGGATGGCAATGGGGTGGGTTTGGGACGAGTTTGGGTAAGCCCAACCCCGAACCTGATTAGATAAGCTTGTCTCAAACCCGTTGGGGAATGAGTTTCTATCAAGTAATTACAATTACTCATTGGGTATCGGGTATACCAGCGTGTTTCGAGTAAACCCGTTCATTGAAAAAAATTACCCGTTTGGTATCACCGGGTATCTAACCGATAACTACTGATCAACTATATTTAGCATTATCATTATATTTAACATATTATCATTATAAAAATATATCAAATTACTAAATTAATGTAATAAATAAAATACTAAAATGTATATAAAAAATACTCAAATGCATAGATTACAAAATTAATGTATGCCAATAACTAATATATGACACGTATACGTATTTAAAAATAAAAAAAATTTATATCGGGTATACAACTGGTAAACGGGTACACTTTATCGAGTAATCTGGTAGGGTAAACGGGTATATCACAAAATCCCAAACTCGTCCCAAACCTGCAAAAAAAGAAGAAGAATTGATCCCAAACCCGGTCTCATACTCGATTACCCGAC
Source organism: Helianthus annuus (assembly GCF_002127325.2). NCBI lineage: Eukaryota > Viridiplantae > Streptophyta > Magnoliopsida > Asterales > Asteraceae > Helianthus > Helianthus annuus. The sequence continues at coordinate 135,602,238 of NC_035440.2, forward strand.
CCCAAACACGTCCCGAGTGTGTCGGGTTTCAGGATTACTCATCTGGTTCGAGTTCGATTACCATCTCTACTGCCTGTAAACATTTCCTTAGTCGAGATTAGTTTCAGCCTAACAAATCAAAGTTAGGATTATAAGAAATCGATTTCCGTATTCCCTTAGACTTGCTTACCTTCACACAGATATATGCAAGTATAAAGTTAAGTGGGTACTGGGTACATGGTTTTAGTTGGAGTTAACAAGTAAACTCATCAAAGATTTAATTGTATAAGCATCGCATTCGGATGTATTCCCGTGTTTGAGACGTATCATTAACATCCGTCAAAAACGGGTGTTACTAGGTTAAAATAAAAAGAAACCAATACGTCTTAAAAAACATATTCGCTCAAAATAAAATCTTGTCTTAGATCTCAAAAACTTGGGAGACTAACATAAGTCCCACATTAGTTGTCCATACAACCGATGTGGGACAAGTCACGTACCTTTCAATGGATTCAGTTCATAAAATAAGTCTAACTCAAAACAAACCAAACTACTATAAAGATCTCAGAAGGCGGCTACTTCTCTTGATGTTCTTGTCGCAATATCTTCAATTTTCCTTTCAAAAACTTCACTTTCGCCTTCCTATAGTCCACATCCGCCTTTAGTAGAGCTATCTGAGCCATCGCATTGCTATACTCATCCTTGGATATCACTAATGCGGTCTTGATATCTACCAGGTCTTTACCGCGCTTAATCAGCTTCTTTCTAGCTCTTTGAAGCTTAACATCCATTCCCTCATAAGCGGCGGTTGTTTCCAACGCTTGATGCAACTTGTCATTCAGATCCTGGATAGTTGAATCCGCAACACTCAAGTTATAGTCCTTGTGCGTAATCTCCTCTCTGAGCCTTTGGATTTCTTCATCCCTTCCATCTTGTTCAAGAACCTCTCGGGACAAAGGCATTTCGGCATCATCAACAACAGTGGCCCTAATTCCATCATCTTGAGACCCGCATTGCTGGCAGTAAAGAAAGCCATCAGAACCATCTTCCATGGCCACAGACCCACACACTTGGCATGACAAAACCAAGCCGTTCGCCATCTATAAAGACACAACACCATGTGATCAATAAAGACTTTAAACTTTTTTAGTAAACATGTAAACAAAAGGTTTTGAACATCACCATAATCATTATATGAAATGGAACAAGCATGATCACAAAAAGATTGAAATAGTAGATATAAGATATATGTATATGATCATGTGAAAGTTGCAAAATATGCATTGCTTTATAATGACAAGATAAATATATTTAATTTCTTGTCGTCTATTAACAAAAATCAATTTATAAATATTTTTCTAATTTTATCTTTTGTAAGAATCGCATGTGTGAAGTAAAGGTGCACAAATCAGGTTGTAGGCCGAAACGGGTTCGTGTTGAAAACGGGTCAGGTAGGGCCACCAAAAGTCAAAAGGGGGTTACGGCGAAACTGGGTTGTGTTGGAACCAGTTTTGAGGAGGAATGGATTGGGTTCGACTGGTTGAAACCATATTTTAACTGGTTTAGGTCATGTTTGGCCTGGTTCAAACCAGTTTCATTGTATAGGGTTACAACCTGATTTCAACTCTACCAGGTCGGGCCGGGTCCGGTTTCAAAAGCGGGTTTGATTGCCAATGTGCACCTCTACTGTGAAGTAAGATATGCAGAGATAACCTGTGTACCATGGTGCACAATTTTCACATGCATGTTTGTAAGACCATAAAAAGTATTTATGTATAATTTAATACAAATTTTAATTTATGCACAATTTTCAGATGCAACATTTTAGTTTAGTAGTTGCTTCTTGTAGAGCTATCAGTTGATTTGAACTGGAAGCTACTAAACAAACAAATGGATCATGTTCATGGTTAAACCTAGGACTCTAGGAGCGGCTCAAGGGGAATAAAATAAAGAGTAAATTACTTTTTGAGTATTGTGTTTTAGTAGTTTTAACCACTTGATTCTAAAATCAAAAAATTTAACGGACTGAATTCCTAACCACTCATTTTATAACAATTTGAGTCCAACTTTTAACACTTGTACTTTTGATTTGGACTCAAATGGTTAAAACCACTAAAACATATGGAATCAAAACGTTATAAAATGAACGCTTAAGGACTCAGAACGTTAAACTTTTTTTTTTATTTTGAACTCAAATGGTTAAAACCACTAAAACAGAGGGACTTAAAAAGTAATTTACTCTAAAATAAATAAACGTTGTTCCTTTTCTTTTTCTGCTTTTGTCTAAAGCATCGCAATTTTATTATTCGTTTTAGGCCATCAAATAGTTTGAACCAACTACATTAATAAAAAAAATTGACCTAAACCGAAGAAAGACTCGTATTCAAAGATTTGACACAACACAAATGTTTAAAAGGTAATTTTTTTTACACATTTTACTCTAATTGATGTGAATAAGCCAAAGTATTGCTTCTCATACTTTGAAATTATCGTAAAGAAAAACCATGGGGCTTTAAATTTGCAAAACTGACCCACATAAAAATAAAAGGAACTCAGTATTTTTCACAAATTATTTATTGATTACCAAGTAAAATTGAAATCTACAAAAGAAAAATAGGTGTTTGCCTTACAGACTACCGAGAGAGAATGCGAGTATGCTAGAGCTGGCACCGACCGGCGGCCAAGCAACCTTTAAAATCGATAGTTTTTGCCAAATATTATCGTTATTATCATACTACTAATATATGAAGGTTTTGAACAGTGTTTGACATGTGTGGTTGGCTTAATTTGACGATTGTTACATGTGTCTTCATCAAACACGAACACACATTTCTTCAACTTTTTATATTGAGAAAAGGGTCACTTGCCACGTCCCCCACATACACATTAAGGACAACGCACATGAAAACACGCGGCAATAGCAGTGAACATGGCCAAAAACTACTTCCTTGCCTCCCGGGTAACCTGAGTAGAAACCAATTCAACAAAGACATTTGGAGCATGGTAACGATACCAGCAACAAATAGCTACCGCACACCACCATGAACACCGGACTTCACATCCAACCACTTGCCGGAGGTCTGATAACTAGCTGGGGATGGCGGCTAGGGTTTAGACTTTCAATTATCGGCGACTTCATCAGAACAGACAGCTAGGGTTCTGATGGTGACTTCCGGCGAAACAGGTGATTAAGGTGAGGTTAAAGCGAACTCTGGCGAAACCAATTCACCATTGACATGCTCCGTCAACGGTGGTAACTGATGGTGATTTCGAGGTAAGGCAACCGTGGTTAAATGGTGGTGGTGGCCGATCTGTTTGCATGTGTGTAACTCCGGTAAATAGAGGTAAGATTCAACCATTTCAGTTCCGAATTCCGTTATTCATTCCTCTTCTAACCATGAACCGATGGTGGCTGAAACTGGATCGTGTTGAAACCGGGTCAGGTTGGGTCACCAAAAGTCATAAGCAGGTTCTAGCCAAGCCGGGTCGTGTTGTAACCGGTTTTCGTGAGGAACGGATTGGATTTGACAGGTTTGAAACCATATCTCAACTGGTTTAGGTCGTGTTCGACCTAGTTCAAACCGGTTTCAAAGTACGGGGTTACAAATTTCAACTCTACGGGTCAGGTCTAGTCCGGGTTCAGTTCCAGACCCCAGTTCTTATGTGCACCTTTGTGAATTAAGATAGATTTATATGCATAGATAAGCTTTGTTGCTACAAACCATGGTGCAGAATTGTCGTGTATATGTTTGTAAGACCATAAAAAAAGTATTAGTTTGTAACATTTAAATACACATTTTACACGCTAGTTTTACATTTTGCTTAGAAGCAACATTTTAGTTTACTAGCTGCTTCTTGTAGAGATATCAGTTGATTTGAATTGGAGACTACTAAACAAACCAACAAATTAAATCTAATCTAATCTAACTTATAATAAAAATAAAAGACTTCAATTAATACCATATGACATTTTCTCTTTTAACTTATTAATATTAATAATATTATTATTAGTATATAATTTAATCTAATATATTCCTATACTAATTTTATTTTAAAGATATATGATAATAGATTGGGGACTGAGGGTGGTGCGTGATAGGGAATCTACCTCGCGTGGAAGTCAACAAATTCCCACCGCCACCAACATATTCAACAAGTGATGGAAGGTTTGGCGTGATAAAATCAACGAGTGATGGGCTGTGAGTGATAAATGGATGTGAGGGTTTATTGTTGGGTGTTATGAGTGATGACCAATGCCACTAAAAAAGGTTGTGAGTGATGAAATAATGGTTGATGACATGGCGTAACTTGATTGGATGTTGTGAGTGATGAAATTTTTGCAAGTGATGACCACCCCCTCCCCCCTAAGGGGAAGGGGAGGAGGGGTGGTCACTAGTGATACATTTCTATCACTACCAAGCACCAATCAACTCATGCCATATCGTCACCCAATATTCTATCACTAATGATAAAAATGTAGTAGGGGTGGTATCACTAGTGATGGAATTCTGTCACTCCCAAATTTTTTTAATTTTCATTTTAAAAATAGAAATTAAACACTAAATTATAAATTTCACTAATTTTTTATTTTAAGTTAATGACCGAGCCACACTAAAATTATAACTTTCAATTAATTTCAATTAATGACCGAACCCAAAAGCCCAAATTGATGAACGAACCCAAAAGCCCAATTAAAGGTTCGTCAAGTAATTGAGGGTTCGTCTAAAATGTGAAAGGTTCGTCACAGAAAAGAAGGGCTCGTCAAGCAATAAAGGTTCGTCGATCTGGGTTTTTTCAAACTTTTCAACGCGTTATAGTTTCAACGCATTTTGTTTATCACGCGTTATAGGAGGGGCGGCGACGGTGTTCATGGTGGGATCACGCGTTATGGGGAGTCCATAACGGACCACCCCGCCTGCTCTAATTATGATATATATTTTGTATATGGAATTTATTTATATATTATGGTCTCTTCCTATACTAATTTTAAAGTATATGATAATAGATAATAGATATGATATATATCTTTTATAATTAATTTATTTTTATATATTTAATATATTACATTACACTAATATATAAAAGATGTACACGAAAAAGTATTGGAGTTCAATTGATATTGATAACCTATCAATAATTAAAAAACGAAAATAAAGAAAAATGTTATAGTAAATAAATACTATATTATTTTATTAAATACATGTCTTTATGATTGTATGTTTTAATCGATTATATTATATTTATTCAACTCATATAATACACGGGCTTATTCAACTCGTGCGATACACGAGTTTTTTAAAAACATAACTTTTTTTTATTACTTAAAATATAAAATTATATTTATTCAACCCGTGTATCGAGTTTTAACCTAGTCAAACAATAAAATTAAAAAAAAAAAAAAGAAAAAAGATGATTTCTCCACTCTCCTAGGCCTTCTAATTCTAAAATATAAATATTTATAGGTAGGTAATATGGGCTTTAGGATTGTTGATGACGGGGCCAATGCTATACAACTATGTTATGTACACACAAATAATATAGGAATCATTGGATGGAAAACAAACCCTACACAAAATTAAAAGTCTAAACACCAACCGTTTAAAAAGAGAACACTTTTTTATACATATTCTACTTATGAATAACGGATTTTAATAATCTCAACTATTAGTCGTTGGTCGGTAACGGTCCTAACTTAAAAAATAACCAGTGATGGTCCCACCTTTTCACATATTGTAAACCAATAGACTTTTACTAACACAACCTTAATTTATTTGTCCCCTAATCTGTTTCGGTTTAGTAAAGGTCGATTGGTTTACAATATGTGAAAATGTGGGACCACCATTCGTTATTTTAAAGTTGGGACCGTTGCTGGCCAACAACTAATAGTTAGGATTATTAAAATCTATTATTCCTAAATTAATGTATGTTTTATTAGGGATGAACGTGGTATCGGTACCGTACCAAACCGGTACGGGTACCGAAAATACCGATATCGAAATTCACCAAAACTGGGTACCGGTACCAGAATATTCGGTACGGGACCGGTACGGTACCAGTATTTCAATATAAAATTCGGTATTTTACCGGTAATGTATAGAACCGGTACCGATACCGAAAATGACAAAAAGTGGGTACCGGTATCGAAAAAATTCGGTACGGAAAATTCGATACCGGTGCCGATACAGTACCAAATTCTCATCCTATATTTTATTATCCTTTGAATTTATCTTAAGAAAAAAGGCACAGTGATTATGAAATTTGCGAAGTTGACCCACATAAAAGAAACTCAGTTTATTCACAAATGACTTATAGATTACCAATTAAAACTAAAATCTATATAGGAGAAGATGGTTTGCCTTACAAACTATCGAGAGTATGCTAGAGCTGGCAGCGGCCGGTGGTTACCACCTTTAAAATCGTTAATTTGAACAAGAATGAGGCTTTAACATTTAGGTTTTAAAAGGGAGTGAGGGCCCGAAGTCTAAGCACGGCCCGTAAGTTTTATGTTAGGCTATTATTTTGTATTAAAGAACCTACACACATAGTTTAAGGCAATGTTTCATTTGCTTTTTTTTTTTTTTTTTTTTTGAGCTACTTAAATTTGACTTTATTACATAAATTATTAATAATAATAATTTACTTTGTATATGTATTGAACGAGACGTTTTATTTATTTAAGACGTTTATATTATTAAAAATATATAAATTTGGTTTCATATGATTGTATTATTAAGACGTTCATATTATTAGAATAAATAAATTTGGCTTCATATGATATTATTATTATATAATAGTAACATTTATATGTATAAATGTAACAGTTTATATTACTACTAGTTATTTTACGGTGCACTAATTTTATGAATGATTAGATTATCTATTATTGTAAGGAAATTTCGTGAAAGAAATTGTTAAGCTTATACATAAAAAGTGTTAGATTTGTATAAATTCATAAATGTATAACCTTTAAATTATCTATTATTGTAAGAAAATTGCAGCGAATATGATATTTTTATGACTGTGTTACCATTTTTATTAAGGCATATCCAAATGATATAACCGCGTATACGGGTATCATATGTATGCCATTACGACAATAAATTCATAACATCTATGACGGTGTGATCAATCCATGACATATCCTTTGTATGTGTTCTCAAAGTAGCATTTGATCATTTGATATTTGATTTTTTTTTAACGGCAAAAAATCTCACGTGTAAACCTACCCTACTCGGGACGATGTCCAAGGTCGACTCCTCAACCGCCATGAGACTGTGCCCCCTGATAGTAACCATATAGCTTATAACATATTGGGGATATTTGATTTGGTGATTTGATATGATAGTAACCATATAGCTTACTTATAAGATATTGGGGATATTTGATTTGGTGATGTTGGTCAGTTCTATTTTAGGCATAATGGAAAACATGAAAACATACCTTTGATTGCATCAGCACAGGTCAGCAGAGAATCCAGATGGAGATGCAGCAACAGTGTTTGACAGGATTGTCAGCTTGGTCTGGTTCCTCCTTAGGGTGCAATCTAATGATGGTGATGATGAGAAACCGACAAGGGAATCGGTTAGGAGAAGGAGGCGAAATTGATGTTATGTGTTATTAGGGTTTGTGTAATTGTCTAACCCTTTAACCTCCACATTATTCTCCTTATATATGCACCCAGGAGGAAACCCTAATTAGTTAATAAGAGTAATTAGGCCCATCAACAATTACCAACTAATTATTTAATAGGATTGTTATATATTTTGATCCATATAATGTAAATGATTATAATGGCTACTAGATTAAATATAAAATAAATATATTTAATCTTACATTCTCCCACTTAGCCGAGTAATCATTTACTATGAGTATTAGATAAGCCTGATCAGGAGTTAACACTCATTTTAGCCTTAAACAAGAACTATAGCAGAGAAATACAGCCGTTGAATCATTATGCAACTCAGGACCCCCATTAATCATACTATAGCCTTAATTTAAAACCTAATTGTCATGATCAAAATACGCATAAGCCCTTTGTTTGATTTGTAACTTTATTTGTCTATATGCCATTATGTCGACTTGACATATTCTTAGAGACATACAAAATCAAACTGATGAAGAAAAATAACTAATACTTAGTCATTCATAGTACGATATGCAATTGCGCACGGCCATTAAGTAATACCCGTCTATGAGCTCTCTTAATAAGACTTATGGGTAATAGCCCTTCAGTTATAGGATCCTAAAGCATATCATGAATGTATTCGATACAAAACTTAGTTTCCTCAATTCGTTCATAAACGAATAATTAATTGCGTATCGAAATTTAAAGCAGCACCTCTTGAACTGTTACTGTTCAAGGAGTTGTGGTAGCTGACTTTATCACACTAAGTCTTCAAAACATTAATTATATGGAGTTAATAAACTTATGAGTCCACTGATATATTTCCAACAACATTTAGTGACCATATTATGTCATTATAACTTAGGTTGTTATTATCAGTTTATTATGACTTCTCCATGAGATAGGTTTTGTTTGCTGAAATAAAGATATACCCAAAATAACATTTTTTTATCTTTGAACATTACAAAGTTAAAGTAATAAACCGGTTTTAATTCTCACTTCTTCTTTAAATTGTAGTCTCTCGTTTCTTTTAAAGGTATTGTAATACTCCATTAGATGCTTCACATTAATCTAGACATATCTAGTGTGTTGCAATGTGAGTAATATCTAAACGAGTATAGACTTAAACTTACATAAGGCTTCCAATTAATGAAGCGTAAATAAATAATCACATTTACCCTATTATCCTCTAAAGGAGAGCAGTATTTTTTGTTACATATGTAAGGACCCATTTAAGGTTAAACTTATGGAATGGAACTATTGTCCCATTGGGTCTATCTCGGTACGTTATGATATCTATTACATAAGAGACATCTCTGAGATCTATTATATCAAAGTTTGTGTTAACAATGCTTTGACTTATGTAACATATACTTGTCAAAAGAATATCATCTATATAGACAAGTTTATCTTAGTTGCTCCCACTCATTTTGAGGTAGGTACATTAATCCACTTGGTTGTTGATGAAAATAATTACGTTAAGATTTCATCACATTATGATGTTTGCATTAACCCATACATGGATTTTATTGGCTTAGAAATAAAATGTTCTTTAACCTTCGTTTGGAACTTTCAGGTTGTTTTATGAACATGTAAATATGTCAGCCATTTGTTAGGGAAAATTGTTTTTAATGTTCATCTAATGTAGTTTTAAACTATTATAAGCTACTAGAACAGTGATGATCCTCAAAGAAAACTTTGATAATTTGTCTCTTCCTAAGTATAACCTTTGACAATCAATTATGCTTCTTAGTGTCTTAACGCTTATATTAGGATTTGGTTTAGTTATGAACACTCTTAGGTAATTCAATCAAATCCCAAACGTTATACGAACATATAAAATCAGTTTTACTAGAAAACTGTTTTATTCCATTCAGAGGATTGATTGACACTAATGACTTAAATTTGAAGAGATAGGATCAGTAAACATTTCCAAAATCCATTTCAACTTCAGTTAGGGAGGTTATGTAATCATCAAAGTTAGTAGACTTTTAAACTTAGATGACCTCCTGAGTTGATTATTGGGTTTCAAAAGTTTCAGTTTTATGGATTAGCTCTTGGTTAGGTTGCTATCATTTCAGGATTCTAAGTTTGTAAGAGTTGGTGCAGTATGGTGTACAAGAGGTGTAATCGGAGTTAAATTTGGAGTGAAATTTAATGACACTCTTCCCCCCGCCTCTTGTATTCCTTGCAAGTCATGATAAGGACTTTGACTGCTCCCACTGACCTTAGAAATCTTTAGGAACTCAGCATACTTAGGGTCAATACTTAACGACCAACAAATTCTAATAGAGAAACAAGTTAATGACGTTAGTCGTTGTGATTTCTCTTGTTGAGGATTATGTTAGTTTAGGTAAGAAATCTAAGTGTGCCCACAATTAAGCAACAATGAAACTTTTGTAAGAGTAGCATTAGATTTTAAGGAGACAAGTTTTGATAGAACAGTGTCGAGATGGAGCAGTGTCTTGTACAAGAGGTGTAAATTTAAGTAATGTAAAATTTTCACTCCCCTACCTCTTGCAACTATTGCAAGTTATTATTAAGACATTTAATGCTCCCACTGATCTTTAATATCTCTAGAATGCTACAAGAGAAGTTTCAATGAGCTACGTGACGTGGGAACCTATCACATATACGTTAGACTTTATTTGATTTCTTTAATGTCCAGATATCATAAGAAACTTTAGGGACGTATTTAATAGAAATCTTATTAAGTATATATATGAATAGATTTCTTCTAAGACTGTGTGCCATATGCGACAAAATTTAAATACAAGTTGATAGTCTGTTAAATGATAAATGAATTATGTCTGAATATTCCATTTGGAATAAGTTCCACGAACGCCAATGAATGACTTATGATGGACCCATACTTATTCCTCAAGCCAAGTAATATTTAGGGCTTTAACGTCATGATTTAAAATCACTTAAAATGAGATTAGATGAATAATCATCCTCTTTAACCATGTCATGATTTCTCATGAATTTTGGTTATAATTGATGAAATTTATAAGTCTCATTTTTCCTTTTGTCAAATTCTCATTTGCATGATGACAAAAGTTGTGAAAGTGTAAGGTATCATCTAGTTTTATTTTAGTAATGTTTCAATCTAGATATTTAGAGCAAATAAAATGAGAGTTTAAGGTAAGTGTGACTTTATGTTGACTATGCAAACCTCACAATCTTCATAACATTGCTTAATTATGATACTATATTCTGATTAATCTTTAGAATATATAAGGTATCGAAAAGCTTTGTTAAAAGGCTGCTTATTATGGTTCTTATAGTCTTAACATTTAATTTTGTCACTAACTCTCATGTTGTTTATTTGTTGACTTCTGGTAAGGAAACGTTTAAAACTAGAGTCAACTAATCACATGTTAATTGGAATATTAAATTACCAGACTTAAAAATCATTAGTAAGTGACTATCTAATTAATTTATCCAACTGTTCTGTAGAATAATGGATAGTCTCGTTGCTTATGCCTAGTCTAATGGTATAATTATGCAGTAAGATTTTCCCTTGAAGAACCTTAGAGTTGGGATTCTGTACTTGTATTTTGTCTATGGACCTTAAAACAATCCTCTTTTAAAGTTTAAGTGGTTGTCAGGTGAGTAACAACTTATTTTCCAGCTTTAAACAGTTATTTCTTTGTACATATGTTGCTTATCAACACACTCATTATACTTTGGTACTTTTGAGTGTTATAGTTGATTTATAAGGCATCAAATTGTACAAGTGAAAATCTTAGTATGTAATGTACTGGAAAAATGTACTTATTTCCATGCGTAAGCCCGTAACTTTATGGGTCATGGTATTGTACATTATAATATATTCACATACACCACTTAACTTTATAGTTTAGAATTTTAAATGAAGGCATGCATCTTAGGAGTTTTAGGGATTATTCCAAAATATAGATTAGTCTTAGGAAAGACTTAATCTGGAATAACCTTTTAGTGATAACACTTATTCTTGATTATCATAAGAGACATCATGTTCGATTTATCCTAATCATCATGCTCTACTTTTCTTCTGTAGTGCTTTATCAGAAGAGAGCAATAGGATTATCGTGTCTTAAGAGATAATCAAGGATTTAATTTAAGAGCTAATTCTTATAGAAACATTAAGCAAAGCAAAACATTTTAGGCTTAAGAATTAGAGTGGATGAGATATATATATATATATATATATATATATATATATATATATATAGAAGAAAAATTATAGTGAGTAAAATTATGGGTACTAAGAATAAGGCAGACGAAATTCTCATAAAAATTAACTAAGGATCATTAATATAAGGATCATTGTGTGAAGAGGTTGTGATATGTCTATTACTAACATCAAAATAATAGACTATTTAAAGTTCTACTTAAACGAAGACAAATCAGCTTTGGCCAGAAGTGTAATCATTTAAGCATGTGTGCAAAGTGTTTGTGACAAATCAGCTTTGGCCAGAATTGAAACAATCACTTTAGTTATGCACTCGTTAAGTATGTCATCTATGAAGGAATTAAATCAGCTTTGGCCAGATATTAAGACATTCATGTTTATGATGCACACTTAACATAGCTTTCGTAATACTTGAACGATAAATAGATGCATCAAATCAGCTTTGGCCAGAAGTGATACATCAGAAGCTCATTCAAGTTAAGCCATTTTGGTTTTGTAAAACATTATTTGATCCTTATTAATTAACTAAGTAATTACAAAAACCAATTATTTAGTAGCAAACCACCTGTTAGCGCGGATCGAACTCCGCGGTGAGTTCGCTGGGGCGCAGGGGGACAGCGTGCCCCCAAGCTAAATTTTTGTTCACATCAAATAGCCTAAGGTAATAACGTCTCGAGTGAGGTCTCGAGTCAGGTCTCGAGTTAGGTCTCGACTAAGTTTTGAGATCTCGAGTCAGTTATGAGGTCTCGAGTCGCAACCTTTGTCTCGAGTCGGAACCATGGTCTCGACTACTGTATTTTATGAGATCTCGACTTATAATGAGGTCTCGAGTCGCAACCACGGTCTCGAGTTTCAGCCTTATGGTCTCGAGTCGCAACCTTATGGTCTCGAGTTATGACCTTATGGTCTCGAGTCGAGACCTTTGTCTCGAGTCTGTAAACTTTTGAGCCCTTATGATTTCGAGTCGAGACCTTGTGGTCTCGAGTCGAGACCTTGTGGTCTCGAGTGTTGATCTGTTAGTCTCGAGTCGAGACTGATGGTCTCGAGTCGTAATCTGATGGTCTCGAGTCCACTGTTAATAGCTGTTTATTGTGATAATAACTGAAAATTCGAATTCTAAGGGATTTTGAGATATGGTATCCTGTTTTAATGATGATCTAATTTTTGTCAAAATATTTCGAAAATTTTATCTGATTATCAATTAACAGTTTTCGAATAAACTTAAAAGATAAAATTGGATCAAACAGGAAAAACACTCAATAATCCTAATTACATTCCAAAACATAACAGAATTTTCGAATTTTCCTAAGAACATGATGAACCCTAAAAAAAATAAAACGTAAATTCTGGAACCCGAAACCTGAATTTTAAAGCTTTAAACAGATTTCGGTACAATTAGGATTTACCATTATGATTCCGAGTCATTTAAAAAACATTATTTTCCCGAAAACATTGATTTCAGCACATATGACCCGAAAACAGCCGTGAGTTTTATTGAGTTTTCAAAACTTCTGTTTTCCAGATTTCAATCCCAGAATAATGGATACGAAAACAGAACTGACTAATCAACATATGTTCTGATACCACATGTTGGTCAGTTCTGTTTTAGGCATAATGGAAAACATGAAAACATACCTTTGATTGCATCAGCACAGGTCAGCAGAGAATCCAGATGGAGATGCAGCAACAGTGTTTGACAGGATTGTCAGCTTGGTCTGGTTCCTCCTTAGGGTGCAATCTAATGATAGTGATGATGAGAAACCGACAAGGGAATCGGTTAGGAGAAGGAGGCGAGATTGATGTTATGTGTTATTAGGGTTTGTGTAATTGTCTAACCCTTTAACCTCCACATTATTCTCCTTATATATGCACCTGAAGGGGTATGGTCCCAGATCTCGCGTCAGCATCGACCGCGAGTGACCATTACCCTTATCAAAACCCCCACTAGCTAACAACCTACTTGTGCCCATGCGAGAACGCGTCGGCACAAGGGTTGAATCCAATCTATCTAGTAACGAAGGAGGACTTACATGGAATACGAGAACGGTAGAGTGATGCGACAGAGCATCACATCTGGTGTACGAAAACGGAAATATTCACAGCGATGCGGCATCGCACCGCATCCGGTGAACACTTCTATCAATACAAGAAAGCCTAACCTTAGGCATAAAAGAAGATGAACGTAACGGTGCGGCTGACACCGCACCATATGGGCATTTTCGTCACGACAAGGGATGCAGGCAAATAGTCTCCGCGGACGACGATGCGGCTAGCACCGCATCTCGCGTATTCCTTGATCACAAGTAGGAGACGTGGTAACTTCAGATGTTACCGCACGTAGCGATGCGGCTTGCACCGCATCCTATGCACTCAAACAAGTGGGACTGACACCACAGTGCAAGTGGCACCAATGGCAGTTACCTGTCAGAGCTACGTAAGCAATGGACTGACGTGGCGTAACCTCCATAACCGACAAGCCTGACACACCTGCAAAGGTGCAGCACGTCGTCAGTCCATCCATCATCATCCTCCTTCACTCCTCGGCTATAAATACCAACCCCAAACCAGGTTTGAGGTATCTCTTCACAACTCTCTCACTACTACTACTATCTTACTTTGCTTCCCAAGCAAACTACTGATTCTCACGCCGGAGAGTGGTAACAAGGAGCACCCCCCACCCCATCCTCCTTGTTACGAGTCACGGCTTGTTTCCTTGTGCAGGAGATCAACCACCGGTGATCCAGCCAGCGATCCTCGAGAGGAAGGGATTAACCCTTCTTGACGAGACTAGTGTGTTAACCCTGCCCGGTTAACCATTGTTTCATCATTGGCGCCCACCGCTACTCTTAGCATTTTCTAAACCATCCTTTCCCTCTCTCACGATCATGACTGATCACCAAAACAACATTGCGGATAACCAAAATCCTCCAATCCCATCTCCGGTAGGGGTCAATGCCTCGACCTCCCAACCCGGACACATCGGCACGTCCACACAAAGGAGTCCCTCCTTTATGTTTGGACATGACTTATCACAGTTCCCATCTGTGATCCCACCAGGCATGACCGTTCATACCTGGTACGAGCAGCAGGCAGCCACGCTGACCGCAGCATACAACCGCGCTTGTACTGAAACGAATATACGAGCTGGGTTTCCCCCAGCACCGCACACCCCTGTTGAGCGTATTTTACAATACGACGGCAGGATACATTCACGCCCGGCTTCAAGAAGCCGACGTGAAGAACGGGGATCGTCTTACTGTTCGGTCCACACCCTCAACGAGGATGATTCCTCATACGGGTCTCATACCAGAGGACCGGTGCATACCCGCCTTGGCCCCCATGGCGAGGACAGGAGGCGATCAACCTCCCGACGCGGCCCAGGCATTCAGAGCCGATTGGGCCCACAACCGTACACCGAAGGGTACGGTCATACCGACCCTGACGACCATAGCTACCGCGGTGATTCGCATGACACCAGCAGCAGACCGGGAGGACGCAACTATGTCCCTCCCAGTCACCCCCGCAACACATACCTTAGGGCGGCAAAGCGCCCTGCGAACGAGCCATACAGGCCAAAGGCAGCGGCCAAAAATTCCAAGTTCGGCACGCGTATTGCCAACGCCCATGTCACCACGACAAAGTTCCCATTCAACGTTGGGAAATACAGTGGTTCGACCGACCCGGACGACCACATGAACATCTTCATGGGCGCGGGCATCAACGGCCAGTGGGATGAACCCACTTGGTGTAATTTTTTCCCCAGACCCTTACGGGCCTGGCCAGGGCATGGTTCGATTCTTTGCCAGTGGGATCACTGGATTCATTCGAGGACTTGCGTACCAAGTTCCTCGCCCATTTTTGCCAGCAGCGATGCCACGAACGAGATTCGTTGGACGTCATGAACATCTGGCGAAGGGACGACGAATCGCTCGAAGCATTCGTCGTCCGATATAATAAAGAGTGCCTGGAGATAGGTGACGTGGCAGACCAGATGGCACGAAACCATTTCATCCGAGCCGTCAAAGACAGAGAGATGATCATGACTATCTCTGGCAAGGAGGGCTTGCCCAAAAAATGGGAAGATGTCATGACCGCGGTCAAGACATACGCCCAGACACAGCGGTCACTTGAACCGCATGTGACAAAGGCAAAGCCCCAAGCCGAAACATCCCACCAAGGGTCCAAGCGTAACAATAAACGCAACCGGGACATTGGAAATCGCGATATTTCCAAACCGTACTTCCCGCGAACCAACACGTTCGACCCAAAGAACTACAACCCCGCCCGAGACAGTCGGGCGTCAAAAAACGATTCTCGGGACCGCAATTGGACCGAGATCACCATGTCGCCAAGTGAGGTCCTCCTTGCGGACCCACAGTTCTTGCGACCGGCCCAACCAATGAAGTCCAAGAAAAATCAGGACCTCACACTCTTCTGTGAGTACCACAAGGACTCGGGCCACACCACCAACAACTGCATCAGTCTCCGACTGGAGATTGAGCGCGCCTTAAAGGAGGGGAAACTGCAACACCTTTTGCCAGGTGGGCAAAAACCCACCAAGCGCATTACCCCTCATGGCGAAGGTACCTCCTCCGGGAAGAGAACCATGCACGTGGCTTCCACCCACATGATCCACGGAGGCAAGGGCAGGCCGCGCAAGCGGCAAGAAGGCCGGAATGTGACTGGAAAGACGAGAAGTCGTATTTCCAAAAGTCCAAGGCGGACCGCGCGATAGGCGCGCCGTCGTCATTTCAGGCCAACTGGCACACTACTGCACCGAGCGTCTATTCATCGACCCGGGCAGTACATCTGATATAATCTACGAACAATGCTTCAACCAGTTCGACTAGGAGGACAAAGATCGGTTGCAAGCACTAGATTACCCGTTAACCGGGTTCGCAGGGGAAACTGTCTTTCCTCTAGGCCAGATTACTTTCCCTGTGCGTCTTTCCAGCGGAAACCGCACAAGGACAGAAGAGGTAAACTTCATGGTTTTACCTCACACCTCCAGATATGACGTACTCCTCGGGAGAGAATCCCAAGGAGATTTCAATATGATTATGTCCGTCCCCCACTCTGCGGTTGGTTTCCCAACCGAATCAGGGGTCGCGATAATCTATGCCCGCAGGGACGTCATGATGTCGGACGAAGTACGTCCGACCAAGGTCGCAAGGCCCACTCCCAACGACCAACCAGAAAAATGGGTTCTCAACGCGAGATACCCGGAACAAAAGGTCACATTGGGTCACGCCTTATCCCCGACCACCAAAGCGCAACTGAAGCAGTTTCTCTTCAGGAACCAAGACATCTTCGCGTGGACACCCGCAGACATGACCGGGGTCTCACGTGATATTGCGCAACATCACTTGAATACCTTGCCAGGTATTAAGCCAGTGATCCAAGGCCAACGCCACCTTGGGTCAGCTAAAAATCAGGCGATGCAAGAGCAGATCGAAGAACTGCTCTCCGCAGGTATCCTGCGGGAAGTCAAATACCAGACGTGGTTATCCAACCCAGTCATGGTAGAAAAACCGTCCGGGGGCTGGCGCATGTGCGTCGATTACAAAGACCTTAACAAAGCCTGCCCCAAGGACTGTTACGCGCTTCCAGAAATCGACGAAAAAGTCGATAATCTCGCACCATTCAGGTGGAAGTGTTTCCTCGATTGCTACAAAGGGTACCATCAAGTACAAATGGCAATCGAGGATGAAGACAAAACGGCATTCCGGACTCCCACCGGAAATTACTGCTACACAAAAATGCCGTTTGGGTTGCGCAACGCGGGCTCAACCTACCAAAAGTTGATGAACGACACTTTCCGCGGCCAAATAAGCAAAAGTGTCGAAATCTACATGGACGACCTGGTCGTCATGAGCATGGAAGAGGATATCATGCTCACAGATATTGAAAGAACATTCCAAACTCTGCGCAGCGTTAACATAAAGCTCAATCCAGGAAAATGCTCGTTTGGAATGGAAGAAGGCAAATTCCTTGGGTTCATCGTACTAAAGATGGATTCAAGGTAAACCCGGAGAAAGTCCAGGCGATCGAGCGCATGCCATCGCCTTCATCGATGAAGGATATGCAACGGCTAGCCGGCAGGCTAGCGGCACTTAACAGATTCTTAGCCAACCACGTAGCTAAGTCTTATCCGTTCATCAAGACCTTGCGGAGCTGTTCCAAGAAAGAACAATTCCAGTGGACCGCAGAGGCTGAACAGGCTTTTCGGGAAATGAAGGAGTGTTTGATACAACTCCCAACTCTAACCGCACCACGCAAAGATGAGCCTCTCATACTATACCTATCCGCCGCAGATAACGCGGTGGGTGCGGTATTAATAGTGGAGCGAAAGGGGGTTCAAACACCCATCTATTACATCAGCAAGATGCTCAACGACCCAGAGACGAGATACTCAATAATGGAGAAATTGGTGCTAGCATTAGTGCACGCTTCAAGACGGTTGCGACGCTACTTCGTAAACCACGTCATCACAGTGCTAACCAATTACAGGATCGGCCCGATCCTATCCAAACCCGACATCTCTGGGAGATTAGCAAAATGGGCAATCGAGATGGGCGCGCACACGATACACTATAAACCGCGCCCCGCGATTAAAGGCCAGATCTTAGCTGATTTCGCCGCCGAAGTACCGGTGAATCGCATCCAAGAATGCGAAGAAGCACAAACTCCTGCACCAACGCCATCCTCCTCCGAGACATGGGCACTATTCACAGATGGTGCCTCCAACGACGAAGGTGCGGGTGCAGGTCTGCGACTCGTCAGCCCTGACGGCCAAGAGCTTACATATGCAATCCGCCTCGACTTCAAAAGCACAAACAACGAGGCAGAATATGAGGCCCTGTTAGCGGGGCTACGTTTAGCAGTCAAAATCGGCGTGCAACATCTGGAAGCACACGTCGACTCTTTGTTAGTTGCAGGCCAAGTACGCGGCGACTATGCCGCAAAAGGGGATATCATGATCCTCTACCTCGAGCAAGCCCTGCAACTAAAATCCAAATTCGCTTCGTTCAATATTCGCCATATTAATCGAAGCGAAAACAAGTCCGCAGATGCACTATCAAAACTTGCATCTACCAGCTTCCAACACTTGGCAAAGGAGATACGCATCGAAATCCTGCAAAATCCTTCGGTACCCCTGCGCCAAGTAAACGTCATTCAATACGGTTCAACATCATGGATGACACCTATTATCGCATATCTACAGTCAGGTGTGACTCCCGAAAGCAAATCAGAAGCACGCAAGCTACGATACAAAGCGTGCCATTATCAAATGGGAGACGGTATCTTGTACAGCAAATCATACCTCGGGCCACTACTACGATGCGTCAACCCCCAGGATGCCACATACCTCATCCGAGAGATACACGAGGGCATATGTGGCATACATGCTGGACCACGCATGCTAGTGGCCAAAATCATGAATGCCGGGTATTACTGGCCCGGCATGCACCTGGACGCCGTCAAAGAGTTGCGCAAGTGCATTGACTGTCAACGTCATGCTCCAAAAACCTTGCGGCCAAAGAACAACTTAGTCCCCGTCACAACTGCATGGCCCTTTCAGAAATGGGCAATTGACGTGGTGGGACCATTCCCTGACGCTCCGGGTGCGGTTAAATTTATCATAGTAGCGGTTGATTACTTCACAAAATGGGTGGAAGCAAAACCGCTCGCCTCAACCACTGCTATGATAACAAGAAAGTTCATTTGGGAACACATCATCTGCCGTTTCGGTTTACCAATGTGCATTGTCACCGATAACGGCACCAACTTCGCTGCCGACGAATTTCAAAAATGGCTAAAAGAACTACATATTGGGCACATATTCTCATCAGTCGCACACCCGCAAGGGAACGGCCAAGTCGAGAGTATCAATAAAAGCCTAGTCGAAGGGATCAAGGCACGGTTGGGAACGGCCAGGCGTGGCTGGGTCGATGAACTCCCAAGTATCTTATGGGCTCACCGTACAAGCCCAAAAACAAGCAATGGGGAAACACCCTTCAGCCTAGTCTACGGTTCAGAAGCGGTGATCCCCGCAGAAGTAGGTCTCCCCTCTCTTAGAATGTTGGCTATTGAAAAACTAGACAACAACATGGAACGCAGGATCGATTTGTACCTCTTGGAAGAAAGGCGCGAAAACGCTGCCATCAACGAGGCCAAATATAAATCCAAACTTGAAAAGTACTACAACGCGCGCGTCCGCGTTTGTACTTTCAACCCAGGAGACTACGTCCTACGCGACAATGAGGCATCTAATGCCGAGCGCCCAGGCAAACTCGCCCCCAAGTGGGAAGAACCCTACCTCATCAAAGAGGTCTTAGGGAAAGGCGCGTACAAATTACAAACGCTAGAAGGCGAACCTATCGCACGCACATGGAATGCACAACAGCTTCGACGCTGTTATATGTAAGCCATGTTCTTACATTTCTCTATGTAACCTATCGGGCCGCAGGCCATTTGCAAATAAATAAATAAGCAATTTTATACATTATTGTTTGTTATTACTATTACAAATGCGTGTTCCACTTTGCGGTATCCCAAAAACAGATTGGCAAAATCTTCATTCGCGATACCCATACAAAGTGGTAACCACACACAAATATTGTAATAGGCCAGCAAAAGGCAAAAAGACTTGCATATTTATCCGGCCGGATAAACAAGTTTTGTTAAACACTTAACACAATTCCTGAGCCCAAAAAGGCAAACAATGGAATTGACGCGGACTCATACGACAAAGGTATGGAGTACACTCGACCCCATTCACAAATGGGTAGAGTTCTGGACATATAAGCTTTTACAAAGCTTACACAATTCCTGAGCCTAAAGAGGCAAACAATGGAATTGACGCGGACTCATACGACAAAGGTATGGAGTACACTTGACCCCATTCACAAATGGGTAGAGTTCCGGACATATAAGCTTTTACAAAGCTTACACAATTCCTGAGCCCAAAGAGGCAAACAATGGAATTGACGCGGACTCATACGACAAAGGTATGGAGTACACTTGACCCCATTCACAAATGGGTAGAGTTCCGGACATATAAGCTTTTACAAAGCTTACACAATTCTAAAACCCTAACGCGGGAAATAACAGAATTGACGCGTCCTCATACGACAAAAGTATGGAGTCTACTTGACCCCATTCACAAATGGGTTTCCGCATACATACGTTCAAACATGCAAGAATTAAAAACACTTGTACAAATTGAACAAAAAACTTTGTATTCAAAAAATTTAAGCACCCACATGATGCTTAATGAATTTACATAAAGTTCCTATTCTATACAAGGGGAACACAAAAAGGAGGCACACTAGCCAACCTAAACCCTATTTTGTACCGCTGGTTCCCGCATCTCCTCCGGCACCACCAGCGGGTTCTTCCTCTTCCGCATCCGGATAAAGCATCCGCAAGCGGTCAACATAGTCCGCAGCCTCCAAACAATCGTCTAGTTCCCCTACACAGGCAAGGGGCGTATCATAAAAGGAGACTTCGGCCGCTTTAAGAAGCGACTCGGTGTCCACACCATGGAACCCGGATCGCTTATCAGTATAACCGCCTGCGGATAATACATTGATATCCCCAATGCAGCGGTTATAACCAGCTTTAAAGCCTGCATCACGCGTGCGATCCCTGACCAGATCCAAACCAGCCGCGGTCTCAGGGGCATTCATGATAGCCTCAACAATCTGCAATAAAAGGATCATAAGTCTTGGATACTAATCCAAGCTAAGGTAAAGGCAACGGATACTTACACGCGCGATGCCGTGAGTCCGCAACCACTCACGGTCAGCCTCCAATTGGTCAACAGAGGACACCAAGGCATCCTTGGCCTCAACAGCGGCATCAGCCCGCTTCTCCGCAACAGACACGCGGGCAGTAAGGTCTGTAACCGCGACCTCCCGGGCCTGAACCTCAGCCTGTCAAAAAACAGTAAACAGTTTACACGATAAACATTTACGAAACAAGGAAGAAAGTAACAAAGTTAAAGAAACATACCTGCAGGCTGGCAACAACTTTGTCCAAATGAATGCACTCCGCATTCGCCTCTTCAAGAGCCTTAGAAGCATGGCTCTCCCTCTCTTCAGCCTCCTCAAGGGCTTTCGCGGCACGAGCCCCGGCTTCTTTGGCCTCTTCAAGCGCCTTCAGCGCGTCGGCTTTCGCCTGCAGCGCTTTAACAGCAATGGCCTCAGCCGCAGCTTTCTCCTGGCTCAAGGTAACGTTCGCCGCCTTGGCATTCGTCAACTACTGCCGAGCATGAAACAGAATGTCATTCTGCTTAGCCCAAGATTCATTCCACTTCTTGCGCTCATTGGACATTTTTTCATTCCAACTCTTGCGCTCATCAGCAAGAAGCTTAGCAAGGGTACGCACCTGTTTCAGCTGGGCAGTGGCAGCCCATTCAGAAGTCTGCTTCTGCTTCTCAAAAGCAGCCTTTTCCTTCTCGAGCTGCTCTGCACCCGCACGAGCAGCCTGGACCAACTTTTCCGCTTCCGCCCGCATACGAGCAGCCTCCTCCTCGCGGCGACCCAACACCTTGTAGTCTTCCAAGATGGCATTCGCCACAATAGAAGACCCTACTAACATTGTTGAGAGCTGGTTTATGCGCAGCTCACGGGGTGCAGCGCGGGCTCGCTCCACTTCAAAAGGGGTGCCCAAACCACCCAAAATCTCCTTGCATGCATAAGGGTCATTGGAAATATCATCCCCCTGCATAACAGTCCAGGGGGGTCGGTGATACACAGTACTGCGACCCTGGGTGTAAGTGCGGTAGTAATACTCCAACTCAGACTCCTCAGGCTGAATTGGAGGCCCATCATACCCCGCACCACCGGCAGACGAGCCAGTACCCTTATCAACAGGAGACTTCTGCGGCTCAGCATCATGCTGCCGCGCTTCAGCGCCAGTTTTTTGCGGTTCGGCAGCAGAATGTTGCTTCCCAGTATCAGCGAACCGCACACTCAAATTGTCTCCCTCATTGGGAGAGATCAGATTGTTGGACGAGTCAACAGTGTCAAATATCTGGGTCGCAGCATTCTCTGCGGTACCCTCTGTCCGCACCGTCGACTCCGACACCACCTTGGCAGGGGGTGTCGATGGCACTTCAGTTGCACCTGCATCCGTGGCACGCGGGGGTGACCCTGGAGCATCAAAGATAGAGACATCTTCATCTTGAAGCTCTACAAAAAACAAAGTCAAATAGCTATCAAAACAAGTTACACATAACAGTTAAGACAAGCTAGCCTACACTTACCAACGACAACCGCAGGTTTTTTCTGCGTTGGAGCAGACCTTTTGGTTACCAGTCTCCGACGTTTGGTTTCAGCACCACCGGCAGCTTTCTGCTCTGGCCTTCTCTTCTCACCAATAACAAGGGGACCCGCAGCTGTCCCCCCCCCCCCCCCCCCGCGGCCGTCTCTTCTGCCTGCTTCTTCGCAGCACCAGAACGCGACCCCGCAGCTGTACCCAAACCCTCAAGGGTATCAGCTACTATCACATAATCCATGTATCGACGAAAAGAAGAATGAGAGATACCTGCCGCCTGCGGCACCAGATGAGGCACAACAGTGACCTCCTTTATCTTCTTTTGGCGAAAGCGCACGCCCTTCACAGTTTGCCTCTTTGGCACACCTTTCGCTTCGGGGTCCCCTAAGTCCCCAAGATCCCCTACATGAAATCGATTCAAAGGGTGAGTCAATAAACCAACATTATCATCACACGTGAAAAAGCTTCCAAATATACCTTTGCCTGGCGGCAACTCAACTGCCAGTGCGGCCTCAGTAGGCACCCGGAAGTTACTACGGATGATAGCATTATGATCCTCCTCACCATCCGCACAAACTACGGTCTCAACCGTCCCAAGGAAATCCGGGGCAAACATCCTCCATGCGGGAGCATCCTCTGATAACACATAAAATCAGTACCGCAAAAAAGAATAGGGAACTTAAACACATGAAAATACGTACCACCGCTTTTCTCCCGCACCACGGGTCTCGAGTTCTTGTTCCTCCTCGTCAACATCATACGCAACAACCACAGTTGCGTGTTGGTCAGCTTCACAGACTCAATAGTCTGAAGCTGCGGAAACCACTGCACTGATTTCAAGCTGGGCATCGCAATGGTCTCCCCTATGATCGTCTCGGTCACGTTCCGAAACGTCATGTCTGCAACAATGGCAGCAGCCTTGACGTAGAAGAATTTCTTCTTCCACATCGTCATCCCCTTGGGAGGAGTCATCAGCTTGGGGCTACCGTCTCGTTGACGGAAAGAAAAGAAACCCAATGATACAGTCATCTGATAAAACCGTCGGAAATCTCCGACGGTAGGCTCTATACCAAGAGCACGGAAGGTGAACTCAAAATTACGAATCCGAATCATACCAAACGGACTCACTTGAGAAATGTGGACCTTGTACCACTCCAAGACATCCACAACAAACACCGTCAACGGTAACCGGAGATTACAGTCACCAAAAAAGTCGGCCCACATGGTCACATAACCGGCCGGAGCGTCGGCACCAGTATCACCCTCCGATGGATACTGAGCCCCATACTCAGGGGGCATTTGGACATCAAGCATAAGACGATCAAAGGTTTTTCTGGTCCACTTCAACGCCGGTAATCCACCACCGGCAGCCCCCTCTTCTTCTTCTTCAACCACTACCGGCTGTTCAGGGTTTTCACCCTCCACATTGTGTAGACTAGATGGTTCAGCCATCAAGAATATCAAAGAAACAGAAGATGGTGAACAGAAAAACTAGAAACCTCACCGGAATTTCAGAAAAAGTCGTCGGAAAAGACAAAGAACAAGGTTTCTCTCACCGGCAAAATTTTGAAATTTCGAACAAGTGAGGGGAAACCACGAACGGTTTCCCCTTATATACCCATCGCAATTAATGCGGAGGGAGAAAACAAATCATCACGTTCAAAAAGAGCGAATCGTATGACACCACGTGTCGAGCGCCGTTTTCGCTGACGGTTATCACGCGCGCGTGGCCGCCCACGCGCCTGACAAAAGAGACGTTTACACTCTTCGCTACAGTGCATTTAATGCCTCGGGCAGTGCAAACGTCCTTTCATTTCAGCACATGCCAGGAAGATCTCACCAACTTCCACCAACTCACACGTGAGATCAGCCACGTATGCAACAAAAAGCGACTACATTATCCAATTATAAGCGGCATGCGGTTTCTCTGGTATACCGCACCATAACCCATACCGCATGTCGTTTTTTAACATACCCCTAAAAATAGGTAAAAATATATATCTCTACACTATAAGGGGGTATAATACCTATCCGCACTACCCACGAGCACACGTGGAATATGCGGACATGACACACACGAGCCCGTTCAGGTGTGTCAGATGCTCAGAACCAGCGTAGTCCGTTGGACTGAACCGCATCTCAGACACAGGGGAACCGCATTTCCTTCATTCTCTTCAAGCTTCAAATCCCTCCTGTCCGGTTCACAACCGCAGAGGGTACATGAACACCTTCTTTAACAAAAGGAAGGAAGGGAATGTACGCGAACGCACATCAGCAACCCTGTCTCCTGAACCTTCAAGAGCTACATCCGAGCCACACCCGCTTCGAGCAAATGTGGTAATGCAAAACCACAGACACTCACGAGGAGCTACGGACATAACCATAGCTTCCGCAGAGTGGTTGCTACGGAAGAGCCAAGCTCACTCCACATCACCGAACAATGCTACTGCAAGGCAAACTCGGTATTGGAGCGGGAAGGTAAGTGGCTCCAAAACGAACGCAGATAAGCGCTCTAAACGAGCCCTCGTCGAACAACAAGCGTCCGAACAGCGGTAACAAGTCTGCTTATGACTTTGTTTGCCCGCCTATGGGCCGGATAGAATAAACAATGGTGGGCATACCCTTGCCTATGACCATGTTTATTTACCCATAGTACAAATATACATTGTTCGACCAAACATGGCCAACAATGACGCAACGAGGTAACCGCAAAGGACGTGCGGTTACTAGAGAGCTATGACGACGAACACGAAAACCCAACAAAAAAGGGATCGTCATCTCATGACTAGATGCTGAACATAGCGCTTGAGCAAAGCACTTACAAGCATCAACTACTTTTGATCCCGGTCTCAAAGATTGGTCCAAAAGTTTCTTTTCTTCTTCATGCACCAATTCAACAATTGGTATGAAGAAAAGACCACCTTTAAAGGATGGGAAACCTCTGCATACCTTCAAACCGCCATCTCAGAGGTTGGTTCGAAGTTTGTGCAGCATTACTAACAAAGTCTCCAAGAGACCTTCGGCACAACAACAGGTGGCAAGCCACCTAGTGCCATAAATCGGCTGAGAATTTCGCGACCGACGAGATTCCTTCACCGATACGGAAGAGGCGTCAGATGACCCTTCCAGACCTCCAGCTTGATTTACATACAGAAAAGACCACACATGGTCTACGATCTTCTCCAGACTCCAAACTACCTTCCAAACACCATAGTCCAGTACTCCTCCCACATACAACTTGTATGTGGCAGCAACACTAGACTGGGGGGACTTGAAGGGGTATGGTCCCAGATCTCGCGTCAGCATCGACCGCGAGTGACCATTACCCTTATCAAAACCCCCACTAGCTAACAACCTACTTGTGCCCATGCGAGAACGCGTCGGCACAAGGGTTGAATCCAATCTATCTAGTAACAAAGGAGGACTTACATGGAATACGAGAACGGTAGAGTGATGCGACAGAGCATCACATCTGGTGTACGAAAACGGAAATATTCACAGCGATGCGGCATCGCACCGCATCCGGTGAACACTTCTATCAATACAAGAAAGCCTTACCTTAGGCATAAAAGAAGATGAACGTAACGGTGCGGCTGACACCGCACCATATGGGCATTTTCGTCACGACAAGGGATGCAGGCAAATAGTCTCCGCGGACGACGATGCGGCTAGCACCGCATCTCGCGTATTCCTTGATCACAAGTAGGAGACGCGGTAACTTCAGATGTTACCGCACGTAGCGATGCGGCTTGCACCGCATCCTATGCACTCAAACAAGTGGGACTGACACCACAGTGCAAGTGGCACCAATGGCAGTTACCTGTCAGAGCTACGTAAGCAATGGACTGACGTGGCGTAACCTCCATAACCGACAAGCCTGACACACCTGCAAAGGTGCAGCACGTCGTCAGTCCATCCATCATCATCCTCCTTCACTCCTCGGCTATAAATACCAACCCCAAACCAGGTTTGAGGTATCTCTTCACAACTCTCTCACTACTACTACTATCTTACTTTGCTTCCCAAGCAAACTACTGATTCTCACGCCGGAGAGTGGTAACAAGGAGCACCCCCCACCCCATCCTCCTTGTTACGAGTCACGGCTTGTTTCCTTGTGCAGGAGATCAACCACCGGTGATCCAGCCAGCGATCCTCGAGAGGAAGGGATTAACCCTTCTTGACGAGACTAGTGTGTTAACCCTGCCCGGTTAACCATTGTTTCATCAGCACCCAGGAGGAAACCCTAATTAGTTAATAAGGGTAATTAGGCCCATCAACAATTACCAACTAATTATTTAATAGGATTGTTATATATTTTGATCCATATAATGTAAATGATTATAATGGTTACTAGATTAAATATAAAATAAATATATTTAATCTTACAGGTGATTGGTGGTACATGTGATTTTTGAACGGATTTGATTTTATTAAAATGAGGTTATTATTTTTCGGGAATAAAATGTTTACATATATGCCACTTATTAATCGTGATATTTTTTTTTTTTTTTTTTTTTTGAGAAACAAATAGTTTGTTGTCGATGTAACTTATGATTTTCTTTGCTCCAAAATGCATTAGCCACGTGATTGGGACCTACGTAATCTCATTGATGTTACATTAGCCTCAAGCCTCAGTACTAAAAGGAAAAATCAAAACCAATAGTTTCATGTTCAATTTCCTATAATTTAATCATATATTTCTTACCTTTTACGTATAGTAATTTAGAATTGTTAATATTTCCTATAATTTAATCATATATTTCTTACCTTTTACGTATAGTAATTTAGCTTTAAGTTCAAGTACGATTTTTCCTAAAATTTGAAATATTATATTTGAAGGTTTTATTTTATTAGATACGTAAGGTTAGGATATAATAGAAAGTTTATTTGGCTAAAAAGGCTAGGAAATAATCTTGATCATCCATTTAGTTAATCAATGGCTAAGATTAAATGAGGGAAATTGAAAGGAAGAAAAGAGGTGCGTGGGTTTGTTTAGGGGCATTCTAATCAATCCAAGACAATAGTTTCTCTCTCCTTCAATCCCCCCCCCCCATTTTTTAAACGTTAATAACTCTTTCATGCGACATTATTTTTTTATAAAAAATGCACAAAAAAACGAGCATTTTTTTTATCTTTAAAACGAGTATATACTATTGCTATATTTTCGAAAAAAAAAATTTGAAAACCCAGTTGCGTAAAACGCAATGGAAAAAAAAACCCTAAAAATGACATTTTTCTAAAATGCAATGCACCAAAAAACACAAAGAAATGTCTTATTTCTAAAACGCAATGGCCCAAAAACACAAAGAAATGTCTTATTTCTAAAACGCAATAGCCTAAAAACACAAAAGAAATTATACTTTCTAAAACACAATGGACTGAAAACACATAAAAATGTGTTTTACCTAAAACGCAATGCACCAAAAACACAAACAAATGTCTTATTCCTAAAACGCAATGGCCACAAAACACTTAAAATGTTTGTTTCCTAAAACGCAATGGACTGAAAACACATAAAAAAGTGTTTTACCTAAAGCGCAATGCACAAAAAACACAAAGAAATATCTTATTTATAAAACGCAATGGCTAGAAAACACTAAAAAAATATCTCATTCTAAAGCGCAATTGCCTAAAAAAATGTTCTCTGTAAAACGCAATGGACTGAAAACACCTAAAAATGTGTTTTACCTAAAACGCAATGATTAAAAACACTTCAAAAATGTGTTTTTCTAAAACGCAATGGCCTAAAAACACCAAAGAAAGTGTTCTCTCTAAAACGCATTGAACCTGGACAATAGTTTTTGTCTGTGCTGTGAATTGGCTGGTATCAACCCCAGCCAGGGGCTCTGCCCCTTGGACCATGCCAGGGGTTGCCGCCCCTGGGACCCTGCTACCAGGGGCGCTGCCCCTGGACCCCCGCCAAGATCGTAAAACGCAATGACTAAATCAAAAACCCAGATAATAAAAATGAAATTAAAAAATTTCTTACATGGATCGAAGTCGGTTTCTTCAATGATTAACGAAATTTGAATGATTGAAACACTTATTAGAGATCGAATCGAACGGATCGAGTGATTATCTTCAAAATCACCGGAAAAAATGAGATTTTGTATGAAATTAAACTGGGTTTTCTTCAAAAAAGCTGAAGAACACGTTGATCGGGTGTTTGAATCATTGATTGGTGACGAAAATCGTACTATAATGTAGTGATTATTAAGATAGAAAGTCAAGAAATGGTTGAAGATGGTAGGTTTTGAAAATGGTGGGTTTTGATGTTACTGGGAAGAAAAAAAGAAGAAGAAAAGGATAAGATTGACTAAAATACCCTTTCTCTTTATTTTAAATTTTGCCACATGTCCTAATCCTATTGCTTCTTATCCTTCCTAGCCAAAATAATATTCCTATTTGATCCCCACCCTAGATACGTATATGTAGGGCTGTAAACGAACCGAACGAACACGAACAAGGCCTTGTTCGTGTTCGTTCGTTAAGGAAATAAATTTGTTCACAAATGGTTCATGAACACTTACCGAACGAGATTTTGTGTTCGTGTTCGTTCATTATGGAAATGAGCGTGTTCGCGAACGGTTCACGAACACAAACGAACATAAATAAATTTGGCGAACACGACGAAGGATAAAGATAGATGACCCAGAGAGTAGCACTCGAACTTGAATCCCTTATTGTGGAACGGAGGTCGATCATATTCACCGACGTAAATAATGAGAAATGAAAGGGAAATACTGCATAAACAAGGTGAAAGAGGGTTTCCTAGTTTAATTGTTAGGGTAATAAAATAAATAAAGTTTAATAATATAAAAAGCACACATAAAATATATGTAAGTACAAAGATCTTCAATTAAAGCATAAAGATATGAACATAAAAGAACGCAAATCAACGAATGTTCATGAACGCGTTCACGAACACCTTATCGAACGTTCACGAACACAATCGAATGAACGAGACCTCTGTTCATGTTCGTTCATTTAACTAATCGAACGAATTTTTTTGTTCATGTTCGTTCGTTTATTAAACGAATGAACATAAACGAACTTCCAGCCAAACGGTTCACGAATTGTTCGCTGAACGTTCGGTTCGTTTACAGCCCTACGTATATGTGAATTTGATTTTGTATTTGTTTTATATCATTATTTGTTTTATATTGTTAAATAGTTTAAGTTATTATATAATATTTAATTTAAAATTTTTATATAATTGTTTGTTTTTTCTATCATTCTTATACCTAGATTTTTCTTAAAAGACATTTAGTAAATCTAATATTTAGTAAATCTTAAATGATTATTTTACATGATTCTTTCATTATTTTTCCGGAACCGATTTGGGGGGGGGGGGGTGAGGGGGCATTTCATTATTTTTTCGGAACCGACTCAATGTTGTAGCGTATAAGCTTAAATAAATATATTTTTTAGGGGTGGGGGGACATTTTTTTCTTGTCTCACCCCCCCCCCCTCTCTACCCGCACGACCTTTTAGGGATTCTGATTAGAGACGACTGTGTTCCTTATCATGATTTTTGCATTTACACTGTAAGAATATACGGTAAAAAAAATATTTTGGGATACCCTGAATATTTCTTCTAACTCTGTCAGTTGTGAGAGGGTTTCTTTTTGTTTAAACAAGCTTGAGATTTATCCACCAATCTTGATTAGACTCGCAACCTATTATTTATATAAATTGATATTATACACACGGCATTATATAATACGTAGTTACAAAATAAATATTATCATTATATTTTTTAAAAATAAAATGCCAAAATAACAATCATACACATATATATTTTTTTGAAAGGCATACATATGCATATTAAAGACATACACAAAAATAACTTAGGTTTTGTTTGGTATGAAATAATGTAATGGACGGTCGAATGGAATGTACGGGGTAATGGAATGGATGAGATAATGGAATTGACCATTACCATTTCATGTTTTGTTTGGTTACCATGTGTGAATGGACTTAACAATTACTTTTTGTTGTTTGGTATGCGAAGGAATAAAATCAGATGGTGCTGGTCAGTGATGGGCGATGATGGTGCGTTGTGCTAGGTGTCAGTTGTAGCGGCAGCGGTGGTGGTGGATGGAGACGACGACGGATGGTGACAACGGTGGTGGTGGTGGATAACGGTGGCGGCGGTGGCGATGGTGGTTGCGGGGGTGGTCGGAGGTGGTAGCAGCGGCGATGGTTGTCTAAGGTGGTAACGGTGGTGGCGGTTGATAGCGGTGGCAGCGGTGATCGGAGGTGGTAGTGGCAATGGTTGCGGCGATGATCGAAGGTGGGTGGTGGTGGCGATGATCGGAGGTGGCAGTGGCGACGGTGAGTGGCAGCGAAGGCGGTGGCGGGGACGAAGATGGGTGGCAGCGGTAGGTGGTGGCAGGTGGCGGTGGAGGTGGGTGATGGCAGTGGTGGTTGTGGTGGGTGGTAGCAACGGTGGTGGGTTATGGTGTTGTTAATGAAGGATGAAGAGGGAATGGAATGGAAAAAAAGAGGGGGGACGGATAGAATGATTTTGAGGGAATGGAATGCATTTTGGAATAGACGATTCCATTCCATCGACCAACCAAACACTCTTTTCTTTGTTCCCTCACAATGATTTATTCCATTCCACCTCTCATTCCTGCATATCAAACGCTACCTTAATGAATACATGAAAGAAAACTTAATTTAAATACCAAATAAACAAGTCAAGCCCAGAAGAAACTCAATGAGCCTTTTAAAACATCTAATTGTAAGGTAGTGTTTGGTATGCAGGAATGAGAGGTGGAATGGAATGGATGATTACGAGGGAATGAAGAAAAGGGTGTTTGGTTGGTCAATGGAATGGAATCACCCATTCCAAAATGCATTCCATTCCCTCAAAATCATTCCTTCCACCCCTCATGTTTTTTTTCCATTCCATCCCCTCTTGCACCATTCATCAACAACACCACAACCCACCACCTTCGTCACAACCCACCACCCACCACCGACGCCATCGCCGCCACCCGCCACCACCTCACCCCGACAGCCACCGCCGCTGCCGCCACCCACTCGCCACCGTTATTACCCACAGCTGCGACCAACCGCCAACGACACTTGCCACCGCCGCCCACCACCATCGTCACGCCACCACCACCGCCACCACCAACCGCCACCTGTGCTGCCACCCACCACCAACGGCCACCTTGCCACCAACACCACTCATCATCGCCACCGCACTACCACTCGCCGCCACCCCACCACCCATCGCCGCCGCCGACACCCACCACCGCCACCTATAACCACCCACAATCACTACGACCGACCACCACCGCCACCACCACTCACCGTTGATTTTATTACTCCGTTTTTCTTGCCGACCGAACAATACACAATAATAACTCATTCCATTCACACATGGTAACCAAACAAGACATAGAATGGTAATGATCCATTGCATTTACTCGTCCATTCTATTACCTCGTCCATTTCATTCCTTCGTCCATTCCATTACCCCATAGGATTTAAATTCAAGTCATATAAATAGCAAGAAATTCGCCTTTTGAAAAGAGAAAAAGAAACTCAAACTTATTAGCTTTATAGCAACATAAACTTTGGCTCAAAACTTCTTAATCTAAACTAGTTGAGTTCGATCTTAGTCAAGTTTCATTATATTAACCAAGCTCGAGTCAACTAGGCAGGTTTTGTGTGATGATAATCATATGATATATTCATGCTAAAGTAATCAACTTTTCATATGATGTTAAAGTAACACATATATAATACGTCCAATTAAAGTCTTTTAACAAGATATTACAAAAACATTAACATAATAAATATATCAAATCTTAGCCATCTCATTTCTCAAAGCATTGGCCCTAACCAAACTCCCAATTGTATTAACAGCAAGCTTCAAATCATCCAATGGATTCCCCGGCACCACCGTCTTGTACAAATAGCTATCAAAGGTCATCTTCTGCACATACTCATCGGCGCACATCTCGACGAACGCCTCCCTAGCCGGATTCGACCGGTAAAACACCTTCTGCAAGATATCCAACACCTTGTACGTCGGCCAGTACGTTTTATCCCATTCGCGCAAGTAATTCCTCAAATCCGCTTCGTCCACCATTCGCGTTCCGTTCTCCGACCCCGCCACGATGGCCTCCGCGCACATCCGCCCACTCTTCGCCGCAAAATAAATCCCCTCACCCGAGCATTTGGTCACATACCCAGCAGCATCCCCAACCAGGGCGACTCTGTTAGAGAGTCGCCTTGGCCTAGGGTGCTCTGGAATAGGATGGGCCTCCACACGGATGATTTTCCCACCCTGGATTTTGTCACGCGCCCTTAAGCGCGTGGCAAGTTGGAACTTCTTTATGTCAGGTTTATGTGTAACTGTGCCGGTACCAACCGCCACGTGGTCACATTTAGGGAAAACCCAACCGTAAAAGTCCGGGGAGACATCGTCTCCCACGTACATCTCGGCTAAGTTTTCATAATATTGCATCTTGTCGTCGGGGATTTTAATGCGTTCCTGGAACGCAATCGCGTACTCATAATCCCCGGCATCAATTTGCTTCGCGACGCGAGAATTGGCGCCATCGGCGCCAATTATTGCATCGACCTCAATAGTCACTTTTTTACCAACCGTTCCGGCTTTGCCGTCGTACTCGTTGTAGTGAACAACATACGGCGCGTACTTGTCAATCGGTTTGTCCATTTTCACAAACAAACCGTTGACGATGCTGGCCCCCGCGCCAGCAGCTCGCTCACGGAGGTACGCGTCGAGAACTTCTCGACGCACCATTCCGATGTACTCATGCGGTTTCAAAGTCCGCCCGATATCTACTGCCACGTTCGAAGGCGATATCATCTTCATCTTCGTAACGCGGCGGTCGATAATGTCCAACGGTAGGTCGAACTCTCCGACCATACATAACGGAATTGCGCCACCGCATGGTTTCGCATTGTCCATTTTTCTTTCAATTAAAATGGTTTCAATTCCGCCTTTGGCGAGGGTTTCGGCGGCGGCTCCGCCAGCGGGGCCGCCACCAATGACGGCTACGCGAAGGTTGCGGCCGGAGAGTTTGGGGCTGGATTTTCCGGCGAGGGTGATGAGGCGGCGGCGGTGGAGGTGGGTAGGTGGGGTTATGGTGGGATGGTGGTTTTCCGGCGATGATTGACGGCGGAGTCCGATGAAGGATTTGAGGGTTATGGAGGCCATGGTGGTGAGTTGAGGTGGAAGTGAAGTGAAGGGAGAGTGTCTGGTTTAGTAAGATTTTGTAGGATGTGGTTTTGGATATTGTGGTGGTTGTGACCGTTGGATTTGAGGAAGGGAGGGTTTGGATTTGTTGTGGATAATGGGAGGATTATGGTTTGTTTTTGTATTTGTATTTGTTTTGTGAAATGAGTTTTGTACTTGAAATTGAAATGAAATATGTTTGTTGGTTGGTTATTTATTGTGGTAATAATGTTAAGTAAATGTGGAAGGTTTTGCCATCAACTTTTTTTTTTTTTTAATATATTCAACCATATTTTGACCCTTTTTATACTTTAAGAAATAAAAATAGTACCTTTTCTGATGCAGTAGCATATCAGCATATCTTATATTTTTATTTAAAATTTGAATTTCCTATTTTATCTTTTTTCATGGTTATAAATAGGGCATCTAGGGTTTATTGTTTTTTAGTTTTTGATTGATTTTTAATGATAAGAACTTTGTTCTTGAACCCTTTGGTTCGTTTTATCGTCTTTGATTAATCAAGTGATCTTGAGCCATTTGATTGCACGTGAAACTGCATCAGGTGGTATCAGAGCTATGGTTTATCAAATGGCTCAACGTGATAGTGATTACTCTTATGCCTGTAGAATCGCCGACCGAGGCAACGGCAGAGATGGTCCCGAATCACGTGCTCGTGGAGAAGACAGACATCCTACCCGCAGAATCGCCGACCGAGGCAGTGGAAGGGTTGGTGCTGAACCACGGGATTTTAAGATCAGAAGACTCCGACAACGAGTCCGAGACCTCGAATTACAACACGAGATCCAACGACTCAAGCAACAGATCCACGATCTTGAGGCACCGTTGACATGGGAGGAAACGGAACCGGAAGGATTCGTCGGGGACGAGTTATCCGGGGATGAGGAGCATCCTACCAATGGCGACGCTATCTATGACTCTCCTCCCGTGTATGATGAATACAGGGACGAGGAATGGTATTCTTGGATAACCGGTTGTGATCAGAACTTACCGGGTGATGAATCGTTCTTCAAGTTTTGCAATGTTGAAAGTGTCAAAGGTGGTGGTCCTACAATGGTGACGGGGGATCCGGAGACTACCTATGGGACTCAGTCTATTACCATGGTAAGTTCTTTCTTCATGTTGAAAGAAATATTGGATTTAAATGCAGAAACGAAGATTGCGGGATTTCGAATGAAAAGAGATAACTCAAATATTCAAAAAATTAATCTTGGCAATTATATGGGTGTTGTTGGAAAAGATGGTATTCAATATGGGGTGCCTATTTTAGTGGTAATTCAAAGGGAAGAATCCATTCAAAATAACAAAAATATTTTGGCGGATATTGATGAAATGGAATCTACCGACAATTTGGGGTATATGTGCATGGATACAATGCATGGCAACAGCCCACGTGGCCCAACTGAAAATGTAGGAAACGGTGTAAATTCCTTGATGGATTTGGATGACCCTTTTATTGTGATGGTGGAATCCACATCCACTAAAAGCAAACCGAAAACAAATATGAAAAGTACTAATCAAGTCTCAAAACTTTTTGCTACCAAGGGTAATGACCTACATGGGTTTTTTATTAGCTTGGGTCATGTGACCAGATCACATTTGAAGCCAATTACTAATGGACCCTACTCTAAGTTCAATGGGAAGATAACTTCGAATTTGGGTCATGATTTGAAGCCGATAATGAACATGAGAAGGACCAATGCTCCATTCAACCCGGGTGGTACAAGTCTAGAGTCGGACGAAATGATTCATGAAGTTAAGTTGTTTAAAGGGGTAATGATGATAATCATAAAGCGGAATCGGGTTGATGTTCCATTCGACCCAGGTGGCTTGGTTCGAAGACAAAACTCGAGGACGAGTTTTTTTGAAGATGGGGAGAATGATGCAGTAGCATATCAGCATATCTTATATTTTTATTTAAAATTTGAATTTCCTATTTTATCTTTTTTCATGGTTATAAATAGGGCATCTAGGGTTTATTGTTTTTTAGTTTTTGATTGATTTTTAATGATAAGAACTTTGTTCTTGAACCCTTTGGTTCGTTTTATCGTCTTTGATTAATCAAGTGATCTTGAGCCATTTGATTGCACGTGAAACTGCATCATTTTCTCACCGATTTTTAATTAAATAATGTTTCTTTATACTTTTATAATTGCCTTTTCTTTGTATCACTTAGGGTGTAAGGGGTGCTCACCTCTTAGGTGAGTCCCCCCTCTTACACATAACCAACCATAAAATGCCACGTCAACTCCCCTCTAACACTCCCCTAATACCCCTTTTTGATGGCGGCACTCCCCTCTTAGGTGAATTGGTTTTTTTTTTTTTTTTAAAAAAAAAAAAGAAGAAAAGCATTGATTGGTCAAGGTCTCCCTCTCTCCTCCCCTCTCTTCGGCAACTCCCCACCTATTTCACCCTCTCTCTCTAACTCACATAATTGTTGGCAGCACACACCTAATAGGTGAGTTGAGTCCCCTAAGGGGTCACCGAAGGGTGCCCCGGATACCCTTAGGGTGTAAGGGGTGCTCACCTAAGAGGTGAGTCCCCTCTTTTACGCCCAACCAATCCTCGTGTGCCACGTCAACTCCCCTCTTAAACTCCCCTAACACCCTAAATTGATGGCGGCACTCCCCTCTTAGGTG
Organism: Helianthus annuus; assembly: GCF_002127325.2. NCBI lineage: Eukaryota > Viridiplantae > Streptophyta > Magnoliopsida > Asterales > Asteraceae > Helianthus > Helianthus annuus. The sequence goes on from NC_035440.2 coordinate 135,639,182, forward strand.
ACTTGGTTTTTATTAAATAAAAAAAAAAGCATTGATTGGTCAAGCTCTCCCTCTCTCCTCCCTCTCTCTTCGGTGAGCCGCCACCGGTTTTACCCCCTCTCTCTAACTCACCGCAGTGATGGCGGTGCATCCCCGCTCGGCAAAACACCTCCCCGCATGGGTTTTCGGTGGGCACCCCGATCTCCCTTATAATCACTTTTAAAATTTATTAAAAAATTATAAAAATGAAAAGTATCTCCTCCAAATTTACTGATAAAGAGTAACTTTTTCTATCTTCCCTATTTACAATCATTTACAATCACTCTAAAACATGTAACGGTTACACTCACATTAATATTGTGAATGATCTAATTCATTCAAACTAGTGTTTTTCAATGACGCGCGTTGCGTGAAAGGCATTGGTGTTTTCGACCGACGTCATCCTGCAACTCTTCTTTTAACTGTTTCATTTCTTGCAAAGACTGAACGTAGACTCTAACTCTTGTTTCACCACTTAATCACTGTAAAAATTACAGGATTCATGTTTGAGGCATGGATTGACACGTGGACTTCGAGCCTCCCCGCTGGTGAGTGACGTGTTGGGTCGGTTAATAAAAAAAAAGCCTAAAGTGTTAGGTAGATTTCGAACAGGGCGAGCTTGTCAAACGGCTTCCGCTCCTTGCCCCGGAACTCGATGTTGGCCACCGCCACCCGGTTTTCGTGACTTATATCACCACCCGGGCTGCTATCGTAGTAGGCTTTAAAACGGTAGAGCTTCGGTCGTAGCTCGCGCCACTTGTGTTGGCACGAGTTTAAATTGTGCCAGTCGTTCCCCACGTTGTGCCGGTAGCTAGCGAAAGCTTCTGGCCAGCAACGGGTCTCACCGGGTTGGCGGCCCTTCATCGCGTTGTGCCGGTATCAAGTGTGGTTAGTGGGTTCGGGTAGGTGGAGTGAAGGGTTGGGGTAGCGATGTGGACAGGCAGTGGGATTGGGGGGTTTTATAGTGACTTGCAAAACGGTTATTTTTTAGAATTTAAACCTACCGCTAAGGCCTAGCCAACCCAGCCAATGAGAGCCGGCCACGGAGGACCGCTAGGCATGCCCAACGCCCGGGCTGAAACTCCCGCTCAAGGGGCCATGCCGAAACCCAAACCCACCCGGGGTGGTGACTTGGGCATTTGTACCCAAATCACGCCCCAACCCTCGCCCCATACCCCCTCGCCCCATACCTCATAGTCTAATAAATGAATATAAGGTATTGCTTAATATAAAAAAAATCATATAATAAATAAAAATTAATATATATAAAATGAAAAGTGAATGTTACTGTTCATTCACTTTTCATTTTATCATATATTAATTACGTTGGTTTGATGAATTTAAGCTGAAAGGGTGAATTATAAAACTTTATATATTTATTCATGTTTGAATAATACCTACTAATTTAATACGATTCAAGCAAACAATTATTCTTATGGGTTCAGAAGAGCCCGGATTGAGTTAATTAAATAGTTAGTCCTTATGGTTTACACAAAATAACATACTTAGGTACTAATAGTTTAAAATCACCTTCTAGGGTATTAACTTTATATTTTGTAAAATTCGGAGGTATTAACTTCTATGGTATTAACATAGTTAGTCCCTGTGGTTTGTACAAAATAACATACTTAGGTATTAATATAATGTGATTTTAAACCTACAAATAACGTTAATACCTCCAAACGTTACAAAATGAAAAGTTAAGATTGTGATTTTAAACTATTAGTACCTAAATATGTTACTTTATACAAACCACAGAGACTAACTATGTAATTAACTCGTCCGGATTCGTCTCGTTTAACTTACGAGAGCTCAATTTTTAAGCTTGAGCTCGACTATGACTTCAGGTTTAACTCAGATCATTTATTATATATTAATTAGTTTATATACTTTTATGATTATTTTTATATATTTAATTATAACTTTTATACATAACATGGGTGAGGTTCTAGAGTGAACATCAGTATATTTGTGAACTGATTGAACAAATCCTAACCATTGATTTACATCATCAAATCTTAAAATACACTAGTGTATTTTCTTCATCAAATACCGACCATTGATTTACATTTGTGTATTAATAGTCAAGGGATATGATTAGTTCACACATTTTATTATCAAGAAGGGTTGTTCACAAATGAACCTAACATAATAATATATACTATTTAGTTAACTTTTATCATACTTGTGTACATAATAATAATAATAATAATAAGCATTATATTATCATACATCTAACATACCAAATAAGTATTATATCGAGCTTGCGACACGAGCTCGATAGTTTAACTCAGGCTCAAACTCGTTTGTTAAGCAACCTTACTTTTAGGCTCGACTTAATTCTAGCTTTATTGGAATCGATCTCGGGTAGGTTGCGATAATCTTAGCTTGTTTTGCGCCACTAATTACTCCTGCTAAAAAAAAGTTTTTTCAACTCATATTTTTTAATTGTTTCTGTCTTATCTCCTAGATTAACAAACTTAATTTACAGAGATGAATATAAACATCATATCGTGCTCTTAAAAGTTAAAACACGATAATGATCTACCAATAAATAATAATTAAATAAAACAAAATAATATAAGTCAGTCGCTCCTAAATAACTCAAAAACCATCTTTATCAAAGACTTCAGAGGCCTGAAAATAGCCACGTAATTGAGGCACTTCACTTTGATCGGTTGTTGTCAATTCGGGACCACCATTTTATTTTATTTTTTAAATCTAAAAATTTTATGTTTTTAATCATTTGCTCTAAATTCTACAATTTTTTTTAAATAAGTTCTTACTGTGATAAAAAATATTTAGGAATTTTAACCGGTAAATAAAACAAATAAAATGGTAGAAAAGGAAGTTGCACAAAACTCGTAGCTTTTATTTTCAAATTTCAATTTCAATATACAAAACTACAGAGTAATTGTAGGGTGATGGAGGATTTGACTCGAGTCTGATGATTATTCCTTTAAGGGGAGTGGGGGTGATTACTAGTGATAGAATTCCATCACTCACAAGCATCCAATCAAGTTCCGTCATGTCATTAACCATTTTTCCATCACTCACAACCTTTTTTGGTGGCAATGGTCATCACTCACAACACCCAACAATAAACCCTCACACCCCCTCACATCCATTTATCACTCACACCCCATAACGCGTTGAAATTATCACGGAATCAATATCATCACGCGTGAAAAACTTGGTGGCGGTGGTCTTCATAATTGTCCACGCGTGGTATAATGTTCATCACGTGCTATAACGTTGCCACTCCCAGTGGCCTAAGCAGAGGATTGTTCCTCTAGGAAGAAGATTGTTCCTTAGTCTAATGAGGATATATTATTATATTTAGTAATCTAATTGTACCCTATAAATACTTCTTATTCTTATACCTGTACACTTTGAGCACCTAATACAAAGAAAGAACTAGTTGTGGAGAGTGGACGTAGATCAAGCTTGATCGAACCATTAAAAATCTTGTGTTCTTATTCTTGTGATTTAGAGTGTGTGAGTTTGTTGCATATTGTTCTAGTGTTCGTGTGATACTCGTTCTGACCTAACAACTGGTATCAGAGCTTAGGCTATTGATCGATTCACACGAACTAGTAGCAAATCGAGGTGAAGAAGATACCTGTCGGGACTAGGGTTCCGATTGAAGACGTTGTTCATCTTCGTTGTTGGAGATCACGACTAGGGTTTCAGTAACCCAGTAGCCGCCGTCGTCATTCATCTTCCCGCCGCTAGCATAGCCGACGCCTAGGGTTCCAAATTAGAGACCATTTTGCTGAATATCGCATCTAGGGTTCCCAAAATCGAAGACGGTTTCAATTGTGCGTTTGAGTCGCCTGATTTTGTGAAGCTGTGGAGCAGGGTGCGTCTAGGAAGAAGAAGAATACATTTTTTCTTTGTTTCTTTTAGGGAAAATCAAGTTTCCCTTATTTGCTAAAAGACCCCTCAACCTTGAACAAAAGGATCACATCACCTACCATTATCATCCATCGCCATTCAAAGCTCGAAATAGATAAGGTTTATCATTTCTTTTGATTGCTTCCGCTAGTATAAATATCCTTTAGCAGTACGAACTCGTTTAGTTTGTAGCAGTTGATAATTATTTGTTAAAAATGGCAGAAGATAGTAAAATCAAGATTAACAAGTTTGATGGTAGTGATTATGGATTTTGGAGAATGCAAATTGAGGATTTGTTGTATCAAAAGGGTTTGCATTTGCCTATGTTGGGACAACAATCAGATGACATGTATGATGAAGAATGGAAGTTGTTGGATAGACAAGCTTTGGGTGTGGTTAAGCTTTCCTTGGCAAAGAGTGTTGCATATAACATTGTCAATGAAACAACTACGTATGGTGTATTGAAAGCTTTGTCCAACATGTATGAAAAACCATCTGCTTCAAACAAAGTATTCCTCACCCGACAATTGGTTAACACCAAGATGAATGAATGCATGTCGGTTACCTCTCACATAAACGAGTTTAACTCGATAATCTCTCGTTTAGCCTTAGTTGAAATAAAGTTTGATGATGAAGTACATGCGCTCCTCAAACTTTAAAATATTTAAAGATACGACGTTTTTAATATTTAATATACAAAATTACATTTATTTAATCTATGTAATACACATGGTTTTTAAAGATCTAACTCTTTTTTAGATTAATTCGATACGTGTAATATACTAGGTGATACGTGGTTGAAAACCGGTATTCGTTATTGCGTAACTTTGTGTTTTTACAATAGTTTCAATCTTGAATAGCCTACTTTTAATTAGATTTGTGTTATGCAGGTTTAACGAAGTTTAAGGAGCTTTTCGGGAGCTTTACGAGTCATCGGGTCGAAAACGGGAGCACCGGAACGCATTACGGATCAAACGGGAGCGAAACAAGCAAAATCAGAAAGTGGGGTTTTGAGAGCCCGTCGCCGACGGGTCCCAAGCCGTCGGCGACGCCCTTCGGATAAGCCCGTCGGCCTCAATTTCCCGTATCCAGACTCATAGCCCATCGGAGAAAAAGCAGAAAACCATAGCCCGTCGGCGACGGGGTCAGGCCCGTCGGCGACGGGTAGCGCTTTGCTGAAACGCGATTTGTTGTGTTTTGGGGATGGATCTCGATTCTAATTGGCCAAGGGACATGAAAGTCGGGAGTTACACTCACTTTTGAGTTTTGGAACTTGATCTTGGAGCCATTATCATCCACTATTCACCTACCATTCCATCACGATCATCTCTACAACCCGAATCATCATCATCCATCTCACAATCAATCATCAAAACCCTAGTTCATCCAATCCATCTTCCCTCTCACCATCAATCATTCCATAAACCCTAATTCTCCACCATTCCTTCATCCTACAAGCATCAAGATGACTCCATCCGCATTCCAAACATCCGGTGATCAAGTTGCATCAACCATGAGCGGCTAATCATCTCGGTTTCACCCCGGTGTAGGTAGTTGTTAATTTTAGGGTTTTAATTTGTTCGTGTTTCATCTTAGTGACAATTTGTATTTGGTTTTTGAAACTTTTGACAATAGTATTACATTTGTTACGAATTCGTGAATTGTCGAACGATGTTAAAAGTTATGACTTTGCGAAACGGTGATATGTAATTGTACGTTGCCATTGTTAGGATTTACTTGTGTTGATTACAAAGTGTCTTTTTGTCCGTTCTTCGGGACGTTGATAGCTAGTAGCACCTAAGTCACGGTACACTAAATCCGTTAATCGAATGCATTTGAGTTGAAACTAAAACTTGTAGAAAGCCTAGATTAATAATTACCGAAACCGGGTGTGATTCCTTTTTATTATTATTGTTCTAGTAATCACTTTTCTTACAATTGTTAATTAGTAGTTGTTACTCATTTTCATCAAATCATCTAGTTTAAAATCATATCTTCCAAATAAACAAAAACACAAAAGTATTCTAGTAAGCTTCATAATCTTGACACAATTATTTAATTCATTTGAATCCACACACAAACCACATACTCTTCGTGGATCGACCCCTTACTACCACTAACACATTGTTAAGGGTAATTTGGGCTTATAAATATTATCTTTGACCGGAGCGCGACACTTCGATCAAATTTTGGCGCCGTTGCCGGGGAGTGCGTGCGCTTTGTGTTTGGATATTTGTTTGAATTTGTGTGATTATCTGTTTAAATTGTTTAGGTTTCTTTTTGTACTTGTCTTTTTCCTTGTTACGCGGGGTGTGTTACTTGTGCAGGTTACAGGTGGTGCATGCATATGCGGAACTCCGGGAGGACTTCACCTCTAGTCTACGAACCGGAAATCGAAAGAGTCGCAAGAAGAAACCTAGCAAGCCGGTTAGAAGCAACACTTTCCTCTAATCAAACCAACCAAACACCACCACTCACACCGACCGTTGAAACCGATTCAATGGCGAACCAAAACTCCAACCCAAACCAGAATCAATATCAATACCGAAGCAATTTCAATCCCGCCCAAAACGTCCAACCTAAACCTCAAGAGCAACCGGGTGGTAACGTCAACGCTAGACCACCCACTCCACCTTTCCGAAACCAAAATCCCAATAACACCCAACGAACACCCTAACAACAAACCCTTCATCGAAAAGCGTCATTACCCATCAACCTTGATGATCGGAATGTCAACTCCGATCGTAGAGGTAATCGTGATCGCGACAATCCCGCGAATGAAGACCCATTTTTCAACATCGACGACTTGAGAAATGCAATCCCCGATGATGAACCTTATAGTGTTCCCAGTTATCAATCGACGGAACATGTAAGCATTCATACAGAAAATTCGGATGATGGGGGTTACTATGATGATCGAGTGGATGATGATGAAGATTGGGGATACATTAATAGGGGTAATATCTACAATGCAAGAGAGTACGAAGATGAAGAGTTTGGCTATCAAAATGCCAATTACGTTGGGGAGGATGATTATGGTTACGGGAATAGAAGGAATGACGGTTACGAAAATAACCGCCAACCACGAAACAACCACCAACGAAACTGGAATAATGGGTTTTACAACAACAACAATGCTAACCCTAACCGGATTCCTCGTTTCGTGGGAGGTGGTCATCAAGGGGGTAATCGAGGTGGAAATCGGAGAGACGATAGAAGAGATGTTGGAAGGGGTGAGAGAAGGGATGAGAGACGTGATGAAAGAAGAAATGATCGAAGAGATGATAGAAGGGATAACCGGAGAATGGATGATCAAGAAGTTAACGGTCCTTATCGTCGTCAACAACCTCCACGGGGAGTGAATGACCGTTTCAGGCCTATTGTCACTGAAAACGATTCACCAATCGTTTGTGAGCGAAGGATGTTTGATTGTAAACCTCATTACATCAACATACTTCCTCACTTCAATGGGAGATCCAACGATGAACCGTACACACATTTGGCGGAATTTTCTTCTATTTGTAGCACTACTGGGGGGCACAACTTTGCGTTAGAAGAAGTCAAACTTCGTCTGTTCCAATTCTCATTGAAAGACAAAGCGAAGCAATGGTTCCTTACCCTCCCGGCCAATAGCATCCGCACATGGGGAGAAATGCAACAAGCATTTTTAGATGAGTACTATTCTATGGCGAAGACCGATGATGCTCGGGATGAAATTAGGTCTTTTCGCCAATTATCGGGTGAGCCATTGCATGAGGCATTCACTCGATTCAAAGAAATGATGCGGAGATGCCCACATCATCAAATCGAGAAGTGGGAGTTGGTTAAGTGCTTTGTACGGGGTCTAGATGACACAACATGGAATCGTCTCGAGTCGACAAGTAATGGGACTCTTTTGAGCAACCATGAAGACGATGATTGGGAGTTTTTAGAGCGGATGAGTAAGCGATCAAAAGAGAAAGAATCGGCCAATAGAGCTAAAAAACATCCCGTTTCCCGGTCACTTCCCGATCTTGACTCTAAAGATCGGATTTCTACTCTAGAGCGGGAATTGGCTCGAATGAAGAAGAAGGAAGTTAATGCGGTCCAGTTTGATGCGTGTGAGGAATGTGGTGATATCGGACATAGAGCGGAACAATGTCCAACAGGACCGGAGGAAGTCAATCAAGTGTATGGAGATAGGAAGCAATATGACATGAACTCTAACACTTACCATCCGAGTTTGAGAAATCACCCCAATTTCCGATATGGTAACGCTTCAAATCAAATGAACCCGAACTTCCAATCAGGTAATCAAGGAGGTCAAAGCAGGTCATCATATCAAAACCGCCAAGGTGGTAACCAAGGAGGTTACCAACGAAATTATAACCAAGGGTACCAAGGTAGGGATAACAATTACCAAGGTGGGTACCAACGGAATTACAACAATCAAGGCGGCAATGGAAGTGGGTCGAACAATCAAACCGGTGGTGATGACTTGAGTGCCAAGATGGATGCCTTGCCGAACATGCAAAAAGAATCTCAAAGCAACATAAAAGAGTCTCACAATGATATCAAAGAGATGAAGAAGACAAACGAGATTCGAGATAAAGCACATGAGGCATTGGCGAAACAAGTGGGCCAACTAGCGGAAGAAGTGGCTCAGATAAAGGGAAGCATGGGGAAGCTTCCAAGCGACACCACGGTAAACCCTAAGCATCAAGGGTCGAGCTCGAGAAACACACGTGAGGTACATTTAAATGAAATTTCTTTACGTAATGGTCGAGTCATAGATAATGGTGTCAAACCACTATCACCCCAATTTGTTGAAGGGGTGGTGGAAGATGCTAGTGATGATGAGCATGAGCATGAGGATGGTCAAACGGGTCAAAATAAAAATGATTTGAAGAAGAACAATGTTACTCCCGTTGTGACCATCCCCGTCCCCAAGGCTAAGGAAAAGGGTGTGGAGGCTAATACCGCCCCTTATCCCGAAGCATTGAAGGGACCCATGAAAAAGGTTGTGAACAAAAGAGGTCCGCAACAAGAAGAGTTGTTGGAAATTTTCAAACAAGTCAAAATCAACTTACCTCTTTTGGATGCAATTAAACAAGTACCGTCGTATGCTAAGTACTTGAAAGATTTGTGTACCCAAAAACGCACTCACAAATTTCCAAAAAAATTAGATTTAACCGAAAACGTGAATTCGATTCTTTCAGGTGCACTTCCACCTAAGCTTCAAGATCCGGGCGCGCCTATCATTTCAGTTCAAGTAGGCGATTTTAAAATCAACCGGGCGCTTCTAGATCTTGGTGCTAGCATGAGCATTCTACCGGGTAGCTTGTATGACCAATATGAGTTTGGTCCACTTCAATCGTCGAACACCACCGTGGTGTTAGCCGATTTGACACCCAAGCTACCCCGTGGAGTTGTTTCAGATGTGATAGTGAAGATCGAGGATTTTTACTATCCGGTGGACTTTCTCGTACTTGATTATGTGGCCAAGGACCCAACCAAACAACCTACGGTGATTTTGGGTCGACCATTCTTAGCAACTGCAAATGCTCAAATTGACTGCAGAACAGGAACGGTTGACATGACATTTGGAAACCGAAGGTTGAGGTTACATGTTTTTTTCCGGACTAATGAGCCCTCCTGTTGATTATGAATGCTATATGGCAGACATTGTTGACACGTATATACCTCTTTACGACACAGTCGTTTATGGGGAAAACACAATGGAGGATTGTTATATGTTTGACAGGTCACAGGTGGAGGTGGAGAGAAGCATCGACGAGGAGGTGAAGAGTTTGGAGGTGCTTGCGGTTCGAGAAGGAAAACCGACATGGACGCACCAAGTTGAAAGCCTACCGGAGAGCATTGACACTAAATTAAAGCCGTCTTTAGTAGAGCCTCCGGAGGTTGAGTTGAAGGCATTGCCGAAGCATCTTAAGTACGCTTATGTTGGAGAAGGCAATACACTCCCGGTTATTATTGCATCGAATTTAACCGTGGAGCAAGAGGAAAAACTGATGGAGGTGTTGGTCACCAATCGAGCGGCGATTGGATGGACCATTGCGGATTTGAAGGGTATTAGTCCCTCGGTGGTGATGCACAAAATCATCACGGAAGAGAATGTGACTCCCGTTCGACATGCACAAAGGAGGTTAAATCCGAACATGCGGGAGGTTGTGAAGAAAGAAGTGCTGAAGTGGCTTGATGCGGGTATCATTTACCCGATCTCGGATAGCCAATGGGTGAGCCCAACACAGACGGTTCCCAAGAAAGCGGGTATACAAGTCGTCAAAAATGACACACGTGAAGAGGTAGCCACCCGGCCGGTAACTGGGTGGCGAATTTGTATTGATTATAGGAAGTTGAACACCGCAACTTCCAAAGATCATTTTCCTTTACCGTTCATAGATCAAATAGTTGAGAAATTGTCGGGGCAAAAATTTTATTGCTTCTTAGATGGCTATTCCGGTTATAACCAAATTGCCATCCATCCAGAAGATCAATCAAAGACTACGTTTACATGTCCCTACGGTACATTCGCATTTAGGCGAATGCCGTTTGGATTATGTAACACTCCCGCCACCTTCCAAAGGTGCATGATGAGTATCTTCTCAGATATGGTGGGAAAGTCTTTGGAAATCTTCATGGATGATTTCTCAATTTTTGGATCATCTTTTGAGGCTTGTTTGGACCAACTAGATAAAGTGTTAAAAAGATGTGTTGAGACTAGTTTGGTCCAAAGTTGGGAAAAGAGCCATTTTATGGTTCAAGAGGGAATTGTGTTGGGACACGTGGTGTCAAGTCGGGGGATAGAGGTTGATCATGCTAAGGTACAAGTTATATCTACTTTACCGTATCCCACGACTGTTAAAGGTGTTAGGTCATTTCTAGGTCACGCGGGGTTTTATAGGCGGTTTATTAAGGGTTTTAGTGATATAACAAAGCCTTTATATAATTTGTTGTTAAAGACCAACCGTTTGATTTCAATGAAAATTGCCAAAATGCTTTTAACAATTTGAAAGGGAAGTTAGTGGAGGCCCCAATCTTGCAATCGCCAAATTGGTCTTTACCTTTTGAAATTATGTGCGATGCAAGTGATTATGTGGTGGGGGCCGTGTTGGGACAACGGGTTGACAAGAAACCCGTTGCCATATACTACGCAAGTAAGACTCTTTCGGATGCGCAATTGAATTACACAACCACCGAAAAAGAGCTACTTGCGGTGGTATATGCATTGGATAAATTTCGGTCTTACATATGGGGTAGTAAAGTGATTATTTACTCTGATCACACTGCAGTTAGGTACCTCATGGAGAAGAAAGATGCAAAGCCGAGGTTAATCCGATGGGTGTTGTTGCTCCAAGGGTTTGATTTGGAGATACGGGACAAGAAAGGCATTGAGAATGTGGTAGCGGACCACTTGTCCCGATTGATGGTTGAAGAGGATCCGAAGGCCTTAGAAATCAATGAGTCTTTCCCAGATGAGCATATAATGAAATTAGATAAATTGCCATGGTATGCTAACATTGTCAATTATCTTGTTACAGGTGATATGCCGGCACATTGAGATAGACGGAAAAGGCAACACTTCATGTCCCAAATCAAATACTATCGGTTGGAAGAACCGCATTTGTGGAAGGAGTGTGCGGATCAAGTTATAAGAAGATGCATTGATGACGAAGAGATTCCAAGCGTGTTGCAGCATCTACACTCGTTTGCATGTGGTGGTCACTTTAGTGGTCACAAAACGGGTCATAAAGTGTTAAATAGTGGTCTTTATTGGCCTACCATTTTCAAAGATGCAAATGAGTTTGCCAAAAATTGCATAGAGTGCAAAAAATTAGGGGGTATTTCAAAAAGGGATGAGATGCCAATGCAACCAATCCTTGTAGTCGATGTTTTCGATGTATGGGGTATTGATTTCATGGGCCCATTCCCCAATTCCTATGGCAACGTGTACTCTTGGTGGCCGTTGACTATGTGTCGAAATGGGTCGAAGCAATCGCCACCAAGACAAACGACCATTCCGTGGTTTGTAATTTTGTCCAAACTAATATTTTTTCAAGGTTTGGGATTCCTCGTGTCATCATAAGTGATGGAGGATCTCATTTTAAAAATTTTCGGTTTAGAAAACTTCTAAAACGGTTTGGTGTTGACCATAGGATTGCTACCCCCTATCACCCGCAAACAAGCGGGCAAGTTGAGGTGTCAAATAGGCAAATCAAAGAGATTTTGCAAAAGACCGTGCGGGCGGACCGTAAGGATTGGTCAATTAAGTTGAACGATGCTCTATGGGCCTACCGTACAGCACATAAGACACCCATAGGCACCACACCTTACCGGTTGGTTTACGGTAAAAACTGCCATTTACCGGTTGAACTTGTGCACAAATCGTTATGGGCTATTAAAGAGGTTAATGTGCAATATGATGATGCAGGTAAGGAACGGAAGCTCAAGTTATGTGAGTTGGAGGGGCTAAGGGAGATGGCATATGAATGCGCGTCTAAGTATATGGATGGGATGAAACGAGCGCATGATGCCAAGTTGAGAAAGAAAGAGTTTGAAGTGGGTCAAAAGGTGTGGCTCTACAATTCGAAGCTCAAGTTCTTTCCCGGGAAGCTCTGGAGCAAATGGATGGGACCCTATGTTATCACCCGGGTCGGACAATTGGGTGATGTTACTATCGAGGACCCGAAGGATGGGGTACGACAAACGGTAAATGGTCATCGGCTAAAACCGTTTCTTGACGGTAACGAAAAAGTAGATGAAAACAAAGAATCGGTGAGTTTCGTGGTAAGCATACCGGTTTATGAGGTCGAGTGATAAGGACCGGTAATATTTTGTGTAAAGTTATGTATAATTATTTAATTGTTTGTGTGTTTTAGATATAATCGTTTTCGTGTGATACTAATCTCTCTTGATTGTGTGAAGTCCGGACATTCTGAACGGGTCGTGAAGACACAAGGTATGTGTTTAGGTTTTGTTTTGTGCATTGAGGACAATACACGACTTTTCGGGGGGTGGTAGGGCTGTAACGATTTTCGCAATTTTTGAAAATTTAACTCATAAAAAATCACAAAAAGATTTTTAATAATTTTTAGGAATTTTTATTGTACATAGTCCCTTTATTAAAAGTTAATAAAATTCCCTCTATTTTTCATAAAAAAAAATTTGGAAAAATAAAAAACTTGGCAAATCACAACCCGTCGGCGACGGGGTGGTGCCCGTCCCGGACGGGCTCTCAATTAACCCGTCGGGTGCATTTTTTCCCGTATCCAGGTATTTAACCCGTTGGCACCCCGCATCATTTTCCTTGCCCGTCGGCGACGGGGTGGGACCCGTCGGCGACGGGTTACCAATTTTCTTCCGATGCCAGTTCGTGGTTAGGTGTTAAACCCGACTTCCTTATTTCACCTAATCAAACACCAACAAAACTCAACATGAACCACAAATTCGGTCCATAACTCTCCTACATCATTCAAAACCCTCAAAATTTCTGTTTTCTCTCTCCCAACATCACCTTTCCCCTTCATCTTCTTCACAAAATTCTCCAAAACCCTAAAACCTTCAAGCTTTCATAACTTTCTCAAATCTTCACCAAATCAACTGATTTTTGAGTCCATCTTGGGTAATTTTTCAAGAGGAACAAAACCCCCAACACGGTTTTCATCAATTCTTGCTATTTTGTAAGATTTATGGGCGTGTGAGTTAGGGTTTTTGAAAGGGTGTTCATCAATCTACTTGTTTTACATCTTTTCACAGTTTTTCTTGTTCCAACAACACAAAGGTATGGATTCTCCTTAAATTTATGCTTGATTTTCATATAGTTAGTGTTTTTCTTCCGAAATTTTAAACTTTTTAGTTTAAGAGTAGGTTGTTTAGACAATGTGTGTTGATCTAGCATGATTTTAAGTATGATTAGTTGTTATGAATGGAATTTGAGTATGTTATAAATATAGTGAAGTAATTACACTTGTTATACACATGATTGAACATGAAGGTGATGTTGAATATATTGTCGAAATTATAAGAAATTGTAAGTGCAACAATGAAATTGATAAGTAGATGATAAAATTGGCGACTTTGGAAGTTTAAAAATGCAATTTTACTTTCACTTGTTAATTTTTCAACATCACATCTCATGTTCAAAGTTTGAGAGTCTAATGAAGGTTGAGTTTTTATTGATGTTGCTTGTTTGTGATTGTAGTTATGGCTGGTGGTAAGAGGCAAAGGACTACAGGCCAAGCGTCATCATCAGGGGTCGGTTCTTCTTCCGGTTTAATACCGAAGAAGTGGGAGCAACTAAGCTCTGTAGAGGAGAATGATGCAAGATTGTATAGGCAGGATTGGGAGTGGGCGAAGTTTAGGGATAGCCAAAACGCTAGAATTTGGGATGATGAGAAAAACAAACCGTTATCGGGTTATCAAGACAGGAAGTTAGAGGCTAAGTTATGGAAGTGGAAGATGGTGAATAATGTGAACACTTCAGTCCCAGACAGGATAATATGTGAACGAGTTGTGAACGTTGAAGAATTTTATCAGATTGGGATTGTGCAGATGTTCGAACGGTTAGGTTGGGAAAGTGTTCTTGAATGGTGTGAAGATAATACATCCAGGGTGTATTTAGCGGAGGTATGTGAAGGGTTATCTACCTTAAAGCTCATGAAAAAGAATGAACCTCCATCACAATGGAAGTTGGTGGGAAAGACTACTCGAGGGAACATGACAATGTCCTTTGAGACATTGAATTGTATTGCGCGTTTCGACTCCTTGGGAGTACAAGCATATGATTATCCACCCATCGAGCGTTTTTTGGATAATCATATGAACAATGATGATCCCGAGCAACTGATAAAGGTTACTTTACCGTTCAACAAAGGGGGAGAAGCAAAAAGAAAGCAAATGTCGCTTGAGGGAAAGATTCTTCAAGGGATTTCTGTTGAAAACATCTTGGCGAGGTTTGGTGATCGTGGAGGTGTTAGAGTGAGTGACTGTAGGGTGGTGCACGATTTGCTTTATGGAACCCCAACATTGTCATGGAGACACATAGTGATGATGAACACGTGGGCTACTAGGGACTCGTCCCAGAGGCGTTTTATTCCATACGCACGCCTCATTAGCGCCATGATTGTGCAACAAAATTGGTTACCCCCGGAATCACTATGGGTTTCTAAGCCGTTGGAGGAATTTAACATGGCGTACATGAGGAAGAATTGGAGGATAGAGGTTAAATTCTCGAGGAACAAGTATATTGTGACCGATAATTTGGGTAACAATTATGAGTTTCTTACTTCAGGGGCACCACCAGCATCGGAAGAAGATGAGGAAATGGGGGATAAAGAGGAGGAAGCTGCACCCTCTGGTCCACAAAGATCTAGACAGAGATACATGCGGCCACATAGGGAAATCAATGCAGATGTGCCGGGCTTTGTGACCATGAGACGGGTGCCCTCCTACAAAAATTTTGATCGGGGACAGCAGGAGATATATGACAATGTCTCTGCTTGCATAGGTGAAGGTAGGGAGTATAACCAAAAGAGGGAAGCTTGTGAAGGGTCCCATGGACCCTCAATGCAGGAGTATTGGGCAGCTCAAGAAGCCCATCGGGAGAGAATGAACAAGTTTGTGGAGGAGCAAGAACTGTTTCAAGCAATGCAAAGATCACACATGGAACAGTTGGCGAAGATGCAAGAGGATGAGGCAGCCCGAAGACGGGCATGGGAAGAAGCAGAGGCAACGCGTCGACATGAAGAAAGAGAATTGAACCGACGCCGCTGGAGTGCCTTGTATGTCTCTCAACAAATGGCGATTAATAACGCCAAAGTGCTCCACGATCAGGAGCGGCACCAAAGAGACTACCAAGCCGGCCTCCCATATGCCGAGCACTCGGGGTGGACAAATTACCCCGACCTTCCTCACCCACAAGGCCCATCCGACCCGACTCCGCATTGGCCCGAAGCGGTAGGGTCTAGCTTTGTCCTGATCCCGTACCAACCGCCGCCTCAAGGGGAGCAAAGTCCCCTCGATAACTATAGGGAGATGTTCGAGGCTCTCACTGGTTATCCATACCAACCCAACCCGCCAGTGGATCCAAACGAGCGATATCAGCAGTAGAGGTATGGTATATTTTATGTTGTTGTTGTTGTTGTATATTTTGTTCCTTTATTTCTTGTCGTTTTTATTTAATTTCTGCCTACTTAAATGAACGTTGTGGGTGTGTTCCCTATATAACCCTCACGAGACCTCTCGTCCTCCCAAGCTATTGGGGGGTTTAAAAGGGCTTGTTGCATAAGCTAAATGCAACCGTGATTCCTACGAAAGTGAGTTAGGTTTGTTGTTGTTGTAAAATATTTTCCACATAAATCGAAGTAAAATAATGCATGGCTTGGTAATGTGTTCATAAAAAGGGTAGAACTACGTAACTAACAAATTTTGATGGTTGTGAGAAACATGCTTCTACACAAGGATTAGAATTTGTAGGTACAACATGTTCACGGGACAACCATTTTTAGGAAGAGACGAAGGAGATATGAGCATCAAGCGATAAAAATCAGGTGCATGTGTTTCTTTTTACTTTGATTGTTAGTTAGGAATAAGTGGATTGTAATTTGTATTTTAATTTCCGAGGTGAAAAGTTAGGAAGGTTAGTCGTGTCACATCCCTTGTGCATTTTTAAAACTCTAGTTCTTACACATTGAGGACGATATGTACTTTAAGTGTGGGGATGGGGGAGTAGTAAAAGTTTTCGATTTTTGACCCGTTCATTTAAACACTACACATTGAGGACAATGTTTACCTCAAGTGTGGGGATGGGGGAAAATTTCAAAAATTTTTCAAAAATTTCTTGTTTCAAAACCGATCTTAAAAGCACAAGTAACCAAGTCAACGAGGGATGGCACAACCCATTTGGTCTTTTGTCATGGTCAAGTTCAAATTAATAGCATGACGGGTATTTAGCGGGTGGTTAATTGGGAATAATCCGCCTAAGAAACTAGTATATCATGCATATCACATATCATACCCTTATACGTGAGGTTTGAGCCACTTTTATATCATAGAATTGCATTTACATGTTTCTTTGTTGAGTGGACCATTAGTCGCGTATTGTAGAACTTGCAACTTTTGATACGTTCGAGACCATAGACCGAATACAAGAACGAGAATGATTAAGGCATTAGGTAAACCTTTTCCCTTTACACCATTTTTATATCCTTACCAAAAAATTATCCCCTAGTAGCCAACTTTGAGCCTAAACCTTTCGTTTGACAACCCATCTAGCCCATAACCATAAGCCCTTTCTTTTTAAACCCGTGTGATAAAAATTCGAGTATAGGTGTTTTAGTTGTAAAGTTGTGAATTGAAAAAGAAAAAAAACAAAAGATGTTGCGAAAAAGAATAAAAAACCATTGAGAAAAATCCAAAAATATGTGTTTCTAGTTATTGAATAAAAGGCGAAAATCATTGCCTTGGAGTTGACGTTTATAGTGTACTTGAGTTTAGAATAGTTGCGTTGTAATAAAGATCGAATTTTCATCACCTTAGCCATTTTAAAATATCCTATTCCCTACCCTTAGCCTAGCCCCGTTACAACCCTTTAAAGACCTTTTGACTTGTGCTTAGTATTCGTGATCGGTGGTGGAGAATGATTTAGTTGCAAGCCTATGCGGGTACGTGTTCTAACCGGTTTTGAGTGATTAATTGATTGTAGTGCTAATACATTATACATATTAGCCAAATTTTAAGCCGAGTGGAGAGAACATTGTGAGGGATATGCATGACTTGTTAGTTTTACGGGCGGGTTAATCTTGGATACCCATTATTATATGTGATTGTTCACTTTACCGGTAAATATGTGGAGATTGTAAAGAATGTGAACTTTTGTATGACAATAGACCTTAACCCTTGTCTCGGGGATGGGATGTGTATTCGTTGTTCGACCCACGTGAAAGTGAAAAACAGATTTGCTTGAGGGCAAGCAAAAGACAAATGTGGGGATGTGATACGTGGTTGAAAACCGGTATTCGTTATTGCGTAACTTTGTGTTTTTACAATAGTTTCAATCTTGAATAGCCTACTTTTAATTAGATTTGTGTTATGCAGGTTTAACGAAGTTTAAGGAGCTTTTTGGGAGCTTTACGAGTCATCGGGTCGAAAACGGGAGCACCGGAACACATTACGGATCAAACGGGAGTGAAACAAGCAAAATCAGAAAGTGGGGTTTTGAGAGCCCGTCGCCGACGGGTCCCAAGCCGTCGGCGACGCCCTTTGGATAAGCCCGTCGGCCTTAATTTCCCGTATCCAGACTCATAGCCCGTCGGAGAAAAAGCAGAAAACCATAGCCCGTCGGCGACGGGGTCAGGCCCGTCGGCGACGCGTAGCGCTTTGCTGAAACGCGATTTGTTGTGTTTTGGGGATGGATCTCGATTCTAATTGGCCAAGGGACATGAAAGTCGGGAGTTACACTCACTTTTGAGTTTTAGAACTTGATCTTGGAGCCATTATCATCCACTATTCACCTACCATTCCATCACGATCATCTCTACAACCCGAATCATCATCATCCATCTCACAATCAATCATCAAAACCCTAGTTCATCCAATCCATCTTCCCTCTCACCATCAATCATTCCATAAACCCTAATTCTCCACCATTCCTTCATCCTACAAGCTTCAAGATGACTCCATCCGCATTCCAAACATCCAGTGATCAAGTTGCATCAACCATGAGCGGCCAATCATCTCGGTTCACCCCGGTGTAGGTAGTTGTTAATTTTAGGGTTTCAATTTGTTCGTGTTTCATCTTAGTGACAATTTGTATTTGGTTTTTGAAACTTTTGACAATAGTATTACATTTGTTACGAATTCGTGAATTATCGAACGGTGTTAAAAGTTATGACTTTGCGAAACGGTGATATGTAATTGTACGTTGTCGTTGTTAGGATTTACTTGTGTTGATTACAAAGTGTCTTTTTGTCCGTTCTTCGGGACGTTGATAGCTAGTAGCACCTAAGTCACGGTACACTAAATCTGTTAATCGAATGCATTTGAGTTGAAACTAAAACTTGTAGAAAGCCTAGATTAATAATTACCGAAACCGGGTGTGATTCCTTTTTATTATTATTGTTCTAGTAATCACTTTTCTTACAATTGTTAATTGGTAGTTGTTACTCATTTTCATCAAATCATCTAGTTTAAAATCATATCTTCTAAATAAACAAAAACACAAAAGTATTCTAGTAAGCTTCATAATCGTGACACAATTGTTTAATTCATTCGAATCCACACACAAACCACATACTCTTCGTGGATCGACCCCTTACTACCACTAACACATTGTTAAGGGTAATTTGGGCTTATAAATATTATCTTTGACCGGAGCGCGACACTTCGATCACTAGGTTTTTAAGGATGTAATTTTTTATTATTTGGTAGATTTATTCAACCCGATTATACACGGGTTTTTTTTAAAGATACGACGTTTTTAGCATTTAGTATACAAAATTACATCTATTTAATCTGTGTAATACACATGGTTTTTAAACATATAACTTTTTTTATTATTTGATATATAAAATTACATTTATTTAACCCGTACAATATACGAAGTTCATAAAGATATAACTTTTTATTATTTAATACATAAAATTACATTTATTTAACTCGTGTAAAACACGGGGTTCTAACCTAGTTATAATATAATATAAATAGTTAGAGATAACACTGTTAACTAATTATACGATTCTCAACGCATTTAAATGATAGTGTAATGGAAATTTTCGTTCATATCAACGTAGAATTTCTTTTCATAAGTTCATTCTTCATGCTGACGCTTAAACTATTTTTTTAGTAAAGATTGTATTTAAGAACTATGTATATGTATACTGTTTTGGATATGGTATGTATTACTAATTCAATTTTATAACTTTAATAAAAATATGCACGAAAATATATTATATTTGACTCTACAAAATTTACGTCGAAATATAAACCATCTTGAATGTATATAGACACGTATATATATTAAAATAAGCACTTAAAACTCGAGGGGTTTAAAGTGACATTTCATAAAGTTTTTATAAAGTAAAAAGGAGCTTAAGTGTAAAAATTGAAAGTTAGGAGGTTAAAGTGGAAAAAAGAAAAAAAAAGGAAATAAAGTTATTGTAGCTCCAATATGACGGACGCTACAATAACCTAAGTTGTATTTTTATAGTATTTATAATTATAATTATAATATAATATAATATAATTTATATTTATAATATAATATAACTTACAATGCAACATAAATAGTTAGAGATAACACTATTTATTAAATTATACGATTCTCAACGCATTTAAATTATTGAGTAATGAAAATTTTCGTTCATATCAATGTAGAAAATTATACGATTCTCAACGTATTTAAATGATAGTGTAATGGAAATTTGGTTCTTATCAACGTAGAATTTCTTTTCATAAGTTCATTCTTTATGCTAGCGTTTAAACTATTTTTTTTAGTAAAGATTGTATTTAAGAACTATGTATATGTAGATTAAGGATCCTGTAAAAAGTGGCAAATGTATAAGTAGTGTAAAAAATATTCTAATGATGATAAGTGTCCATCAATTATATTAATGAATAAGGCTAATAATGTAATTTGCTCTCAAAATCAATTAAAATCAATTAAGGATTAATGAATAAGGCTAATAATGTATTTTGCTCTCAAAATCAATTAAAATCAATTAAGGAATATGTGTTAACCATTTTAGGAAACAAATTTGTTTCCTAAAATTTATACATCTGATCGTTTTAAATAAAACTAGCTTAAGACCCCGTGTGTTACACGGGTGGTCTAAAAAAATATTATTTAACGGTGTTTTCATAAATCTTGTAATGAAAGATTTGTTTCAGTATTAGTACTAAAGTAAATATAAAATTACACTTAATAAAAATAAATGAATATGAAATGTGACTTGGACGTAATAAAACTGGCTGGATTTTTGGTGATTAATGCACTTTGGTCGTTTTTTTTCACGTGATACTCAATGTGACTTAGACGTTATAGCTTCGGCTCATCGGGTTTGTTTCTTTTTTTGACCCATTACATGACCAAGCCCATTTGCCACAGATTGGTGTCTATAGACCACAACCACCGTGGCACGGAACCCATAACCCCACTGTACGTGTGTTATATACAATATGTGTACAAAGTAGACCAAACATGTACACACGGTTTGATCTCGACCCGAATTACAACATAACGTTCATAGACTGCCGCAACAAAAGAAAAAAAAAGTTGACATTTAAATGATTCAAAACGATAACTCATCAAATGTAATTATAAATAGGTGTGATGAAAAAGAAGAATTATAAATATAAATTTTAAAGTGAAAAAAATGTTTTGCTATATATGTAAATATTAAATTATAATGAACTGATAGTTATGTAAGATTAAAACCCAAATTTACACACAACACTATGGTACACATATATCAAGAAATTAAAAGAAACATCAAAAACAAAAATAGGATCCGAAATCAAAGAACACTTAATTTTACACTCAATGTCATGGTGTTTTGTAAAAACTTAATTTTACACTCAATGTCATGGTCAACACATAGAGCAAGAACAGACATTGAGAACATCATTGATAAGATTCGGATGCTCTTGCAAGTAGAAATGAACAACTTTATAATAAAGCTCAACATTTGCCACTTTAACAACAATATCTTTAAACAGCATATGATCCCAAGCGTCAGGAGAATGATTCATGACGGTCGATATTATTCTCTACTTTGATAGTACTCGCTTACTTCTTCCATATCATCCACCTACAAATTTTACAGACAACTTCAGATATCAATTCAGAATTCTAAAATTATAAAAAAAATGCTACAAAGAAAAGAGTCCTGGTGCTCTCTGGCCCCCAAACCGCATAAGGTATGTTTGACTCATGCCATATAAGTAAATCTTCGTTCCCAAAATCATTGAACTTCTACATATCCTCGACAAAGATGCATATTAGAATACTTTCCAATATACTTACTGAAATAACGAACCCAAATTGAAAGTTCTATTATTTGGACTTTTCGAACTAATTCACATTATACCCTTCAATCAAATCAGCCGTTTTCGAACCCAAATTTAACAGACAACTTCAGATATCAATTCAGAATTCTAAAATTATAAAAAAAATGCTACAAAGAAAAGAGTCCTGGTGCTCTCTGGCCCCCAAACCGCATAAGGTATGTTTGACTCATGCCATATAAGTAAATCTTCGTTCCCAAAATCATTGAACTTCTACATATCCTCGACAAAGATGCATATTAGAATACTTTCCAATATACTTACTGAAATAACGAACCCAAATTGAAAGTTCTATTATTTGGACTTTTCGAACTAATTCACATTATACCCTTCAATCAAATCAGCCGTTTTCGAACCCAAATTTAACGCGTAATAATTAATTAAGTACGAAACCCGAATATGCGTCTTAATGCAGACATCAACTGTGTGAATTTATTGGCGATGCGTGTCACATGACCAAGATTTCCAACCCGCATTGCATTTCTTTTGGCAGCGGCCAACGTCGGCTGTATTATTAAAAGAAATCGTTAAAAGAAAATCAAACCCGTTTTTATTTTAAATATCATGTGTGAATTACCTGATCAAATTCACTATAAAGGATGGGACTTTTACTCGTTTGCACGTCTTCAATAAAATCGCAATGAACTCCACAATCTGCAAAAAGAAGATACATTAAAAGTCAAGGAAACTAAAATTTCTTTCAAGGCCAGGAGGTATAGCTGCAAGACACACTTACCCAAACTCTAAACTCACTTTAACAAAGTAGCAAAAAAGATGTATGGTAACTTATAACTATGACTTGACCCGATGCTATTTATTTTTAAAACTAACACAAAATTAAGATAGTTAAATATATGAAATATAATAAACTAAAATATATTATCAAATCATACGGTTTATTCTAGTTTTATACGGGCTTTTTTGGTCTAAATCATAGACCAAACTGTTCGCTACAGTTTGAAAAACTCTAAAACCGACCGACCAAAAGTTAAAGTAAAAAACCAATCGTGAAACCGATGACCTGTTTGGATGGTTTCATGGTTTGATATAATGACTGTCCCATAATGTTCCTCCACATAACATTTCTTATGATGTTTCCTTTTCTTCCGAACGGTTGCCGCTCCATCAATTCATCCGTAGGAGGTTTAGTGGCTAACGCAAGTGCTCCTAGTGTATCCATTATCATGTTTACCCATAGTAGCTGAACAACAGTCAGAGGAGCACTTCCTGCAAACATAAAAGTACATTAAAAAAATAAAATTAAAATATTAACAGAAGCTCCACCACCTCCCGGCTCCCTCTAAAGGATAACTGCATAATTACCTGTTAGACAGGCAGAAGAAAAGTTGACAATTAGCGCGACAACATTCACTGTCAGTTGAAACTGCACAAACTACTGTATGTTCACATAAACCGAGCAACCCCACTTTGCCATAGTGACAATTGTGGAAAAATTATCATCTAGAATGATCACATCAGCACTCTCTTTAGCTACCTGGATAATTCAAACCCAAATGAAACTATAGTAATAAACTATTAGCCTTGAACTATGCAGTTAATGCAGTAAAAAACCAGATATCGGTCAAGGACCGATATTTGAGATATAGGTTATCGCGGTGGGATATTGGCAATTTCAATATCATGCAGAATTTATATATATAGAAATTTAACACTAACAATTTAATATACTCTCCTACCATCAACAAACTAACCTTTTGCAACTTGCAAAACACTAACAATTGTACCAAGTAGGAATTGATTAAGACATAAAACACTAACATTTAATAGTAACAATTAATATTTAAAACACTAATAGCAGCAATAAGAAGAAGGACGAATGGTAGAACTAATAAGAAATGTACTGATATCGGGAATATCGGCGATATATGAGTAAATTATCGGTCTATATCACCAATAATATCGGTACCGATATTCTAACCAATACTTGACACCGATATTTTACATGGGTATCGATAACCGATATACCGGTGATATATCACCATATTAACTGCATAAGATTTGAATAATATCCCATCTAATAAGAGGCTAGAATAACTATTACCTCTGTCCCTGCAATTCCTATTGCAAGTCCAATGTCTGCTTCATGAAGTGCTGGAGCATCTAATAAGAGGCTAGAATAACTATATCATTACCTCTGGTAACAGCAACAACCTCCTAAAATGTTGTTCTCAAGTGGTTCACAAGTGTATTCTTATCCATTGGAAAAGATCTTGCCATCACCTTGTAGAATTTAAAATTAAAAAAAAAGAATAAAATTTAATCAAACAGTTTTGAAAAAAAATGACATTAAGGAACTCAAAGGCACCTGAATTTTAGGAACAATTTTAAACAACTCATCCTCGATCTTTTCACGAAAGTCCGGGCCTTCAATGGCTATGCCATCATCTGTTAATATCCCGCATTCTCCAGCAATTGCTTTTGTAGTGTTTATATTATCACCTGTGACCATTCGCATGGTAATGCCAGCGAATCTGCAAATCGCAACAGATTCCTTTACACCTGGACGAACGGGATCTTTAATGCCCACAATCCCGAAGTACACCCCTCAAACGGAATCGGATCTTTGGAATGGAATTCATTTCCCAATTCCTTATAGCAAAGAGTTCTGAGAGCTTCATTCGCTAATAGTTCAATCATTGTATTCAAATGGTTGTGTAATTCTTTATCAAGAGTAACAACCTCGCCACTTTCATTCAGGGCTTTTGACAACATAGAAAGTACCTAGCCTTTACATTTTGAATTATTGAACTATAGCCTTCTCACCTAGACCTTTCTTCCAATCCGATAAATATGCTCAAACATATAAATTTTACTGCTGAAAGTAACATGTAATATAAACAATTCTACTTTTTACAAACTAACTCACAAGATGAAGCTCAACATACAAACATGACAAATAATAAAATTCTATTATGCTCCAAGAATGAAGATTAAATTATTTTAAAATAACAAATTAAGCAATCTATTGGCAAACAAATTGATCCAATTAGGTCTACAGCCAGAGCAACACTCAAAAACAAAGATGCATTTCTGTTTACAACGACACTCAAACCACCAAAACCTGCTAAATCTAAACTATATCAAAATTCTAAAAAACTACTTATTGCATCAATGAAAACTCAAATCACAAAATAACTTGCAAATCATCTAACATACATGGATCGATCGAATCTACAAATCTGGTGCTAACAAATTACGTATAACATGAACGCGGTACAGATCTTACCTCGGGGCGACGATGAAGATTACGCTTGCGATGGAGAGAGAAATTCCGGCGAGTTCATACACTGACTGTTATTTAGATCGGAATTTAGGGATTATCAGTAGTAATTGACATCTGAAAGCGAGTCAAGCACATACCAGGTTAGTTCATACCAAGAATTCAATAATAAACTTTCGAAAACACTAAGCAATCTAACAATCCAACATTGAACAGACAAACTACAGTGATTTCTAGAGTTTTTAATCTCAAAAACCAAATTGAGTTATATAACTAAATAATCAATCTCAATTCACATAAATAATAATGATAATAATACCAGTGCGAACAAAATCGAGTAGTCGCAAAACTCAAAACTAATCGATGCGTAGAAGTAACCATTTGATTGATAAAAAAATAGCGAAGATGAAATCAAACAGTTCGATTTTCCCACTTACTTCAAAACAGGGGTAGCCGATGAAATCTTGAATGTTGGATGCTTCTTAGAAAAAAAATAGTTAAGTTTAATTATTTATAAATGCTTTCGAAAACACTAACCAATCTTATGAGATTTATTACACATTACACACATAATATAGCACCCATTATTTAGTTTACCTTCAGTGAAATTGATGCTTGCCCAGTTGAAAGTGAACAAATCCACATGAGAAGGTTTCCACAACAGTTCATATTACTGAATTTAGGCACAAGTTATCAAAATTTTTGGTTCACATTAATAAACTTGATTAAAAATCACAACGCGTTCAATCAGTCGATTATTAGGCACAAGTTATCACAAGTTCAAATCATAAACATAAAGCACAATCGGTTTAACACTTGTGAATACAATAAATACTTTAATTTTAATAATAAAGCATGCAATTATCTACTTATATGCGCCATGCGTGAAAAACTTACTTTACTCGAAAACATTACACCAGTTAAGGTTTTTTTATTGAGCTTGTATTAAAAAAAGTCTAATTAGGAAATAATCTAATCCATTTGAATTTAGGAGGTTTCATGTAACTAAAAGTACACTTTGGATGTATTTCTATACATTCAACCCATATGACCAGTTAGAGATAAAACATCACCCAAATAAATTCACAAAAAAATGGATTGAAATTTCCACCTCTAAGCAATCATGTAGCAACTACCTTTACAATAAAAGGCAATTTGGTTCAGGAAAGGTATCGCACATAGCTTCACAAGAAAGACACGTTTTGCCTGCAAAAAATTAGTAGAGAAAGACACCAAATTTAAGCTCCATACCACAATATTAAAAAACACAAATCAATCAGCGAAATTTCAAATTTAAAACGAAAGAGATCTTGGATTACACGCATTTATTAAGAGGTTTTGCACAGTCACCAAATCGCGAAGCCCCGCCTTTATTAAAATAAACAGGCTGTTGCTAATTAAACTCAGAACATAAGTGAAATCCCTCATCGTTGTGACCTGGTGCGGCATCTGATTCTTGGTTGGTCATCTCCGATGTTGCCATTGCGGCTATTGCTGGTGATTTAAGATTCTTAATGTCACTGCCAAAGAGATGTCAGTAGCGTTCCTTATTGTTGGGATCATCAGTGTTGCCGGTCACCACCTCTTTATCTAGTTTTCAGTTATGTCGGCGTCATTCATCATTTGTTCGGAGATGGAGCCTACATTGTTCACTACACTACGCATATCTATCGAACATGTGAAAATTTACATATAAAATGGTCACTTACGTTGTGTGAGGTCCTTGTAAGGTTGGCACATAAGCTCAAAAGGCTTTCAAAAGTAAAGGGATATTTGGAGCAGAC
Source organism: Helianthus annuus (assembly GCF_002127325.2). Classification (NCBI taxonomy): domain Eukaryota; kingdom Viridiplantae; phylum Streptophyta; class Magnoliopsida; order Asterales; family Asteraceae; genus Helianthus; species Helianthus annuus. The sequence goes on from NC_035440.2 coordinate 135,666,182, forward strand.
TGGTCAAATTGCTACCTCTAAGTCAAAATGGGTTGTGAAAAAGGTTGTAAGACATTCAACCTGTATGTTTTTAACTTGACTCGTTTGAGTTGAAACATAACTAACATTGACCCATTCAAGTAAACAGGTTGAAATAATCACCTCTGCTCTCGATCATACTTACTCCATGCTCTCGATCATGCTTACTCCATATTATGTGTTGTAACTCCAAATTTGATTCATATCGCAATGCTAGAATTGGTGGGAATTAGACCTAGATCGGCTGCGACACTTAGCTCCATCTAAAAGTAAATAACAAAGTTATGTTACAAAGGTTATTTAACTTAAATATAAACTAAAATATAAATTTCTAAATTAAAAGAATCATTTAATGATTTAAAGTACCCACTGAATTCCATTCCAAAATCGCCCGTAGATCAAAGCACTTAATTTGTAGATCCACGCGATGCGGCGTGTACAAAACCTCTAATTTGATGCTCCAAATTAATATCTTCTCCATAGATCTAGTGAATATAATAGCACCCTTACCCCAACATAAAACAAATTTTCTATAATATGCAGTCTGCACCTGATAATACTTTATTCAACATTGGCGTCCACACTTTCAGTTTATTGTTTTAAAATAATCGCACATCTGACACTCTGTGAAGCTAAATGTTGGTCTGCCATGGCTACCCATTCCGTGAACCACTCAAATCTAGCCTTGATCAAACGCTTTACCTTGGTTGTGAATTGGAAAAAATCAATGTATAACCAGTCACACATATCTTCACTACTCGCACTAAAATGAAGAAAAAGCAGAAGGTGAATCCAGATTCGTGTCAGGTATTGCATTAAAGCGCAATCAAATGTTTGCAATATTCTAAGTCATTTTATTTATAGAAAAATTGGATCATTACTTTACTAAATATAGTATCCTGGCTCCAACAAAGGACACGAATAATAATGCATGGTATATAATATGTGTATGTGTATTTCATCACCCATTTGACCAGTTACCCAACCCACCCATCTTGCCAGTCACATATACTTTATGGAATCAAAGCTAGAAAGATGAATGGTGATTAATTAGATACATACAATTTGACCAGAAAGGCCAGTTTAACCAGAAGCTTTCGAAGCTCTTTTCGTAATGGTCTTTTTCTTACTAATCCTTTCTTGTTTTGCTTTCTTCCTTCCTTTTATTGACAGCAGCATGGCTGAATAATCGCCATCAAAGTAACGTAATCGAGCTGCAGTTATTTTAGCTTTGCATTCACTAGAAGATACAAAAAAGCATCCATACAGATTACGTGGCATGCAATAGTAATAGAATACTCATTTTGACCCGTTACCCAACCCACCCGTTAGCTCTACCCAAAAAGGTTAAGAAATAACCTCAGCAGCCACGTCAAAGTCGTTTAAATTTTAGCAGCTTTTTTCATCACTGGAAGATCTGAATCAAATCCCATTATGATTCCAACACGTGGAGCAACTGTGTCAAAATGACAGCATTATGATTATATTATGAAAATAGAAAAATGGCAAGAAAAACTATTTTTTAAGAAAATTGCTAAAGGTAACACAAACTGCACCCGCAGTACCTGTTAATGATATCTACCAAATTTGGTCTTAAAAAGTCTTCCTTAGCAGATGCATTGTAGAGATAACTCAGAGCCCCCAAGAGCATAGTTCACCTACCAAATAACACGAAATTCAATAAAAAAATTGCATGCAATCTCAGTAACTACTAACCTGGAGCATGGAGGAGGTGGAGTGTGTACTGTTTCAAGCTTTCAATTTCCCTAGCCTGAAATGGAAAAAATGAGTTACAATTATAAAACATGAACTCAGACTCATCAACAATCGATTAAATTGAAGTTTAATATGTAACACTTAAATGAAACATATAAAATGCATTCATACCACTTTACAATAAGCCGTCAAGTTCGTAAGAACATTCAAACGAACTGAGTAGCTATTGGTCCCTTCGTGGTTCCGGCAACTGAGATGACTCTAACTCTGGTAAGAGACTACAATTTAAAATGTTAGGTCCCTTCACCCACTAACTCACAGTTGAGTTAGCGATTTTAATTTTTTAAATCACACACCCATTTAAACCTACAATTTAAATATACTCCACATAGGGGTATGGAACATTGGTGCATATTCAAAGTACATTTTGATGGTGTATGAGTTAGTAGTTTTAAAACTTTTTGTGTGAAGATATTTGGTGATGAATAGTTTATAGAATCACATAATCCGTGAAAGAAAACCGCATCAATGTCTTTGACATACTTGACCTCTGCAAGTTCATTATCAACATCAGCAGCGTCGATATCAATAATACTCTTCGGTTTCGCTTTCGGCTCATAGTTCAAACCACACGCAACCTTGCTCGGTTTAGTGAATGTGGAAGTGAGCGAAGATTGCAGTTTCTTGTTTCGTTTAGACAAAAATATTTCAGATTTCTGTCTCTCTTTTGTGTCGGGACTGGTTTCGATTACAATTGCATTATATGATACCGTTGGTGCTTTTAGCTTGACCACAACTTTCTTCTTGGCACCACTCGGTTATTATCCACATTCAGTGTTAATGGTTTTTGTAAAACCGAATCAAATAATGTGTTAGGTTTGGAAATTAAGTTTACACGACAAACTTAAAAATCCAATCATGTGTATATCAGTATATGATATATTTATAATAACCTAAAATTGAAATATAATAACATTAACATTTCAAATACACTATGTATATTTTACATGTATAGGTATAAAAGTTAGAATGGTTGAAATTAAAGTACCAACCTGCCAACGGACTTGCACGTGAAGATGCAACAGCTAAGCCAGGAATCAACGTATTGTCATCGATTTCTATCCCCAGTAAATCCATATCCAGATTTGCACCAAAGGCAAATAATTTTTCTAGCGTCTGTAGCACCTTCTTAACATCTTAACATATATTCAACTAATAAAAACCGTAATACAATAGTTTAATGGGAAAATGATACAGAGGGTCTCATACCCGAAATCAAATGTACCGCCAGAAAATGCAAAACCTTAATGGGAAAATGGATCAGATGGTCTTCATTGTTATGGAATGTGTATTGCAAAAAGAGTAGCCAGAATCTCACCGGAACCCTAGCCGCAATCGCCGGAGGCAGCAGCGGCGGCTAAGCCTTAAGATCCCTAATGCAGACTATATCAATACCTAAACGATCTTCTTTCAACCAACGATCAACAAAGTGTCTGGTTCAACAGAGCGTTTCATATAAGTTTATGATTTTAAATCTTCGTTCTTCAACAAAGAACAATAGATTCTTGAGTTTGAAGAAAAAAAAAGAGATTTGTGGAAGAGTTCTAGGGTTTGTTTCCAGCCTCCAGGGATTAGGAAACACGAATAGAAAAGCAATAGAAAAATTAGTGTTAGATTTGGGTGAGAATTCAAGAAGAAGATGAGAAGCATGATGATATATCAGATCATAAATTAGGGTTAGAAAAGGAGCGTGTGAGAGAAGGAACGAATGTGATAAAAGGAGAATGGAGGAAAAGAGTTTGGTGCCTAGAATGAATTATCTTGATTGAGAAGGTGTCCACATCATCAAAATGATTGGCTAAGAATAACCCTTGTGGCCTAAGAGAATTCATTTAGTATAATAAATAGATTTATTCGATTCACTCGTACAAAATCATTTGTCATTCATATCTTCTTTCATCATCTTTTAATATCAACATACATGATATAATGGACAGTTCGATGCAACATGAAGATACATGTTACGTTATGGTGTTTTATGGACAACCGAATTATGATGAACGGATCGAGTTCATAATGGATGATGACTCAATGGAACAAGACGATACAGTTATGGTGTTTTATGTCTGCAATTACAATAGATCTTCTTCGTATGGTGTTTTAAACCTTCATTCTAGTAGTTGTTCTTCTTATGTTCTTCGTATGGTGTTTTACACCTGCATTCATGGTGTTTTACACCTGCATTCCAGTAGGTGTTCTTCGTATGGTGTTTTACACCTGCATTCCAGTAGGTGTTCTTCGTATGGTATTTTACATCTTCATTCATGGTGTTTTCCACCTACATTCCAGTAGTTGTTCTTCGTAAAGTGTTTTACACCTGAATTCATAGTGTTTCGCAAGACGTTTGGGATAGGATCTTCTGATCCTGATTATTTGGTGACCGGGAAAAAATCATCCAGAATTTGCGAGTCGTTAGATGATGCCCGACACTCTCAGGAGGTATCATTATTTATTCATGTTATTTTGATATCGTAAAAAAATTTAAGATATTGGGAAGAATGAGTTTGCTGAGAACCTTGATATAGAGATCATTACTTTTTAAATTGATTTTAAGGGTATATATAAAATTATCGCTTAAAAAATATAGTGTAATCTGGTGTTCGAATGCCAAATGACTTGCATGCTTTTGTAACTATAATAAAAATTTCAGGACAACTGAGATTCCAAGTTCCAATATAATTGTTTGTTGTTCAAAATTCTGTACTTCATATTCGTGTGTACTTAATGGTCTAGATGACTAGATGGTTTACCACGACTCGAATATCGTATTATTATTAAATGATATGTGAATTTTGACTATATGTTTTTGTTAATACGTATTAATTATATCTTTTTGTACAATTTTTAGCTTCAAAAAGTTCAAGAGGAATTAGAAAGAGAACGGGAGGCCCGGCAAAACATAGAATCCCGGTTCGAACAATTTCAACAAGAGCGCGAGAAAGAGCGGGCCGACCAAGCGGCATGGAAAAACTTATGGAAGAAAAGCTGAAAAGCATCGGAAATAAGTAAAAACTCTTGTCTTATTAAGTATTGGAATGTTAAAGAAAGGATTAGTTTTGAATGCTTTTAATTAGGATTTTTTGTGCGTTTTGGAATGTTTTAAAATTTTTGGAATGTTTGGAATGTCTCGGAATGTTGCTTTAATACTTTTGGAATGTTTTAGAATATTGCTGCAATTATTTTTGTAATTATAATAGTATTTTTGCTGCATTTTTTTCATAAAAAAAGGTTTTATTTAATTTTGTTAATTTGTACAGTTTGTCACAAATTTGTAGAAAACAGGTGCAGGATTTTTTTCTGAGTTGTAGGAAATTTGTGGCAACCTTCAAAAAATTTATTTTGTTGGTTTGTAGGAATTTTTTCGTAACCTTTAAATTTTGTTTTTCTTGGTTTGTAGGAATTTTGTCGTAACCTTTAAATTTTGTTTTTTTTTTAGTTTGTAGGAATTTTGTCACAAAACTTAAAAAAAAAAAAACCATTTTTTAAGTTGTAGGAAATTTGTCCCAACATTAAAAAATGTTAAGAGGAAATTTGTCCCAAAATATATTTTTTATTTGTAGGAAATTTGTAGCAAAATGTTAAGAGAAAATTTTATAATCTTGTAGGAATTTTGTCGCAAAATAAAAATAATTATTCATAATTATGGATAATTTTTCTCGTTAGTGTTATTAATTTGAAAAGTAAAATATCATAAAATAAAATACAAAAATAGGCATAATTGTGGAAGAATTGTAGGAAAAACATAAAAAAAGGTTTGTAGGTATTTTGTGGCAACATTTGTGACGATAAATTTTTGTCAAAAATTTGTGGGAAATTTTGTCATAGTTTTGTAGCTAACGTGATTTTCGACAATTTTATTTTGCACGAATTTTTTTGTAGCAAATCTGTGGATAAGACCAATTTCCTACAAATTTGCTACAAATTTGGCTGTGACAAAGGAGACAGTTTTCTAGTAGTGTTATACCTGCATTCCTGTAGGCGTTCTTCGTATAGTGTTTCATACCTGCATTCATGGTGTTTTACACATGTATTTTAGTAGATATTCTTTGTATGGTGTTTTAAACGTACATTCCAGTAGGTTTCATATTATGCTATATGTAAAAAAAATTTCTCTATACAAGTATAACAATATGGTACTCATATTAAAGATAAAAAAAACTCGTTATTATGGTGTAACTTAACTTTTTTTTAAGTTACGTGTAAAAAGTTATTGACGATAAAAAAGATGGATGAAACTTGCATGTGCATTAAGGTTCATGACAGTTTTTTATTTAAACAACACAATATAAAAAACCACTATTACCCTTAGTCTAGCCAAATTAGTCAAAAATAAAAATAAAACATAATTTACATTTTAAGTCCTTTTTTATCTCAACTATTAACTATAAAATCTAAGAACTTAAAATACTTCTTACACTTATCACAAAATCACTCATTTTTACAATAACTCTACCCTGTATATGTATACTATTTTGGGTATGTTATGTATTACTAATTCAATTTTATAACGTTAGAGTAAACATGTGGAAATTTCATTAAAGTTTTTTATACAACTTAAATGTAACTTAATACTTTTTAATATAATACCACTAGTATTAAGCCCCTGCGTTGCAGCGGTTGTTGTAAAATTGTGTCAAGTAGTACCAATGCTATACCACTGTCAGCGACCACCAACACCGGAAAAGCTCGTGAAAACAATTTAAATAAAAACAAAAAATAACGCCGAGCCAAAAGCAGACATGAAATCTTTGAATCACGAACGCTCGTTGCAGAGAAATTAAACCGAAACGTAAAACATAGAAAAAAAATAACTAAATCAATCTAGGACCCGCGCGTTGGTCGAACTTGTTAAACGGAGAAAAATAGATGTGCTACGACGGGCCAGTCAAACGGGAAAAAATATACGAAAAAATGTTGAACCCCACACGCATGTTGCGGTGCATTAACTCACAAAATGTAGAACTAAACGAAAAACTTGGGAAAGATGATAAGTATGGTGGACCAAAATTGAAAATAAAAAAGAGTTGGAATTAAATTGCAAAAGAAGAAAAACTTTGGGTTAACAAGTAAAAAAAACAAAGGGTCTAAATTGCAAATTGAAGTTATTTATTAATCTTAGATAAAAATAAGGATAAAAATAAATGATATCTATATATTAGTTATTAATATTAATATTAATTTAAAAAATTATTAAATAATTATAAATAAAATTTATGAGGTTGAAGGAGAGAATGACATGTGGCATTATTTGAAGTCTTTTATTATAAGTTAGATTTTAAATTATTTTTAACGATTTAGATACCTTTTGATATATTTTTTATTAATTAAAAAAAATCTATTTGGTATAGTGAGCATATCAAAACTAATCAAGTTTTCGTCAGCCACAACGCGCAGGATTGAAACTAGTTTGTAATATAAACCAATAAATAAAGTGTTCGACCCCAAGGGGGCATGAGTTTGTGTTTGGGAGGTTGGGGTTTGCAATTCAGAAAGGGTTGGCGGCGCAGCTTGTTGCCCGTCTACCTTCTGTTTTGATGTAACTTAACAAGTTTTCTGGTTATATTAATAAACGAAAATCTTTTTTGAGAAAAAAAAATAAATAAAGAAAAATAATACAAACAAATTAATGTAAATTTTAAATTCATATAAAATTTTAATTCCACCAAATCATGAAGTTGGTGACCACCCATAAAAGTATGTTGGCAAGCAACATAACGCCAACCACGGCAAAATCCAAAGTCGTTACAGTAGTTACAATTAGCTTATCAAACTCAATACCCTTTCACCCAAAAATAACCTCTTTCTTTAATGGTTTATATTGTTTAAAGCTAACCTGATATGCAAAAATTTCTAAACATATTTAAACTGGACAAATTTAAAATCGAGCCGAGGGTCTCACTGGAAGAAGCCTCTCTATTCCTACGGGTAGAGGTAAGGCTGTCTACATCTACCATCCTCACTTTCTCAGACCCTACCTTAGCTTTGCTATTGGTGGAATTTACTGAGTATGATGATGATGATGATTTAAACTGGACAAAAATGTTAACTTGGATAACTCTTTTAATGATGTAAATGTTAACTTGGATAACTCTTTTAATGATGTAAGATTATATAAATTTTGGTAGCAAGAAATTCAAGTTAACAAAAAATCATACACATAATCTAGACACACTATGTGATAATTGTACTACTAATCTATGTATATCAGTTTATGCTTAAAAATTGGTTGATTATTTTTATTTGCAAAATGAAAATAATATTATACTTCAATGATATTAACCTTCTTTTACTAACGTTACCACTAAATATTTGAAATTGGGCAGCCTCGGGGACGGAGTTTTGTCTTTGTTGGATTAGGGTTTGTAATTCAAAAAGAGGTGGCGACGCATCTTGTTGACTGTCTACCTTCTGTTTTGATGTAACATGACAAGTATGAATGAAATAAACTGTCTTAAATTTAAAAAAAATAAAAAAATTCATTATAAATAAGAAATTACCTTTTTAAAATAAAAGTAGGACAACCTCCATAGTCTGTGACTTTTGTAACACGTCTTTCTACATCATTTTAACGTTTAAATTCCAACTTCAAACCCTCCATTTCTACATGAAAATAACATCAACAAAATCTTGTACAAAAAGATGAAGTTAACTGTGACCATAGTGGTGGTATTAGCGACAGTATTTTTGGGGTTGATCGATGGGTACGATTGCAAGCTTGTACAGTTCATATTCGGAGACTCGTTATCAGATAACGGAAACAACAATCGGCTTTCCAAGAGTTTTGCTCAGGCAGCATTGCCTTGGTATGGAATTGACTTTGATAACGGAATGCCGAATGGTAGGTTCACCAATGGCCGAACCGTCGCTGATATTATAGGTAATGACTTCATTGTTGCATTTTTTTTGCTCCACATTCTTAATGTAAAAGTGTCGGTAAAGCCGTTATTCCTGTTGCTAAAGGTATACTTGACGTTTTAGTTGATTGAAAAAGATAATATGAAGTTGTAAACAGTCAGCAACCAACTATACAAGCTTTGGTCACAAAATCATTCATGATCATCACAAACTTTGTTTTTATTGGGAAAAATAAAACTCGGCATACTTATACGGTGAAACTTAAATATTTACTTTTACCGTCTAACTTTCACATTCTGTCTTAGTGTTAAACTTACATGTGAAATTTGAGCCCTCAACCTTGTACATTGTTTTTTATTACAGTTTGTGACATATTTAAGCGTCACTAAAGAGGGGCAATAACGACCGATATTTTTTTGTTGTAGGTGATAAGACGGGACTACCCCGACCACCAGCCTTCCTCGACCCCTCGCTATCCGAAGATGTAATTCTCGACAACGGAGTGAACTTTGCTTCGGGAGGTGGTGGGATCTTGAACGAAACTGGCGGTTTGTTTGTAAGTCGAAACTCGACCAATGCGCATTGATTTCGTTTCTTTTTAACATGACAAACACACTGGAAACATATAGCTAAATGGTGTTAAATTTGTGTAGATTCAAAGATTCTCACTCTACAAGCAAATCGAGTTATTCAACGGGGTTCAAACTTTGATCCGTGACAAAATTGGCGACCAAGCGGCGACAAAATTCTTTCAGGAATCAAAGTATGTCGTCGCGTTAGGTAGCAACGACTTTATCAACAACTACTTGATGCCCATTTACGCTGATTCTTACACTTATAATGACGACACCTTCATTGACTACCTAATGGAAACTCTTGGTGCCCAACTTACGGTAAATAAAATCTGACCCGTAAATCTGTCGCTAAATAATTTGCGATAAAAATTCGTCGCTAAAGGGTGGCTTTTATTACTTTTTGTAGGTATTGCATGGGATGGGGGCGAGACAATTGATGGTTTTTGGGTTAGGTCCCATGGGTTGTATTCCTCTTCAAAGGGTGTTGAGTAGTTCTGGCGAGTGTCAAGAAAAAACGAATACGCTCGCCCTAAACTTCAACAAAGCGACTGCGAAACTAATGGATGATCTGTCGGCAAAGCTTCCGAATGCGAGTTATAAATTTGGAGATGCTTATGATGTTGTTAATAATGTCATCACCAATCCAAGCAAATACGGTAAAGCTTCTCAATTTCTTCTTGTTATTTTTCATAGGCAAGTTGGACTTAATAATCTAAACTATTACCTAATGATAATTCATAGTGACGATGTGACTAGCGACAATCTTAACTTTCAGTCTTGTTGTTAAGGGAAATATCACTCTTTTGGAAAAAGTAACCCCGCATGCCCCAAATGAACAACTGACTAATTGAAACTTTCGGGGTGTACACCATTAGAGTGGGATTGTCCTTGATAACGAAAGTGAAAGTTGAGAGCGCTATGGCTCTGATACCAATGGGTTATAGTTTTCATTAACATTCCAACTAGCTACTTGTGACTGGTGGCAGACTAAGTCGTCGCTTATTGTGTTTATGCTTTGAAATGGGATGGTTGTAGGGTTTGACAATGCGGATTCGCCTTGTTGCTCGTTTGGAAGGATTAGACCTGCTTTGACATGTGTACCTGCATCGCGATTATGTAAAGACCGAAGTAAATATCTGTTTTGGGATGAATACCATCCATCGGATCGCGCTAACGAGTTGATTGCTGACGAACTTATACGAAAGCTAGGGTTTAAGCCTATCAATCAAACTGATACTGCTCCCGCTCCCAGTGACGATTGATCAGTGGGTCACTAAATTATTTTTTATGGTTTGTAACAAAGCGTTGGTAGACTTTGATTTGTTTCGATAATGTGATCTTTTTGATATTTTGAAAAAAAATATATATATTATTAATTCTGGTTTAGAAGAAAAAAAAATAATATCACTCCTAGAAAAACATGAATTTAACAACTAAAACTGATCAACGGATCAAACAATCTCAAAAAAAAAAAAAAAAAAAAATGTAAAAATTAACTTTTTAAAGGTAATGAGATCACCCTTGGATCAAACAGAATAAAAGCAAAGAACAAAAAATTATTTTGTTAAAGGTAGTCGGTGTGGTCACTGTTGCATCAAACACGATCAATCTAATCTTTTACATACATGTATGATTCATTATAGCTCACATAATTCCTTTCATCATTTTTATCCTATAATTACACTACAAACAAATGTTATTCTCTTTCATTTTAATTACATATTTTTTTTTATATTTTTATCATTACATTTTTTCTTTTCTTCACTCACAATCACTTTCAAAATATATTAAAAAATTATAGAGAGTGAACGTTATCCCTTAAAAAATACAGATGAACAGTAACTTTTGCTCTCCTCCACTCATAACCACTTTTTATAATATAAAGATTATTCTCACAAAAAATTGATGGATAAGATATGAACTCATTACAACATAATCTAACTTTTTAAGAGCTAATACAATGTCTTATTAATAGCTATCATCACTCTTAACGACATTATATCCCTTTGCAACAAACCCAACATAATCTAACCTTGTACTTAAGAACCCTAATACCGATTAATCCGATCTGAATAGACCCGATACCCTTTAGTCTGAGTTATATTTGGGCTAGTAAACGAGTAGGACTTCCTTAATACAAAAAAAAAAAAAAAAAAAAAAAACCCAATAACCAGCCCTAATTAACCCAAAATCCGATTAAAACACCCAAACAACACCCATACCTGTATCTACACCATTTGGCTACAATCATTCAACAACACCACCTTGATACTATTGGGCTACATGTCCTTTCATGCCTCATTTACGCTTCTGTATAAATGTTAATCAAGATTGACCCAAGCATTAAGTGATGAACGAGTAAGAGATCTGAACCATTTAGACTTAGTATAATGCTTAACTTTTCAGAGGCAAATGTCTGATCGATTCAGACACCTTCTTGCAAAACAAACAATATGAATGAAATACCTCTAGCCAAATCAGAGTTTTGGTCCCATTAAAAGCTAATTAAGAGCTCAAACAAACAGCCCCTTACGGTTAGGTTTGGTAGTCATATCAAATAATTATCATTTTAAAATGGTGGATAGAGAACTAAGAGCATTATAGATAGTGGTTACGATGAGTTGTGAGTGGAGTAGAGAAAAAATGTTTATTCACCCTTATAAACTTTTTAATGTTTTTAGAATGTGGTTGTGAGTACACCCCGCTTGCGGTATGCGTATATAGGATATGTTTGGCTTGGAGCTTTTAGGAGCTTCTATCATTAGGCTTTTAAGAAAAAACTCCTACTCAATAAAAAGTCTTGTTTGGTTGAAGGAGCTTGAAGCTTTTAGGTTAGGAGCTTGAAGCTTTTGATTGAACGCTCCCACTAGTAGCTTTTAGAAGGAGCTACAAGCTTTTTAGGGGAATTTTTAACATCTAAAGATAATGAACTTTTATGTACAAACTTTTTAAATTTTAGTTATGTCCATTTTGGTCATTTTATACATTTTATTAAAAGCTCCAGCTACTCTGCCAAACACCAAATATATCTAAAAAGCTACAACTACTAGCTACCAGCTTCCAGCACCAGCTATCAGCTTCCAGCCACCAGCTACTTTTGCCAAACATACCCATAATCTATATATGTGTGGGCCATCGGGGGACAAAAGTGAAATTGCACTAATTTTAATGTTATTTTACTAATTTCATGAAAATAACATTAAAAGTTGAGGACGGTTAATCATGCATCATGTGGTGGCGTTGATAGCTGAAAGACAAAAGGGTACATGCTTTAATCGCTCTTTGTCCCGATTGCTGAGTGTTATGTGCCTTATGTCCAAGGCTGATGCAAAACTACTATCGAGCCGGGGGTCTCACTGGAAGCAACCTCTCTATTCCTACGGGGTAGAGGTAAGACTGTCTACATCTTATCCTCTTCAGCCCCTACCTTTGCTTTGCTATTGGTGAGATTTACTGAGTATGATGATGATGATGATGATGATGGTGGTTGTGAGTAGAGAAGATAGAAAAGTAACGAAGAATGTGTAAAAATAGTATTCTTTAATTGAAAAAGAGAAAGAATGGTAGTCATTGGGTGCATTTACAAAGAACCGAAAACCAACACATACACACACATAGGGGTGTTCATCGTGTTTTTTCTTCGGGTTTCGGGTTAGTTTGTTCGGGTTTTTGTCTAGGAAAAATTCATATTGCTACTTTAAAAATATCAACAAAGTTCAAACATTATTTTACAACATGCTATTATAATATTTAAAAGTCTCAAAACTTAATATTTCATATATTAAAGACTCCAAAACAAAACAATTTTATAAGAAAAAAATTATAAATGTTCAGGTTTTTTTTCGGGTTTCGTGTTTCGGGTTTTTCGGGTCAGGTTGTTCGGGTTTTTGGTAGGAAAAAGTGACCCGATAACCGAACCATTTAAAGTTCGGGTTGATCGGGTTCGAGTTTCTTGGGTTCAGGTTTTTTGAATATTCGCTAACTAGCCTAAGACCCCGCGAGCTTCGCGGGTGGCTAAACACCAACTAAACATATAAAATAATTTAAACGTAGAAGCGTTAAAGTGTGATTTGTTAAGCCTAATATTTTGAGACAGTTGAGCACGTCCCAATAGTACATCTACATAATGTTTGTTACAAATTAAGTTTTTGTCAACTAAACCTTCATGATGTTTTCATGATGTATTCTTTAACTCCACTATCGCATTCATCCTCTGACATTATCAATTCCAATCAGGACGACTTAGAATTTAAAGCTCTATTGCTAGATTATTAAAAAGAGTTAATTATTGTTTTCGTCCCTGTGGTTTGTCAAAAATCACTATTTCAGTCCATTAGTTTAAAAATTGCGATTTCAGTCCTTGTGGTTTCACTTTCGTTACCAATTCAGTCCAACTCGTAACCATTTCAGTCCCTGTACTTACAGAATAAATGGATTGAAATGGTTACGAAAGTGAAACCACAGGGACTGAAAATGGTCACGAAAGTGAAACCACATGGACTGAAATCGCAATTTTTAAACTAATGGACTGAAATAGTGATTTTTAACGAACCACAGGATGAAACAGTAATTAACTTAATAGAGTTAATTACTGTTTTATATACATGAAAAGCCTAAGATCCCGCGAGTTTCGCGGGTGGCTTAACACAAACATATAATATCTACTGGCATCGAAGCCCATGTAGATCATCATTTTTGTTCTAGGCCTTTCCAAACTTAGGCTTCACGTCTAAGGGTCGCCAGATAGATACCTTTTGGACCAAATATTAAAGCACCAAACAAAACTTTAGAATAAAAAGGTAACATAAAACATTGATGAAGCATGTCGGAACTAAATCACAACATACCACTATATTTTGCGCTTGAATATATGAAAACTCATGGTGTATCAATTTAAAATTAGATTTATATACGCTAAAATATACATATAAGTTGCCTAATATGCAGTAAGTTGTCATCCCATTCCAATTTAAGGAGACATTTGTAAACATCATCTAGCTGAATTTGTAATGCACTTATAATAATAATAAAAAAAACTTTAAAGACATTCATTCACCTGGAAGTTGAACAAAAATTGTCGCGCAAACTTTAGGGGTTTTGTTCTTCATTATTATATTTGTCTTACCCGTTAGAGATAAAAATAAATAAATAAATAAATAAATAAATAAATAAATAAGACGCCCTTAAACATACAAATATCTCGATGCTCAGATAGACTTATATTCGATAGATCATCCATGGCACACTGGTAAAACATCATTAAGATTATACAAATTCAAAGTTTGTGACGTTAAACTCGAGATTTTATTCTTTAAAGCTTAAAAGATGGATTATTTGGTTAAGTTACCTCTAGCATTGGTAATGGCAATGAGTGGTATGAATCAAGAGCTTCGAGAACAACCTTTTTCTGGAGGATTTGTTCTAGATGCAAAAGGCTACCAACGATAAACCGACTGAATATATTTTATTTAACATACAATTCTATAAAAAAGGTAATTTTACCAATACATATCAAAAGAAACTTTGTACTGCCATCAAGATAGCTATCCAAATCATACCCACAAGAGTTATTAAATTGTTACAAATTCTTGGTTTCAAGGTGAAACCTTTTACCAACGCAAACATAAAAACTTCAACCACAAAACTCAATTTCCCTTCTCTACAAAGCGTATTAATCAACATCATACAACTTGGAGGTGTCAAATTAATATTGTACTCCTTCAAAATAGAAAGTAACCTTAAAGCTTCATTCGTTGTCTTACGCTCCTGACAAAATCCAGTTGCTGAATCAAAATCTTGCAACTTTATATCCATATCAAGTAATAATCTCACAGGCCTCTCTATTGTCTATTTTGCCTTTCTAGAAATAAACTTAGACCAATTTGTGGCCTTTTCATCTCGTTTTGGGATGCTTTTTAAATAATTTGATAGATTATAAGTTTTAAATGTCTTTTTTCTTCTACACGACCATTTTGTAAAAATAAAAATAGAAAATAAATAAAAAAATATTTCTTCAACAACTAATGTTTGCAAGCTTGCACTATCAACAACTCTATCTGAACATTGGGTTAGTCTTGAAATAGAGAAAGATTTCTTCAAAATTCCATTGTGTAAAACAAAAGATGAGCTTATTGAGGCTCGCCTGATTTACAAATCCTGTCAATAAGAGAATTAAATGTCAAAACAGAAGGTACACATCCACATTTTTCCATTTTGTCTGCATCTCCCACTAACCCATATGTACACATACCCGATATAAGAATAGTGTAAGTGCAAGCATCCGGAAACTCCTCAACACCATAAATCTCAAGTTTTAGTGAGTGCGCTTCATCCAAAAGGCCCACATCACAAATTCCTTTGATCAACGTATTATAAGCTTGAGTATCCAACACCAAATGCTTATCCGTCATGCACTCTACCTTCATCAGGCAACCCTCAGATCATGATCGTATACAACACACCATCAAGCGCAATGTCGGCTCTGTCATTTTCTTAAACATATCACGACCTTTAAACCTTTTCATATAAACAACCCGTCAATCAACAAACTATAAGTATTCAAAGCAAGCTCAAACCCATCCTTCTCAAATAATAATCTGCACAATGTAGATATCCAACAACATCTAGATAATCAAATAAGCATAATCAGAATCACTTTATGCAAACACTTAAAGTTATAATTACTATTTCAACTTGCATTAAGCAGATAACCAGTTTTATAATACGAATCAAAAAAGGAAGCAACAGTCCTTTACCTTCTCATATCCCTTCAAAGCCTTCTCGTATAAGGTAAGGTGACAGTTTGGACCTTTTACTTATATATTGATCTATTGAATTTATATTTCATATCTAACGAGTCAAAGAGGTGTACACAAAAGTGCATACTTTATCAATATGAGATAAATGTGCATCAAAAAAGTGAAGAGCAACCATTAACCGGTTCCAACTTTATGTGGAAGTAGAAAAAAATGAAACATACCAATTCGCAAGTTCTCTATATCCTTCATTGATTGTTGTTGCTCACATCGGTTGCCGGAGAAACGGACCCTTGTTTGGAATCCTAGCCGTAACCCTAAGGTGTTACAAATAACCAATACAAACCACCGGCACCATAAATTAGTGACAGTGTTCTATTTAGTTGTAGTTCCAACAAAATTAAGTTAGTTTAATAGGAGGATTGACTTAATTCACAAAGAAGTACCTGGCTAGTAATGGCTTCTACATAATTTAAAGTATGGAGAAGGAGATCAAGGATCCAATGCGAGTGCTATTACATACAAGAATAAAAAGTAAAATTATATGTTTGGTTTCAGTGATTGGAATTTCTCATTGCCTTCATAATCAATGAAAATATTATATTATATTATACAACTATAAAATTGAACACCAAAAGATACAAAGGTAAGTTTTTACAGTGCATAGGTTAGGCAAAAAGTAAACATAAGTCAGTATTAGTTGTGTTGTGTCACATATGACATAAATACTCCAATAACCACGGTTGACAAAGGTAGTCATACAAGCAAGGCAGGTGGGATGGGTAACGGGTCGGATAATGCGAAATGATCCACATTTTTTGTCCAAAATTTTAGCTTTTTTTAATAAACAATTAGTGTGTCAAATACAGTTAAAAAATACCTTCTTACTTAAAAAATAGTCTAATTCTTTGAGTGAATAACAAAGAGTAAAGTACACAAATGATCCTTGTGGCTTAGCAAAATTATGGATTTGGTCCCTAGCTTTCCGAAAGTACATGGATGGTCCTTGTGTTTTGACTTTGTGACGCATTAAGTCCCCAACTTTACCAAAAGTTACATAGATGGTCCCTGCGGTTTTCACTTTGTAACGCATTTAGTCCCTAACTTGGACATGCTAAAACCAAATGGTCCCTGTGATTTGCACTTTGTAACGCATTTAGTCCCTAACTTGGACATGCTGAAACCTTTAGATTTGTTGGCTAGGGACCATCCGTGTACTTTTGGAAAGTTAGGGACCAAATCCAAAATTTTGGTAAACCATAAGGACAATCCGTGTACTTTACTCAATAACTTAAGAGCCTTAAAGCATTACAAATACACTTTGGAGTTTGGACGACTTTTGACCCGTTCAATCGAATTTAACATCCGTCCATTTAAAAAGATTCTTTTCATTTTACTGTTTGACCCTTTAGTGACCAAAAATATCATATTAACCTGTTGGCACATTTGATAAAAGATAACTGAGAAAGAGAACTAACTATTAGAACGCAACTAACCTCAGTAAATACCGAAACTATTTTGGGCACATATTGATTGTTGGGTCCCAGAAGTTCTATGTCTGACCTGTAGTACAATGAGCGGGGTTTATTAAAAGTACTACAAAAAGATTATAAAAGTGAAATAGAAAATAAAAAGAGACCCAAGAAAAGAGATTACGTATCCACTTACCTTTCCACCATCGAACAAAGTAGTTCGTGAACAACCTTAGCCTCAATAAGATCTCCTTTAATTGGTAAACAGCTTAACCATGCAGGAATAATTTGCCAAACAAACAACACATATAAAACCATTAATCAGTTTTGATTAAGAATATAAATTTCTATTAACATATATAATAATCGCAACGTTTTTTTACAAAACAAAAAAAACCAACCACACGCTTACATGAGTGGAGTCGATACAATCCCGATAAAACTGACATATTTTCCCCAAAGCAGAAACAGCGTTATCATACGCCATAAGATTTTCAGGCAGAAGAGCATTAGGGTGTCTAATTACAATCAGACATAAGATATTGGTTGGTCATCGACTCATCGTGTTGACTTGTCGAACATCAGGACTCTCGTCATTACACGCTTCGAGAAGAAAAGGAAGATATGTATCGTAATACTTTAGAGCGGCTTCACGACACTACTCTGCCACATCATCGAAGATGCAAATGGCAATCCTCCTTTCCTCAGTTGTTTTGTCCTTGCCCTAAAATTAAAGAAAAGGAAGATATGTATCGTAATACTTTAGAGCGGCTTTACGACACTGCAGATCAGTAATAAGGTGAAAAACAATTCAAAAGAAATTGAATAAAACAATCACAACTTTCAACTTATTTGACCCATATGAACGGGCAAAATAAGTTAAAATTTGTTGATTGTTGGTGTAAAATCTAATATCCACTATAGATGAAATTTCAAAAAACCTAATGTCCACTCTGAGCGCATAAGTAGAAGCCATGCATTTTGATTAACAGGAGCTTGCATCGCCTCACCATGGTTCGGTGGTTTGAGCAATAATGCCCCCACCCTTGGGCGTTTTCTGCCACGTGGCAGTCCAGTCAGCATAGGGGCATCATTGAGCGTTATTGCAAAAGTGGCGTAGTGGGAATAATGCCCAATAACACCCATTCCAATCATTAAACAATTATTTTTTTTGGGTAAATTACTTTTTGGGTAAGTTTTTACAGTGCATAGGTCAACCGTGGTTATTGGAGTATTTATGTCATATGTGACACAACACAACTAATACTGACTTATGCTAGCACACCCATGAAATCCTACAACCACCCCGTCTTTCACATCATGCGAGAAGGCAGTGCCATTATTATAATTACCATAGGGTCCATAAACGTTCAAATTTGTCATAAAGAATATAGATTTAACTACTTTATTTTCAACGCCACCAAATGGACTACTACTCCCAGTAGTCCCGCTTATTAAAATCAAATATTCATTAGTACCGTCAGTGCAAATCTGCATAGTTGGAAACAAAACTCTGATAAGATGCAAAACAGATGTGCAATGATATCAATCAGTATTCAATTTATATTGGTTACAAACTTACAAAGTCTGATGACTTGATACCCGGAGTACCAAAAACATATTTCCGACCTTCACCTTCTCTGCATTGGTTATGAAATTCGATGGTGTTAACAGCAGATCCGTGATAAACCCTTATCTTTATCTTTAAAATAGAGCCTCGTTGCATATAAATCCATTTGTATCCCATCTGACCACCCCATGGTCCAAGAGTGAGTCTTCGGATCTGCTGTAGTTTTATGGCTGACTCTTCGGAGTGGTTCAGCTAACCTCTCCCATTAACTATCTTGGCTGGTTTTGGGGGGTCGGCTGACCACTCCAAGTGGCTCGGCTGACCACTCATGTTATTAATTTAAAAAAAAATTAATTACCGTTTCAGCTTATAAATACGCAAGAGAAGGTAATTTCGTTAAAAAAAACGGTTTTTAACGATGGATTATTTGGCAGCCTGTTCTGATCCACTGCCTGATCTGTAATACGATGAGCAAGGCGCTGAATAGCCTGGATATTATCAAGATTAGCCGATGTCACATGGCTCTGGATCTCTGGCGCCAAACCCTTGAGATACATCTCAATACGCTTGTATGGTGGGTCTACCATAGTTGGGCATAGCACGGCCAGCTCGTTCGACCGTTTAGTATACGCTTCGATCTCTGATCCAACCATTTTCAAGTTATACAGCTCGTCTTCCAACTTGTGAATATCTTCACGAGTACAATATTCCCTTTTGATTAGTTCCTTAAAATCGTTCCATGGGGTGGCGTTAGCAGCTGCCAACCCTAAGATCTGGACTTGGGCGTTCCACCAAGTCAGCGCTATTCCTTCCAAGGTGCCAGTTGCATACTTAACCTTGCGAGCCTCAGGGCACTCGCACATTTCGAATACTGACTCTAGCTTCTCAAACCAATGGAGGAGTCCCACTGCCCCCTCGGTGCCACTGAAGGAATTTGGACGACAGTCCATGAAGTTCTTGAAAGTGCAGACAGGCTGCTGCGCGTGTTGACCTATTGTGTACGAATAGGACAAGGTTAAATACGAGAGTTAATGTAGGATCTAAAGATCCTAGTGTATGTGTCTATACTGCAGAGTATACTACCTGCTTGAGCAGCTGCAAGTGCCGCAGCAACTTGAGCTTGAACAAGAGCCTCTAGCTGGGCTTGTGTCATGTTGATACGTCCGGCCATTGATCTTCACATCAAAGGCAACATAGATGAGAAAGGTTCGCGAATAGTGCGATGACAGAAGAGTGTAAGCACATAGGTGTTCTCAAGCAATAACAAGTAGTGAGCAAAGTAATGTAAGCATACTACGAGCAAAGTTCTATGCAGTTCTAGTAAGCAGGTAATAAACATAAACCTTATTACCTAGTATGTCGAGTCTTGCACGTGGAGCGAAGCGTCGTTGTGGATCGTTTGAGAGCACTGTTCTGGTTATAGTCTGGTTTTAATAAAAACGTTTTCCCATATTAAAACCAAGTTCTCTATAACCAATGGCTCTGATACCAATCTGTCACACCCCCAAAATCCACCTGCGGAGTATCACCGCTTGGGAGCGTGTCTGACCAGGATCAAGCCACCAATCATATCGAACATGTAGTTAATGTCAAGTATATTAAATGTAAACCAATTATTCAATACGATTGATGTTCCAACAAAACATAATTTAAGTAGCGGAAGCGTATTAATGATATCCAATGTATGTAAAGAGTTCAAGTGTTGTAAGTATAACATAACATCCACGATCCAATCTCCACAACGACCTGCTCCTCCCTGTGCAAGCTCCATATGTACCTAATGTCCTGCAAGGCATGTAACAGAGGATCAACAACTAGTTGAGCGAGTTCACAGTTAACAGTTCAGTAATAGTATAGTGTGAGTAGTAGTATGTTCATTCGTTATGTCGTGTATCGTATTAGTTTCCATCGCGGCCTCCCAGGCAGGTATGCGAAGATATTAGGGGGATGTTCATCCCGTATATTCTAGACTAGGTTTGCCTGTATCGCGGCCTACCAGGCAGGTGTGCGAAGAATAGTAAATTACAGTTCGCGGCCTTCCAAAGACAGGTGTGCGAAGTCAGTCATAATATCGCGGCCAACCCTTGGCAGGTGTGCGAAGATCAGTTCAATAAGTGTTACTAGTCTAGTAGTAGTTCTAACAGTGGAGTATGTACAATAGTTCATCAAATCACATCACTACGTTCCCGTATAGATAAGTACCAGTAAATAATCAAATCCCATTCCCACCATGGGAACCCCATGCCTTGGCTGTGTGAACTCACCTTGGTTTGCTCGGTATGCTACACTCTAGGGTTTATCAGATGTCTAAGTCCGTTACACACGACCTAGGATATGATGCACATGATATGATATAAGTGTTTGCATCCAATTAGGGTTTGCAAATCATTGACATTCAAACAGTTGTGTCTTGTGTGTTTGTTGTGTACATGATGATATCACATAGAATGTTCACGCATGCAGGATCATACAGTTGCATTCAATATCATACGATTATACGCATATAGAATCATACATCACGTAAACGGTTAATCGTATTCACATAATTCCTACGTCGTGTCTTTGATTGCACAGTTTAATGTAACGTGGATGCTAACCTAGTTGCCACTGATAACACACTTAACATATTATCATCGTTAATAAGCTTGACAGGTTTAGTAGAGTTTGCGACAAGGACAAGTGACATACACATCTTATCAGATTCAATCATTAGTTATTACACTTTCATGGCCTCATATTAAACATACATCAGCATCAGACAGGGCCTTGCCCTTCATAAGAACTCAGACAAGTGTGGGGGGGGGGGTTTCCCCTGTTTAAAACTCAGATAGCATAAGGGGGGTTTCAAAAACTTGAACAACATATCTTACACATAAGAATTTCGGACCACAAGGGTGTTTAAACTCGGGTAGGGGTGTGGGGTGTTAAAACTCGGACAAGAGTTTCATTGAAGAAACTCGGACCACCTTAATTCCATGAAACTCAGACATACATCCTTCCCCCTAAACTCGGACCAAGTATAACATATAAACTCGGACATACATCCTCCCTCCTAAACTCGGACCAAGGTAAGCCCATTAAACTCGGACTACATGAGTATGATAAGCTCGGGCCTTTCATTAAAAGCAAACTCGGACATGAACATCATATTAAACTCGGACCAAGAGCTCTTGTAGTAAACTCGGACAAGGGGTCTCTTTCTAATAAAAAGGTCGGGCAAAGGTCTTGTTTCTAAACTCGGGCCATCACAACTTGTAACTCGGATCTAACATATATAATTAAGGTCGGACTTGTTATTATCCTAACAAACTCGGATCTAAGGTTGTGGCATTAAACTCGGATCCCTTTCATTGGTTTTAAAGTCGGGCATATAACAACACTTAAACTCAGACAAACAAGAATCACAATTGAAACAGTTACATTCTATTATTCCATCAGTTACGTTTTCAATTCTCCTTTGATCGTGAAAACCCTAATTACGAACATCATTCATCCAATTCATTCAACAGTTATAGCATGCAAAGCATCTTGACATTAAGCATACGATTACACCACTGATCCATATTATTTCACAATAATCATGATTCAATCAACATCCACAGAACTATCATATATGGAGAACTAGGGTTTTTAACATGCATCACATAATCAAGGATCAATAACAATCAAACAATCACAAACAACGATTAAACGATTACCTTGATTCGATTCTAGATGGATTGGAAATCAACTTGATGCAAAAGACTTGTGAATCCAAGAATGATAAGAAGGTGGTTGTAGAGAGGATTAGAGAATAAGAGGGTACGTGTTTTGATTCTTGATGTGAGGTTTAGTGAATGATTTAGGGTTAAGTATTATTTATGTTTCACTAATGACTCTTTACACCCTCTATTGTTATATTTTTTCACAAGTACACCATCTCATAACCATTTCCTAGTTTCACCACTGAGTTTATGCATTTAACAAGTTTCTCACAATTAACACATAACCATGTACAATCACACACTACGGTTTATTGCACCAAAGCGTATACAATTCCCTAGCCAATTATTTGCACAATTAACAACTAAACAAAACAAGAACGTGCAATAGATACGAATTAGAATCTTGGAATTTCGAGTTGTCACATTATCCCCAACTTAAAAGAAATTTCGTCCCGAAATTTGGTACGCACTCACTGAGGAAGCTAGGTAAGTTATATCGTTCACTGGTTTTCCTGGGGTGTCACATCATCCCCCCGTTGATTTGGAATTTCGTCCCGAAATTCAGTAGTAGTAGCTTCGGCCTCAGTAGTGGTTGCATTGGTTTCAAATAACTGGGGTACTTTTCTGTCATCTGGTCTTCGCGTTCCCAGGTGTACTCTGGGCCACGTCGGGAGTTCCAACGAACTCGAACAAGAGGGATTCTCTGGTGTTTGAGGACCTTAACATCCCGGTCCGTGATTTCAACTGGCTCCTCGACGAACTGCAACCGCTCGTCGATAGTGAGTTCCTTAAAAGGAACTATGAGGGTCTCATCTGACAGGCACTTCTTCAGATTCGACACGGGAAATACATTGTGAACTGCACCGAGTTCAGCTGGTAGGTTCAGTCTGTAGGCTACTGGGCCTATTCTTTCAGTGATTTCGAACGGTCCAACATACCGTGGATTGAATTTGCCTCGTTTACCAAATCGAACCACACCCTTCCAGGGTGAGACTTTTAATAACACCCGGTCCCCGACCTGAAATTCCAAAGGCTTGCTACGCTTGACCGCGTAGGCTTTCTGACGGTCGCGTGCTGCCGCCATGCGTTGTCGTATCTGTGCAATCTTTTCCGTGGCGTCCACTACAATCTCTGGACCCGTAATCTGACTATCCCCCACCTCTGTCCAACAGAGAGGTGACCGGCATTTACGTCCGTACAATGCCTAAAATGGAGCGGCTTGTATGCTGGTGTGATAACTGTTATTATACGAAAACTCCACCAAAGGGAGATGCTTTTCCCAGCCGTTGCCGAAATCGATAACGCATGCTCGAAGCATGTCTTCAAGAGTCTGGATCGTTCACTCAGACTGCCCATCCGTCTGAGGATGATATGCTGTGCTCATGTCTAATCGTGAACCGAAATATTCGTGCTTCGCTTGCCATAGCTCTGACGTGAATCGTGCATCGCGATCCGAGGTGGGCACCCCGTGCCTCGAAACAACTTCTTTAAGATAGATGTCTGCGAGAGTGGAGAACTTATCTGTTTCCTTTATAGCCAGGAAGTGTGCAGACTTGGTGAGTCGATCCACGATCACCCATATAGTATCATTCCCATGCTGGGATCTAGGTAGGCCTGTAACAAAATCCATGGAAATCTCTTCCCATTTCCATTGAGGTATCTTAGGCTGCTGAAGTAGGCCTGAGGGTTTCTGGTACTCTGTCTTGACTCTCGCACAGGTCAAGCACTTGCCGACGTAAGTAGCGATGTGAGCCTTCATACTAGGCCACCAATATGTAGTTTTGAGATCGTGGTACATTTTATCCGACCCTGGATGTACCGAGTAGTGAGACTTGTGTGCTTCGTCCATCACAAGCTCTCGTAAACCACCATAGAGTGGGACCCAAATACGTCCCGTTACACAGTAGGTGCCGTCTTCCTTTTGTTCCATTCGTTGCTTGAACCGCGTAAGGCTTCAGCCATGACGTTTTCGGGTTTTAAATGCTTCTACCTGAGCATTTCGTATCTGTGCAGGAAGACCGGTCTGAATAGTGTGCTGCAGGGCTCGTACGCGTCTAGGTAGAGTGTCTTTCCGACTGAGGGCGTCAGTCACAACATTGGCCTTGCCTGGATGATACCTGATGGCGCATTCGTAGTCGTTCAGAAGTTCCACCTATCTCCGTTGACGCATGTTCAAATCCTTTTGCTTATGAATATGCTCGAGACTCCTGTGATCGGTGTAACTCGTGCACCTGGTACCGTACAGGTAGTGTCGCCATATCTTAAGCGCGAAAACAACAGCTCCCAGCTCTATATCGTGCGTCGTGTAGTTCCGTTCATGAATCTTGAGTTGTCGCGAAGCGTAAGCAATAGCCTTATCTCGTTGCATCAATACGCAACCAAGACCCTGTATCGATGCGTCACAATAAACCACGAAGTCATCTGTGCCCCCCGGCAGTGAGAGAATAGGTGCGCTGCAAAGCCTATCCTTTAAGTACTGAAAAGCGGTCTCTTGTGAATCTCCCCAACGGTAGGTGACACCTTTCTGTGTCAGCATAGTAAACGGCTGCGCGATCTTCGAAAAGTCTTTAATGAATCGTCTGTAAGACCCCGCCAAACCCAAGAATTGGCGTATTTCCGTTGGTGTACGCGGTGCAGGTCTGTTCCTGATCGAATCTATCTTGGATGGATTGTCATGAATCCCATCCCTGTTCACCACATGGCCTAAGAAGTGGACTTCACGAAGCCAGAAGTCGCATTTAGAAAACTTTGCGTACAATTGCTCCTTTCGAAGGAGTTCCAAGATAAGACGTAAGTGCTGCTCGTGCTCCTCCTGACTCTTGGAGTAGATCAGAATGCCGTCGATGAAGACAATGACGAACTTGTCAAGATAAGGTTTGCACACCCTGTTCATAAGGTCCATAAATACGGCAAGTGCGCTCAATAATATCAAACCATCCATCACATCAAACATAAAGTATAGTAGTTAAAATAATTCATAAAACCCAATACAATTGATGTTCAAACCAAACTTTGTTCGAGTAGCGGAAACATAATAATGAAAACCCAAAAATAAGTTATAAGTTCAAATATCGTTCATTGCGTCTCCTCGTCCTAACACGAAAGCTTGACCTCTTGCCTCGTTGCCATTGTTGTTGTTGTTTCCCCGGTTGTTGTTGTTGTTGTTGTTGTTCCCGTTGCCCTGGTTATTGTTGTGGTTCTGATTCTGGTTCAACTGAGGACAATCGCGTTTGTAATGACCTTCTGCCCCACACTGGAAACATCCCCGGTTTCCACGCTGTGGTTGCTGCTGCTGCGGGTTTTGAGGAACTGGTGGCGGAAGTTGCTGATCCTGGTTTGCAGGTCGAGAGCTTCTACAATCCTTTGCCTCATGACCCATCTTGAGGCATCTTTGACATCGTTCCCTGCGACATCTTCCGCTATGGTGTCTGTTGCACCTATTACACAGTGGGTGAATTCCCCGATATCCACCCTGCCCCTGACTGCCAGATGATTGCTGACTCGAATTCTGGTAGTCATTTGTCTTGCGCTGCTGAGACTGAACGGAAACTGATCCCTTGCTGGAATCCCCCTCCCATTTCCTCTTGTTGTCACTGGGAGTAGCAGAAGTGGTGACAGCAGTAGTGGTAGCCTTGACACGTTTTGGCAGCCTGTTCTGATCCACTGCCTGGTCTGTAATACGATGAGCAAGGCGCTGAATAGCCTGGATATTATCAAGATTAGCCGATGTCACATGGCTCTGGATCTCTGGCGCCAAACCCTTGAGATACATCTCAATACGCTTGTATGGTGGGTCTACCATAGTTGGGCATAGCACGGCCAGCTCGTTCGACCGTTTAGTATACGCTTCGATCTCTGATCCAACCATTTTCAAGTTATACAGCTCGTCTTCCAACTTGTGAATATCTTCACGAGTACAATATTCCCTTTTGATTAGTTCCTTAAAATCGTTCCATGGGGTGGCGTTAGCAGCTGCCAACCCTAAGATCTGGACTTGGGCGTTCCACCAAGTCAGCGCTATTCCTTCCAAGGTGCCAGTTGCATACTTAACCTTGCGAGCCTCAGGGCACTCGCACATTTCGAATACTGACTCTAGCTTCTCAAACCAATGGAGGAGTCCCACTGCCCCCTCGGTGCCACTGAAGGAATTTGGACGACAGTCCATGAAGTTCTTGAAAGTGCAGACAGGCTGCTGCGCGTGTTGACCTATTGTGTACGAATAGGACAAGGTTAAATACGAGAGTTAATGTAGGATCTAAAGATCCTAGTGTATGTGTCTATACTGCAGAGTATACTACCTGCTTGAGCAGCTGCAAGTGCCGCAGCAACTTGAGCTTGAACAAGAGCCTCTAGCTGGGCTTGTGTCATGTTGATACGTCCGGCCATTGATCTTCACATCAAAGGCAACATAGATGAGAAAGGTTCGCGAATAGTGCGATGACAGAAGAGTGTAAGCACATAGGTGTTCTCAAGCAATAACAAGTAGTGAGCAAAGTAATGTAAGCATACTACGAGCAAAGTTCTATGCAGTTCTAGTAAGCAGGTAATAAACATAAACCTTATTACCTAGTATGTCGAGTCTTGCACGTGGAGCGAAGCGTCGTTGTGGATCGTTTGAGAGCACTGTTCTGGTTATAGTCTGGTTTTAATAAAAACGTTTTCCCATATTAAAACCAAGTTCTCTATAACCAATGGCTCTGATACCAATCTGTCACACCCCCAAAATCCACCTGCGGAGTATCACCGCTTGGGAGCGTGTCTGACCAGGATCAAGCCACCAATCATATCGAACATGTAGTTAATGTCAAGTATATTAAATGTAAACCAATTATTCAATACGATTGATGTTCCAACAAAACATAATTTAAGTAGCGGAAGCGTATTAATGATATCCAATGTATGTAAAGAGTTCAAGTGTTGTAAGTATAACATAACATCCACGATCCAATCTCCACAACGACCTGCTCCTCCCTGTGCAAGCTCCATATGTACCTAATGTCCTGCAAGGCATGTAACAGAGGATCAACAACTAGTTGAGCGAGTTCACAGTTAACAGTTCAGTAATAGTATAGTGTGAGTAGTAGTATGTTCATTCGTTATGTCGTGTATCGTATTAGTTTCCATCGCGGCCTCCCAGGCAGGTATGCGAAGATATTAGGGGGATGTTCATCCCGTATATTCTAGACTAGGTTTACCTGTATCGCGGCCTACCAGGCAGGTGTGCGAAGAATAGTAAATTACAGTTCGCGGCCTTCCAAAGGCAGGTGTGCGAAGTCAGTCATAATATCGCGGCCAACCCTTGGCAGGTGTGCGAAGATCAGTTCAATAAGTGTTACTAGTCTAGTAGTAGTTCTAACAGTGGAGTATGTACAATAGTTCATCAAATCACATCACTACATTCCCGTATAGATAAGTACCAGTAAATAATCAAATCCCATTCCCACCCTGGGAACCCCATGCCTTGGCTGTGTGAACTCACCTTGGTTTGCTCGGTATGCTACACTCTAGGGTTTATCAGATGTCTAAGTCCGTTACACACGACCTAGGATATGATGCACATGATATGATATAAGTGTTTGCATCCAATTAGGGTTTGCAAATCATTGACATTCAAACAGTTGTGTCTTGTGTGTTTGTTGTGTACATGATGATATCACATAGAATGTTCACGCATGCAGGATCATACAGTTGCATTCAATATCATACGATTATACGCATATAGAATCATACATCACGTAAACGGTTAATCGTATTCACATAATTCCTACGTCGTGTCTTTGATTGCACAGTTTAATGTAACGTGGATGCTAACCTAGTTGCCACTGATAACACACTTAACATATTATCATCGTTAATAAGCTTGACAGGTTTAGTAGAGTTTGCGACAAGGACAAGTGACATACACATATTATCAGATTCAATCATTAGTTATTACACTTTCATGGCCTCATATTAAACATACATCAGCATCAGACAGGGCCTTGCCCTTCATAAGAACTCAGACAAGTGTGGGGGGGGGGGTTTCCCCTGTTTAAAACTCAGATAGCATAAGGGGGGTTTCAAAAACTTGAACAACATATCTTACACATAAGAATTTCGGACCACAAGGGTGTTTAAACTCGGGTAGGGGTGTGGGGTGTTAAAACTCGGACAAGAGTTTCATTGAAGAAACTCGGACCACCTTAATTCCATGAAACTCAGACATACATCCTTCCCCCTAAACTCGGACCAAGTATAACATATAAACTCGGACATACATCCTCCCTCCTAAACTCGGACCAAGGTAAGCCCATTAAACTCGGACTACATGAGTATGATAAGCTCGGGCCTTTCATTAAAAGCAAACTCGGACATGAACATCATATTAAACTCGGACCAAGAGCTCTTGTAGTAAACTCGGACAAGGGGTCTCTTTCTAATAAAAAGGTCGGGCAAAGGTCTTGTTTCTAAACTCGGGCCATCACAACTTGTAACTCGGATCTAACATATATAATTAAGGTCGGACTTGTTATTATCCTAACAAACTCGGATCTAAGGTTGTGGCATTAAACTCGGATCCCTTTCATTGGTTTTAAAGTCGGGCATATAACAACACTTAAACTCAGACAAACAAGAATCACAATTGAAACAGTTACATTCTATTATTCCATCAGTTACGTTTTCAATTCTCCTTTGATCGTGAAAACCCTAATTACGAACATCATTCATCCAATTCATTCAACAGTTATAGCATGCAAAGCATCTTGACATTAAGCATACGATTACACCACTGATCCATATTATTTCACAATAATCATGATTCAATCAACATCCACAGAACTATCATATATGGAGAACTAGGGTTTTTAACATGCATCACATAATCAAGGATCAATAACAATCAAACAATCACAAACAACGATTAAACGATTACCTTGATTCGATTCTAGATGGATTGGAAATCAACTTGATGCAAAAGACTTGTGAATCCAAGAATGATAAGAAGGTGGTTGTAGAGAGGATTAGAGAATAAGAGGGTACGTGTTTTGATTCTTGATGTGAGGTTTAGTGAATGATTTAGGGTTAAGTATTATTTATGTTTCACTAATGACTCTTTACACCCTCTATTGTTATATTTTTTCACAAGTACACCATCTCATAACCATTTCCTAGTTTCACCACTGAGTTTATGCATTTAACAAGTTTCTCACAATTAACACATAACCATGTACAATCACACACTACGGTTTATTGCACCAAAGCGTATACAATTCCCTAGCCAATTATTTGCACAATTAACAACTAAACAAAACAAGAACGTGCAATAGATACGAATTAGAATCTTGGAATTTCGAGTTGTCACATCAAAAGAAAGCCACTGCTGCAAAACATCAGCAAGTCTGGTTAGGCGCACCCGAATTTCCACCAAATTCTGAGAAATTAGATAAAACTAATAATATAAGTCACTTATATCATATACTAAATCGCTCCTTGTCGCCCCCGTATTGTTTATTTAATGTTTTCCTCATATCTTCTTTGGTTACATCTTGGATGGTAGAATAGCGAAACTCCACCAAACCCTCTTATCACTAATTAATCCAATCATCAAATTCCAAATAACCTAATTGTAATCATCTAACAGAATTTCAATAACTTGAATGAGATTTGAAAAAATGGTAATCCAGGTTCTACATATCATCTTCCTCAAGGAAAATCCTTAAGGAAAAATAATAGCTTAAACCAAAAAAAAAATCATGTAAATAAGGCTGCCTCCCCAAGATCGTTATTTTTATTAGGGTCAAAAGTTGCCCAAGATGTATTATTAAGGCTGCCTCCCCAAGATCATTATACAGTTATGAACTTTATCAAGAAATACAGGGTTTATTTTGGTTCGGGTCAAAACGGGTATGGGTTAACTAAAAAAAGGGGTTATTTCGTTTTGGGTAAGAACGGGTTACAGTCGGACCAGGTTTCAGATCAAAACTGAGTTGTTTTTTTTTTAAAGAATGGCAACAACAACAAATCCATCTTTAGATTACCAACTTTCTTTAAAACTACACTTAAATGACTTAATTTTTTTTTAAAGAATGGCAACAACAGCAAAATTCTTTTAGATGCATCCCAATTGTCTCAGACCTGCAGTTGCCTACACATAGATGTGTAGTTTAGATGTATAATTATATAGCTCAAGCAAAATACAAAAGTATTATTACTTATTAGCCATACAAATCACTAACTCCAACTTTAACAGGTGTATTTTGTGCATATCTTGTGGAACAACCCTTTTAGCTTTTTCTAATATAGTCATATAAGAATTTGCAGCCTCTTCTAGGTTGTCTGCAAATGCACTCTAACTTGGTTTCAACTACAACAAAGAACATCATTTGAAAGTTAAAACGAATGCATCAAAGTTAAAACAAATGCATACCTTACAAATGAACATTCAACATCAAATCTATTAGAGGATTCTAAAAACCCTAACCGAAAACAAATGCATATTTAACATCAAATCGATGAAAGAAAGTTAAAACGAAGAGAGATAATTATATGAAAAACACACCTTTGAGATGAAGAAATCGACATACCTATATCAAGTGGGTAATCTGGAGGCTATCTACAGGGGTCGATATACTTACCTTAATCGTCATTGCCTGCTGGTATCTCATTTCTATCGCCACCAATCTACGGCTTACACATCGTTACCAATCAACTCGGCTTACACATCTGCGAGACCACTTATCAAACCCTTAACCTTACTTAATTCAGTTCAGTTCTATCCAATCCAAACACTATTCAAAGCTATTCACATAAACCCTAACCTTAATTAACTCAAATTAATTCAATTCAATTCAATCCAAACAATTTTCAAGACCATTTCTGTTATAAAACACATAACCATCTGTTTATTACCAGATTTGAGATTTAGGATTTTCTGAAAAACACCATTGATCAGAAAGGATTGAAATCCCATGGCTTTGACTATCTAACATCCTCATCAACAAAACCTATTCACAATAAAAACCCTAAAAAAATTGAATCAGTAGAGTTAGGGTACACCAGTGAACGAAATCCTTGCCAAGCATTGATGATAGGGAATTCTATCCTTATATGAATCAGAGATCGATGAATTACCAGATCGGAGCACTAAATAAGTCCCTCGAGGTGAGAATCGTTCTTGATATGAGCCGATGAAACTGAATGCGGCCACTCCGTGGAAGAGAGTCAGATTCAAGAAATACTACGGATACATGATGGAAAATTACAGAGATGAAGAAGCAATAGATGAAACAAATGACCCAGAGGATTCATTGAGAGATGAATCGGCAAGGTGAAATACAAAATTAGATCTAGGGTTTTTATTTGAAATAAGATTTAGAATTCATGTTTATGGAAACAAAGGATGCGATAGAACGCAGTGTGAAAGAAGAAAAAGCGTTCTCTTATTTTGCCGCTCGAATGAAAAGAACATGGAGTGTAAGAATCACACGTGGCAATAACATGTTTAAGATGATGCCAAGTGGCATAAATTTATTTTGTTTTATTAGAAGTAGTAGATTCGGATTCGGGTGACTTTGAATTCGGATTTTGGAGAAAGATGAATAACCCTACACACACAACATACTAAAACAAAATGGACACCCCCCCCCCCCCCCCACCCCACACACACTATAAAACAAAAAGCGATTCCTGTACCTACTTCAGTATTCTCGGTTCCAGATCAAAATCCGACCCCGATAATTCAAAGTTGTCCAGGTATCACAATTTACTACAGGATCATCTATTTCAAGCGATTCAGACCGATTTATGCTATAATTTCACATATAAAGTTAATACAGATTCGACCAATTTCAATATATTTCATGATTTCACACTTCAAAGTTCAAATTGGGAGGAATATATCATAACTCATGAGGTATGTTTATTGTTTACGAAATTGCTGCTTAATGTAATTGATTTGATTGGTATGAAATTGCTGGGTAATGTTTGAATGCTATGAAATTGATTCGTTGGTTATGCTTCATTGAAGTAGTCTAGTTTTGAAGGTTGCACTTTATGCACACAAGGTGTTCGATAAAATGTCAAAGTGAACTAACTAGTCTATGTAACTGGTCTCTATGGTTTCTAGCATGCCCTTTTGTTAGGTTAGAGATAGAAGCATTTGAGATCATTCTCTCAGCAATTAAGCTATTAGACACCTTTATGTCCGTGGAACATGTTAAAAGGATCATTTACTAATTAGACGTGTACTCTTGGTCGACTAGAAAACAAAATAGCGACAACGATAACGTGTGCTCTTAGTCGACTAGAAAACAAAATAGCAACAACGATAACGTGTACTATTAGACACCTTTATGTCCGTGGAACATGTTCGAACCATCTACGGATAAACAACAATAAAACGATTTGTTACAGTCGATTTGTTTTCTTTGTATATATTCGAAACTTAAATGCGAACTATATGATACAATCGAATTGTTTTCTTTGTATATATTGATCAAGTTTACTTGTCTATTGAATTAGAATAAGAGCTTGTGATGTACCTAGTCTACGCAGGCTTAATTGATGAATTCAGCACAGTACTAGCAACAAAGAATTAAGCAAAGTAAGTTAAGCAAAAAAGTTCGAATGATGAAATTCTGTTTGTTTCAGCCGTGAACTGTTAACAACTAGGTTATTTTAAGATATCATATCTCTAATGG
The DNA here is from genome assembly GCF_002127325.2 of Helianthus annuus. Lineage (NCBI taxonomy): Eukaryota > Viridiplantae > Streptophyta > Magnoliopsida > Asterales > Asteraceae > Helianthus > Helianthus annuus. The sequence continues at coordinate 135,699,586 of NC_035440.2, forward strand.
GCGGTTATGTGTTATTATTAGGGATTAAAAGGTCGTGATCACTACTGGGCCAGCCTAGTGTATTTATTTTAATATACAATATATATCGGTTCCATAAGGTCCAAGTCGGTTCCTTGATATAAAGAATCGGAACCGACCCGAACCCGATTTGATATGCAAAACAAGAACCAAACTAAATACCTAAATGTTAGGGTCGGGTCGGTTTCGATTTATTTTATGGTCGGCTATCGGTTCTTTTCGGTCCGGATCCAAAAATGCTCACCCCTAATAATGTTTGACAGTGGATTGGATCTGAATCCTCTGGTGTGGTGACCAAAATCCACCAACTGACCCACCCATGACGCATCTATCCATTTATCGTTTCATAAACCCTAATCTAATTTCTGATTCCGTTTTCCTGTTCATCTCCAACAAATCATCTGAGATCAAAGCTTAACCACATAACATAAAACTCTGTTTCGATCTCACGAAAACCCCTCGAAATCAAGCATAAAAACCTCTGGATCCATTTCGATTCACACCAGGTAAGGGTTCGAACCCGGTTAATTTGAATTTAAGACTTGATTTATCATTTACCTATACACTTTGTTATATAGTTTGCGTTTGCGAAAGTTTTTCTTCTGTTCGTCCGATATCACACTCACACACTGTTGGTGGACCTTCATCAAATTGTTTCTTGACACACTTGGATTAGACCTTGAATTCATTAAATTGAGTAATTTTTTTTTTAATATGATTTGGAAAATGTAATTATATAACTGTTACGAGTTAGGGTGTAAATGGTCCGAGCTCAAGTTGAACGATGATCGTTTTAACATAAGAGTGCTCAAGCTCGAGTTTAACATGTTTCCATACGCAAAAGTTGTCTTGTTGGTCAGCCTGGTTACTAATTTCTACATATCCTACCTTATGTTTTGAAAACCATGCCGGACATTGAATCAGCCGCTAATGGTTCACTGGTCTACCCAGTTAAACCTTCTAAAAACCAGATGACATTACAATTATTTATTTTTCTTAGGGATTTCCCGCGCTTTGCGGCGGGCATTTGTTTGGTACTAATTTCGTAACCAAAAGAGAAAACAAAACACGAAAAATAAAGTCCTCATATGCCATCCTCAGAGTTAAACACCTTTAAAAAAATGGAAAAAGCAAGCGTACTCTTTTAATTCACTGCATTGTACATATTACACACTGAATTAAATGCAAGTGGTTTTAACCTCTGAAAACCAAATATAAAATCGACTATAGTGAGTAGAGATTTGTGCTCAAGTTGTAAATTACATTCCGATTGGATCTTGTTGATAAAGCAACAACAAAAACTTGAATCGGTACAATTGTTGATGCTTTCTGTACATCTTGTTCGTCAAGATATGCAGATCTTAGTTTGCAATTGATGGGATTCGAACCCGGTTGATAGCCAGCGTCTTTTCCACCAGACCAGTTGCCTTGTTGAAGTTTTACATAGGAAATATACGCAAATTGAGTTTGGATTAAAAAAATAGCTTTTGTGGATGTCATGTAAGTGGCTTCCTATGATTGGGCAGCCGCCCCTTTCAACCAATCGATGGAAAACACTATTCCCTGGCATTGTGTTTGTCTATATAGGAAATACATTTTCGTCGTCACTCAACTACTTGTCCATTTTGCAGATCCAACCAGCTCCGCAATCTTGCACCGTTCAACCGGAGTTCGACATAACTGCTCGGTCCAGAAACTAGTTCTCTCAAGCACCGGACGAATGTTAGATCTCTAATCCTTCAAATTCTGTTAATTCAGTTGTTCATACATACTTTGATTGTTGCAAATTGTAATCGTGATAGTAGATTATGTTAATTTGATCATGTGTGTCATTGTTACCGTAGATTGTTTGATTTGTAAGCTTGATTAAACCATCTGTGATGCTCGATTCTTTAGTTATTATAGTTTTAGAACTAGGGTTTGTATTTGGGTTGGAACCAATTGGAGTTATATATTGTTTTGACAGATTTTAAGTATTTGTTTTTAAGCTTAATTGGATTTTGTGGCACAATGCTTAACGTTTGATCCATAACTGGATCACTCGATGGAGGCGCAAAGGGCGAGCTCTGGGCCTCAGCGCAAGGCGCTTAAAAAGCCGGGGCTTTTTTAGGCGAGGCGTAGTATGGTGTAAAAATACAATTTTTCAACCAATCATCAATTTTGTCATGGGCTCATGGCAGTTGTTCTAACACCGTGTATACGTTTTTGGCATTCGTTTGTCTGATATACCGTTTTGATACTCAGTTCTAGGGTTCATGAAGTGTCATATCAGTATACCTGTTCTGTTTGTCGCAATCTGTTCAAAATGTTACATTGTGTGTAGTAATGATGATTTTAGTTGTCTACTTTGTTGTATCTTAAGTATACGTTCAGTTTGACAAATTTAACCATTAACGCCACGAAGAATATTAGAATTTAAGTAGTTTTAAAAGGATGATGCGTGTAACACTGTATATGGGCATTTAGAAGCTGTAATTTTGGGCATTTCCATTTTTTTATAGCTTGTTTTCTGACAGCTCTATTTTAGAAATATTTTTATATATATATTTTATTTGTTTTTATAAACACTCGGTAAGCCCAAACCATGAAACCAAACCGAAGCCAAACTGTTAGTGACGGGTTGGTTTCAAATTTTGACGGTTTGGTTTTCGTTTACAATAATAAAAAACCGTTACCGACTATTTGGCTCACAGTTTTACCTATAAACGTCAAAAGACTCAAAACCGGACCGTGAACACCCCTACCTATACTGGAAACTATGAATCTGCCGGTTACTATCTTGGTTTTAAAAAGCGAGAGGCGCACAAAAGCGACGAGGTCTAAAACCAAGGGGCGAAGCGCAAAAGCGGTGGGCTTTTCGTACCCGAGGTGCAAAGTGATTATATAACTTTTTATATATATCTTTAGCATCCCATATCCAAAATATAGCCATAAATACGGTTTTATATGATTTTACCTATAAGTACAAGCCAAAAAAACCTATTCTACAACAGTTTGATGCTTAAATACAGCCTATGTACATGAGGCGCGCACCTCAGGCCTGAAAACACTCCCAAAAAACCCAGGTTACTATAAACTCTTCTTGTTTTGTTTCTGTTGTTCTTGTGAATGGCATTGGTACTTAGTTTTTTGTAACTACTTCCATTGATCTTGATATATATATAGCTGAGCTACAACGCCTTCGTTTCAAGATAACAAAAACTCATCTATATACTTTTTTTTGCAGTTCCTGGAAATGATTGTTACAATCTCACATTAACAAAAACCGAAAGAAAGAAAAAAACAGTTCATGAAAAACTGCTTTAATGGCTACACGACACGTTGCACAAGCAGGACGTCCGCTAATGAATATCGTTAGAATGAAGGGGGTGCCCATCCTACAGCAGTTGGAGATTGAAGAATGCCTTTTGCGGACCTCATCAGACAATTGGTGCATCATAAATGACGGGGCAGATAGACCCAACATCGTCATGGGCATTTCTGGGTAAGTGTCTTTGCTAACAATAGTTCTAATATGTAATGGAGATCGGAGATCTTATCAGTTTACGTGAATCTGTTATTAGGAAACCTGCTGAACTTGTTGAAATTAAACCTGTTCTAGAAGATAATATTCCCGTCATACGAAGGTTTACTGGTGGCGGGACCGTAATAGTTGATCATGGGACAATATTTGTTTCATTCATATGTAACAAGGATGATGTTGCCGATGTACAACCGTATCCTCGACCCATCATGTCTTGGAGCAGCCTATTATACAGTCAGGTTTTCGAAGGAATTGCTGATTTCAGGCTTCGTGAGAATGGTATGAAAAATTGACTCTTAAATCTTATTTGAAAATATATTCTGTTGATGCACAAATTTCTATAATTTCTTTGCTGCAATTTATTTAAAAACCGAATGTTACGAGTCTAACGCATGAGTCATGACCTTTTATTTAATGTTTTATAGACTATGTGTTTGGCCTTCGCAAGTTTGGTGGGAACGCACAATCGATTACTAAAAATCGGTGGATTCATCATACATCTTTTTTGTGGGATTATGAGACTCGTAACATGTCCTACCTCAAGCTTCCTAAACGGGCTCCTGAATATCGACTGGTATGTTAATAATATTATCTGTTTGTTAAATTTAATATTGCGTTCACTTTTTATAAATATTGTTTGTAATCATATTTAGCGCGTTCATTTTTTTATAAAACGTGGGCAGCAAAACTGATTCTGGCCTGTAATATAAGTGACCCGTTATCCATCTATACGCAATCCTCTTGTTACGCGCTATGTTATATTAAATTTAAACGGTTAATTACTTGTCAAGCCTCTTATTTTAACATTTATTTGCTATTTTCTGTTTAGGCTAGGGATCATCTTGATTTCGTTTGCCCTATGAAGGACTACATTTCAAGGTCAGATTTCATTAGTAGAACCATTGGTGCAGCAGGAAGACTATTTTCAGTCGAGTCAACTGAGTTTGAAGCGGTCAAATCTTCATCAAATGTGAATTTTACTCCCACCTCGAGATTACTAACTAACCAGGAATTAGAGGCTGCCAATATGATCGCCATATGATTCTTTTTTGTCAATTTTTTTAAGCCACGAGTCGTGGATTTGCAGATTATTATTTATCATTCATTGATCATCTGATCTTCATGATATCTTATTGGTTGGGTTTCTTGTCATCAACTCTAAATCTTTATAAACATTTGTGCAATACATGGTTGAGATTAGGCACATGAGTCACACAATTAATGTCGTTATTTTGTAACTAAAGTATACTGACATCCACTAATCCTACTTCTAAATTTACACTTGTGTACACCATTAACTTAACCCACAACCTTCAGAGGAGGGAGGTCTTTTCTACACACCTTGTTACCGCTAGGTTACAATCCCTTTGTGCATGTATATTTTGTTAGATTCAATATTTTTGTGAGTCTATAAAAGTTCATGCAATGTAATGAATGTACATGTTAATACTTTGAAAATTTAATATTCGTGTTATCGTGTGTTGCTGCATATTGACATGTGAATATACTAATTCTTGGAAATTCGTAAAGGCGTTTACGATTTGGTTTGATGGTTTTTAAGTCGAATTGTGAGCCATGACGTGCTGTCGTAGGTACACGCAAATTTAATCCATTTACAACTAATTAGCTAGCGGTAAGTGGGTATCGAACTCAGGGAGTATGTGGAAAATGTGTGATTTTATAGCTTTGCACTTAAACTAAAGTTAAACTAAAATGCAGAAATTAAAATTCAAGAGTTGATTGTTTTGATTTTAAGAGCTACTATTAACTACTTAGATTGCAAATCAAAGATTAAGTTTATAAACATATTAGGAACAAGCGACCATCTTAGGATTCGGTTTCTTTCAACAATTGTGTGAAATTCCTACTAGAAAGAGTTACATAGACATAACTCATGCATAAATAATTGACGTGATAAAAGGGAACAAAGTACTCGGATTATATAAACGCGAGGTTGATTCCCGATGATCAATTAATCAATAACCAACCCTAACCCTTCCCGTAATATCTCGATTGCCAACGGCACCAAGAACGTACGATTGAGACTAGAAATTGCAATATCAATTAATAAGCTACGAACAATTATGCATACACCATGACAATCAAGCAAACACAAGTTATCATTCTAGAAATAACGGAACAAACACACAAAAGTCTAGAGAAACCTTCACCCAAGATGATCACCATAAGTTTAGCCACGCATGACTTGGTACATCATCATCACATAACGATTAATGTTCATACGAATCAAAAACACAAACCGAATGTTAGAAATTGTTTAGAACCAAGTGCCAACAGCCAAAATCGCCCCTAGGATGCTTCCAAACCGCCCAATGATGAGATAATGTAAAAAGACAACCAAAAACTGATTAAATGATGGCAGTTACGTTTTCCTCGCAGCCTCCACCGTAAATTACGGTACCCACCATAATTTACGGTGGCCTTCAAGATGTTACGATGATTGAAGACTGAGGTACGGTGGACATTTTTTTATGTTTCAGGGCCACCGTAAATTACGGTGGCCACCGTAATTTACGGTCTGAATTTTGTGCCTTGTTTCTCTTTTTGTTCCGCGCACGACCCGTTCATCCCCAAACCATCCAAAGCTGCATTTTATCCACTTTAAGCTCCCGAACCGCACCTGAAACATAAGCAACCGTAGTTATCTAAAGGGTTGTCCTATGGACCACCCGTCACATCCCCACACTTAACCGTTGCTTGTCCCAAGTAACTCATCAAACCGTTTTCAAACTAAGCGATCAATATAAACCAAGTAGAAAAATGTAATCCTTTTACTAACCCCATTTTAACACCCAAAATAACGCACCCCTCACTATGTCTCTCCTCTCGGTAACAAGTAAGCACTAGCAATATGAGCTAGACACACAAAGGCTAACGGGCGGTTGCACAACTATAGGCTTGTACCTAAATCGATCCTTCTCCTAACAAGTGCCAAACATGAATGCAAATCAAAGGGACTTTCAAGGTTGTAACGTGGCTAGGTGTATGGGTAGGAAACGGAATATATATGAAGTAGCGAAAACTTAACCCGGTCTTTTTATTACACAATAAAGAAAACTAACAACTACCAATTTAACTAATATATACAAGACAACTAAACATCACTTTTTTTTTTCAATTTTCATTGTTTTTTCTCTTTTTTTTCCTCTCTTTTTTTTTCAAGCACACCAAACATTCAACATAACATCATAACATCTCTACATACTACTAAAACAACTACTAACACTATAAGACCGGGTCAAGTTGGGTAAAATTTTAGGAAACTAGCTAAGGGGTAACAAATCATAGGCTTTAAGCACAAAATGGCTACTACATGTCCAAACCCCCGCCCCTCTCGCAACCATGCTCATATATATAACTTATGAGGTCCAACCCCCAAATCCCACACTCGCTCACACCAATGACGAGGCTACCTAGATGCCCTTATCCTTTCTACATTCATGTTCAACTAAGGCCTCGAACCTTATTCAAGCACAAGTTCTAATGCACCCCCACCCGTAGCCACTCTCATCAAAGATAAGAATTATTTATATACAAGTGTGGCTTCAACTCTCACCAAGAATGAAAAGGGTATCAAGGGTTGCCGGTGCATCAATTTGGGGTTAATCTAAGGTGTTCAAATTCTCACATCGTTTCGCTTGATTTAAAAAAAATTTCAAAATCTTCAAAAATTCCCTCCCCCCCCACCCCCGCATCCCCACACTTGGGATACATTGACCCCAATGTATGGTTTAAGGAGGCTTTGATCACTAAACCTTTTTCACATCATCCAAAAGTTCAACACTCAAACCACAAATTTCTTTTTGGATTTTTCATTTTATAATTTTTTTTATATTTTTCTTCTTTTTAACACCAACACACCACCGACTAGCACCAACCCAAACACAACATAACAACTAACACCACCCAACCACCCGACCATAAACAAAACAAACTAACAAATATGCACAAAATATACAAGGGAGGAACACAACCTGACTAGTAATAGCGCGGTCCCGGAGGTCCAAAAATGGAAGACATCATGTCATTCCATTCTCCAAATGCAAATGACCCGCTACTACTCCCACCTTGTTGTTGAGCTCCTTCTTGTCAGAGTGGGGCTCGTCCCCGGGGCGTTGGCGCGGGTCGATCCTTCTCGGTTGTGGTGTAATTCAGTTGCGCTTCAGATAACGTTTTGCTAGCATAATAAATGACCACCGGCTTCTTGTCAACCCGTTGACCCAAAACTGCACCGATAGTAGTGTCGCTTGCGTCACACATGATCTCGAATGGTTTTGACCAATCCGACGGTTGCAAAATGGGAGCTTTGACCAAGTGTTCCTTCAAAACAGTGAAAGCTTGCATACACTCATTAGTAAACTCAAATGAGACATCTTTTAATAACAAGTTGCATAAAAGTTTGGTAATGACACTAAAACCTTTTATGAAACGTCTATAAAAACCGGCGTGCCCCAAAAATGACCTCACACCCTTAACATTTTTCGGAGGTGGCAAAGATGCTATTACCCATATTTTTGCCTTATCCACCTCCATTCCCCTCTCCGAAATTACATGACCCAACACAATGCCTTCTTGCACCATGAAATGACTTTTCTCCCAACTTAGCACTAAATTTTTCTCAACGCACCGTTTTAAAACTTTTTGTAATTCGTTGAGACAAGCATCAAAACTAGTGCCAAAAATGGAAAAGTCATCCACGAATACTTCAAGCGACTCTCCAACCATGTCCGAGAAAATACTCATCATACATCGTTGGAAAGTGGCCGGAGCATTGCACAAGCCAAACGGCATTCGCCGAAAAGCAAAAGTGCCATATGGGCAAGTGAAAGTGGTCTTGTGTTTGTCATGCGGGTGTATTGCTATTTGATTGTAACCCGAATACCTGTCCAAAAAGCAGTAATATTTTTGACCCGATAATTTTTCAATGATTTGGTCAATAAAAGGTAACGGAAAATGGTCCTTAGAAGTGGCGGCATTCAATTTTCGGTAGTCAATACATACACGCCACCCGGTGACCGATCGGGTGGCAATTTGTTCACCATTTTCATCTTTGACTACTTGAATGCCGGCCTTCTTAGGCATGACTTGGGTAGGACTCACCCAAGCACTATCCGAAATCGGATAGATAATTCCCGCGTCCAACCATTTAATTACCTCTTTTTTAACTACCTCCCTTAGATTCGGATTCAATCGCCTTTGAGCTTCTCGTGTCGGCTTTGCATCTTCGGTGGTAATAATTTTGTGCATGATGATAGATGGACTAATTCCTTTGAGATCGGCAATCGTCCATCCAATAGCTCCCTTATTCTCCTTTAACACTTCCAATAAAGCTTGCTCTTGTGACAACTCCAAATTAGAGGCAATAATGACCGGCAAAGTGTCATTATCCCCTAAAAACGCATACTTCAAGTGGCTTGGCAAGTCTTTAAGCTCCAACCTTGGCGGCTCTTCCAATGACGGTTTAGTTCCCGAGTCTATTTCCACCGGCAAGCTTTCAAATTGGTGAGTCCATGGCGGCCGACCTTCCCTCAAGGCCATGGCATCTTGCTTTTCTTCTTCAACCCGTAGTGCATAAGCATGTACATGTTCAGAAAAATCACACAAATAAACTTCCATACCATCCTCTTCATACTCACGCGGGTTGCATCCTTCAACTATATCTGCCATGAAACACTCATCAACACCATTAGCATTAGAATTGTTAGTGAAAACATTCAAACGCATTTTTTGATTTCCAAAAGTCATATCGACTGTACCAAATCTACAATCGATGACAGCATGTGCGGTGCTCAAAAATGGCCGACCCAAAATTACGTTTTGTTGTTGTTTTGGGTCCGCGGACGAGTAGTCCAAAACTAGAAAGTCAACCGGGTAGTAAAACTCATCAATTTTAACAATTACATTTTGAACCATCCCCCGGGGTAACTTATGAGACAAATCGGCCAAAACAACCGTTGTCTCTACCCTTACTAACGGACCAAAATCATATTTGTCATATAAGCCCCCCGGTAAAATGCTAACCCCGGCTCCAAGATCTAGCAACGCCTTTGCCATTTGAAAATTACCCACTTGAATGTTAATTAATGGCGTGCCCAGGTCTTGGAGCTTAGGAGGAAGCTCCCCATTCAAAACTGTGCTCACTTGACCAGTCAAGTCTACCCGCTTAGGCATCTTTTTCTTTTGTTGTCGTTTTTGTGTACACAATTCCTTAAGAAATTTAGCATAAGCGGGTACTTGTTTTATTGCATCAAGTAATGGAAGATTGATTTTTACTTGTTTAAACATGTCCCACAACTCTTCTTTTTGGGGACCTCTTGGCGCAATAAATTTTTTTCTACCCGGGTCATGCAAAGCCGATGGAAACGGGACTTGACTCGGTTCACCCTCAACTTTTTCATTCTTTTCATTTTCACCCAACCCCGGTTTTTTAACATTTGATTCTTGAGGTTTTACCGGTGAAACTTCATCATCACTTTCATTACCCGTGAGGTCCTCAACCACCCCCTCAACCAATTCGGGTGACAAATTGGCTTTAAATTCTTTACCACTCCTCAAAACACTATCATGATTAATATTAACATTACCTTGTGACGAACCATGTGAAGGATTTACCTTGGTGTCGCTAGGAAGTTGACCTTTGCCCTTCTTCAATTCCGCCACATCGGTTGCCAATTGACCCATTTGGGTTGTTAGTGATTGGATGGTCTTGTCACGAACTTCATCCTTTTGCATTCGAACTTCATCAAGTTGATTTCGCTTTTGCATATCTTGTTGCATGGCCCGAAGCATATCGATAACTTCATTCCCACTTGATGAGGATTGCCCCGAACCACTTTGACCCGGTTGTTGAAATTGCCCTTGGTACCCATAATTGTTTCCACCTCTATAGTTGCCTTGATTGTATTGTTGACGAGGTGCAAAGTTACCTTGAGCTCCTTGAAAATTTGGGTTAGCTTGGTTCGCCGCATTCCCGTAGCGGAAATTAGGATGATTTCGTAACCCGGGGTGATATGTGTTGGAGTTCATGTTGAAATTTTGACCACCCCCTCCTTGAATAGCATTAACCTCTTCCACTTGTTCATCAACCACTCCCACTACACAAACTTCCGCCGTATGGCCTATCTCGTTGCAATTAGTGCACACGTTGTACACTTGGTTTGTGGTTTGAACATTACCACTCTCTACTCCATGCACTTGCGGCCTTTGTGTCACATGCCTTGCTCGCCTAGACGATTGAGCTTTCCTCTTCGAATTCACCGCCATTTGTTCTAAAAATGCCCAATCAACATGTTCATAATTGGTACCGAATGTACCATTAGTGATGGACATTAGATCCCGTGCATCCTCCGAACTCAACCCTTCATGAAATGCATTCAACAATTCCCAAATTTGGATCCCGTGATGAGGGCAATTCCGTAACATCATGTTGAACCTCTCAAACGCTTCGTGAAACATTTGCCCCGATTGTTGTTGGAAACTTCTCAAACCTCTTCTAGCATCGTTGGTCTTTTGAGAAGTGTAATATTCATCCAAGAATATTTGTTGCATGTCGGCCCATGTAAAAATGGATGCGGAGGGCAATGTATGAAACCATCTCTTCGCTTTATCTTCAAGGGAAAACTGAAAAAGGACCAACTTGACATCATCCGCAGAAAACCCTTGACCTCCAATAGTGTTGCAAATGGAGTCATATGTCTCCAAATGAAAGTAGGGTTCTTCCGTTGCTAACCCTTTGAACTTTGGTAAACTTTGGAGAGCGGTTGTTCTAACTTCAAAGGTTCTTCCATCCGCTCGATGAGGAATCACTACCGGCGAAGGATTGTTAGTGATAACTGGCCGGAAGTGAGCTTCAATTCCCCGTACTACTTCCCTTTGATGTCTTTGAGGTACGCCAAATGGTGCCCTTGGTTGACCCATTTGCCCTTGAGGAACAAACGGTGGTTGATATTGATGTTGATGCATTGGTTGTTGTGGAATCGACCCTTGAAATTGAGGTTGCATGTTTTGAGGCCGCACTTGTTGTAACGGTGTAGGGCGTTGCAATTGTGGCCCTTGCGGTCTAATATGTTGCACTCCAACCGGTAGTCTACCCATATTTTGAAATTGTTGAATAGGTTGACTTTGTTGACCCGCTTCGCCTTGTAACCCCGAATATCCTCCATCACCCCCATAGTAAAAACCTTCTTCTTCGTATCCCCTAAACTCCTCTTCATACCCATCATCATAACCATCCCCTTGAACTTCCGAAGATTGTCCGAAGGGAAGAGTTGAATATTGAAACCCCGATTGGTTTTGTGGTCTAAAAGAGGGCATAGCATGCACAATAGTTGAATTTGGTGCGATTGTGAAATTAGAAGATGATTGACCCGTAGTTGGGGGAAAGAAATGGGAAAGTGGTGGGATTGTGGTAGAAGGGCTAAAGGTGAGAGTGGGTTCGACTTGGGTAGTGATTGGTTGCGTGACATTGGTTGGTGTGACTTCAGTAGTGGTATTAGGTAAGGTGGTGTTTGGTGATGGTTGTGTGACAGTCGGTGTGAAAATTGAGGTCGTTTGACCCGTTGTGGGTGGTACTTGAGATTCTTGCATGATGTTTCATAGTGTAATGGGTGAAGTAGGTGAACCAACAATTCTGTTTTCTCGTAATAGAACTCTGTTTTGCCTCAATGTCCTTTCAATTTCCGGATTGAACGATAGTGGTGACGACATGTGAGAGCCTCTAGTATGCATACACCTGAAAGTACCTGCACACTAAACACAACCAGCGTAAACCCGAAAATAACAAACAAAACTACTAAATTAACACACGTTGCACACTACTCCCCGGCAACGGCGCCAAAATTTGACGTGCTGTCGTAGGTACATGCAAATTTAATCGAATTACAACTAATTAGCTAGCGGTAAGTGGGTATCGAACTCAGGGAGTATGTGGAAAATGTGTGATTTTATAGCTTTGCACTTAAACTAAAGTTAAACTAAAATGCAGAAATTAAAATTCAAGAGTTGATTGTTTTGGTTTGAAGAACTACTATTAACTACTTAGCTTGCAAATCAAAGATTAAGTTTGTAAACAGATTAGGAACAAGCGACCATCTTAGGATTCGGTTTCTTTCAATAGTTGTGTGAAATTCCTACTAGAAAGAGTTACATAGACATAACTCATGCATAAATAATTGACGTGATAAAAGGGAACAAAGTACTCAGATTATATAAACACGAGGTTGATTCCTAATGATCAATTAATCAATAACCAACCCTAACCCTTCCCGTAATATCTCGATTGCCAACGACACCAAGAACGTACGATTGAGACTAGAAATTGCAATATCAATTAATAAGCTACGAACAATTATGCATACACCATGACAATCAAGCAAACACAAGTTATCATTCTAGAAGTAACAGAACAAACACATAAAAGTCTAGAGAAACCTTCACCCAAGATGATCACCACAAGTTTAGCCACGCATGACTTGGTACATCATCATCACACAACGATTAATGTTCATACGAATCAAAAACACAAGCCGAATGTTAGAAATTGTTTAGAACCAAGTGCCAACAGCCAAAATCGCCCCTAGGATGCTTCCAAACCGTCCAATGATGAGATAATGTGAAAAGACAACCAAAAACTGATTAAATGATGGCAGTTACGTTTTCCTCGCAGCCTCCACCGTAAACTACGGTACCCACCGTAATTTAAGGTGGCCTTCAAGATGTTACGGTGATTGAAGACTGAGGTACGGTGGACATTTTTGATGTTTCAGGGCCACCGTAAATTACGGTGGCCACCGTAATTTACGGTGGAGCCTTGAATTTTGTGCATTGTTTCTCTTTTCGTTCCGCGCACGACCCGTTCATCCCCAAACCATCCAAAGCTGCATTTTATCCACTTTAAGCTCCCGAACCACACCTGAAACATAAGCAACCGTAGTTATCTAATTCAAGATAATTACACAATTAAATGAGGGATAAACTTGTCTTTTAACATCATAAAGGGTTGTCTTATGGACCACCCGTCAAGCCATACTGCTAGTAATGTGTTTTAGTTATTTCTAAACCAAAAGTAGACCATTTAGAAATTGAAATCAAACCAGACCATCTAGTAATAATAACAACTATACCCAGTAAACCCACAAATAGCAGAACTATTGGTAGGGTCCGGGGGAGGTGGGATGTAGGCAAACCTTTCCCCTATCCTAAGAATAGAGAGGCTGCTAGACCCCCGGCTCCAGAACAACCAAGAGACACATAGACGAAAGATGGATAAGTAAATAGCGTAGCAGTACTCAGATAGATCATCAGCAAGCAACATATAGGCATGGTTACATGAAAATCATCATATGTTGGCCTACCTAAAGTGTGAAAGAAATCTAGCCCCCTTCCCAAGGCAAAGCTTTGACACGTCTATACCCTCACCTACAAGTCCTTAACCTTAATCCTACGTCTCCACGAACTCCTATCTTGAACCATGTCCTCAGAGGGGTGCAACTCTATCAAATCTTGCCTAAGTCTTTCATTCCAAGTCAACTTGGGCCTGCCTCTACTCCTCCTTCCTTCCATTGTTATGGTTTCCACTGCTCTAACTGGTTCTATCTTCACATGCCCAAACCAGACCATCTAGTAATAGTGTAACATATTACTTGATTGATTTTTGGAGAAAACACGACTTGAGATAAAGTGAAAAAGTTATATTACATTGTAATATACTATTCGTTTTGTCATGTTAGTATAGATTAAGTGGATGATGTAGAGTAATTCTTTTTTAATCTGCAAATCAAGCCGTTGTAGGTTTATTTGGTGACATGACATGTTATTCACTTATGGTTTAATTACATCCATATGTCATTATGATCGATTTACGAATTTAAAACTTTGTATATTCACATGTAACCATATCGCACTATTTTAAAATGTAAATAGTAAATACTTATTGCATTTACGTGAGAATAAATTAACGTTGTAAATATTTCAAATTGTAAACACACCTTGTAGGCTTAATATACATGTAACGTAATTGTCCTTTGAAGTAGGTCGAGTGGTTGAAAAACCTGTATTTGTGAACTTTGCCTAGTTAGTCTTTTTGCTAACCGGTTTGTTTCTATATTATTTCTCTTTGCTTGTCAAAAAAACATTACTACTTCTACCTATCCTTATAAGCAAGTCTAGATTTTTAGAAATTTGCACATAGTTGCGGATCTAGGATTTTTTTGCCTATCGCTTCACCTTTTTCCCTTTTCCGGTTGTTAGATTTCACACAACAAAAAGGTAGAATTTTCCGATCGGGTCGGAGTTGGCGCGATCCAACCTTTTTGGGGCCTAAAGCAAATTTTAAAATGGGGGCGCTTTTCATATTATTTAAAAAAAAAATTCTTATGATCCTTGATTCCTTGTTACTAACAATACTACTAGATTGACCCGCTATTGCCAATGAGCCGAAATTACTAAACAGGTTATGAAACCCTCAATAACTCTAGCCATGTTGCCCTAGTATGTTAGAGCAATGAGTGAGGTTAGCCATTTTAACTATAAAATGGCAACAACCTCTCCTGTGTAAACTTGACCCAAACTTGCAGCTAGTATAGTCTAATAAAATTCTGTTGAAAAGTGGCTATATAGGCTGACCGAATCCCTCTTCTATAATGTTAGAAGAAACTAACATCATTGTTAAACACTCATCAGGGCCGGTCCGTAAGGCTTATCAACCCTGGCTAAGGCCTAGGGCCACCAAAAAACAAGGGCCTCCAATTTTATTTCCTTTCATATATTAGACTTGTTTTTTTTGCCATTTAAACACCGTTTCTATGCCCAAGATTTAGGATTTACACTAAGAGTCTGCATTGTCCACGCACAGAACACATCAACCCTCGTTACTTGCGGCGTCTTTTGAGTTACCAATGTGAGTGAAACTGATTGCGGATTGAGCGAAATTAGGGCCAAGATTCGGAAAAATCATTGCTATGGTTATTCAATGTCTCAAATCTCAATCTAAATTCCTTTATACCAGTTCAATAGGGCTCTGACTTTGTAGTTCGCCTAGGGCCTCCGAAAACGTTAGATCCGCCCTGCCACTCATGAATTGAAGGAAAAATAAACCAACATAAAAGAAAATGTCTTTGTTGGGATTGAACCCTGCCAAAGGAACAGATAATGAAAGCCAAAACTGGATCAGAGCAGTGGATCCAGAATAAGCAGATGTTTGGTTGCAAGTCTCTCCCCTTGAAAGTGGTTTCAACATCTGCTGACCTCCTATCTGCTGATCATGCAAACTGCTGACTTACAACTGCTGATCAAGTCAAAGTCTGTTAAAGAACTAAAGCTCTGCTGCTCAATCTACTGCCTTGTTTCAAGCACTGCTTATCATGACAAGTACTGCTGGGTTCACAGCAGTGGAAGGATGCAACAGCTGTTTATGTTTACTTTATGTAATGAATTGAAACATCAGTAGTTAGCATAGCCGTGTTTGTATAGGTCAGTTGTTAAGAGTTTGTTAGGAGGTTAGATGTCACTTTCATGGTGAAGTCAGCTTTGATGCTCAATAGTTTGCTAGTGCCTATAAATAGAACAGTGCTCTGTACTGTTCTGTTTAGCTCTTTTCACCATCTTCTTCCTGCACGAACAAATATTAAGCTCGGGCTGAGGGGGAGTTTGCGAATCATACATGCATTGTAATCAGAGTTTAAAATAAATTTAATCATTTGATTCTGTGTTGAAAATGTATGATTGAAAGCATTTCTTCAGTTTGATTGTGAAAAGTTTGCTTCCATTTAATTTCCGCTGCACTACTCTTTCATAGCCTCTGCATTGCCCAATGAAATCTATGCTGGGCTGTTACACTGTAACAGTGCCAAGGAATTATGGGATGCATTGAAGGAACAATTTGGGGGAACGGAAGAGGTTATCGAAAACAACAGGGAAATTCTGAATCGGCAGTATGAAACATTTTGTCACATCAAAGGGGAATCACTAACCCAACAATTTGAACGTTTCAGTTGTCTCACCAGTGAAGTAAGGCTTGTTAAGGTTACATTTCCAAATGCAACCCAAAATAGCAGGTTCCTTAGATCACTGCCCAAAAAATGGGACACAATTGCTTTTGTCACCAGGAATTCAGCTGAGTTCAAAGATCTGACCCTGACCCAACTCCATGGTAGACTCCTGACCTATGAAAGGGAGTTAAACCAGAAAAGGAAGTTGCAAGAGTCTGGAAAAGTTGCTGATGACTATTCATTTGGCAGCACAGCTCTATTTGGTCAGGAAGAATCTGGTAGCAGCAGTAAGGATCAGAGTTATGATCACTTTATTGACATAACTGCTGGGGATAATTTTAACAACTCTGATTCTCACTCTGCAAATTATGCTTTCACTGCAAATACTGAAAACCAGATGTCAGATAACTTGTGCTTTGAACTGAATGATTTGCAACATTTTGATCCCACTGACTTAGAAGAGATGGACATCTTGCATCAACTAGCTTTTCTTAGTGTTAGAACAAGCAAATTCTATAAAAGAACAGGGAGAAAATTCCTAGGGCTTCATGGGAATTTAAGGGTGGGGTTGGATAAGTCAAAAATTAAGTGTTACAAGTGTAATAGGCTAGGTCCCTTTACTAGGGAATGTAGGAGTCAAACCACTGGTCCCATAATTACTCACCCTGGCTCAAACCCTAGACCAAAACAACAAAACACTGTGCACTATACCCAATATGACCCTGCAGCACATTTTAACACTGCTCATTATGCTGCAACCCCTGTGCCTGTGCATTATGTTCAAACCACTATTCCACAAATTCACTATGTTCAGGCCCCTGTTCCTCAGGCACAAGTGCAACCTGTTGCACCTCAAAAAGCTGCTCCAACAGTGACACAACCAGATCAGCAAAGCTTTTTCACACAAGGTTTTGTTGATTGGAGCAGCATGCCTGATGAACTTGGTGATGAAAATTTTGCTCTCTATGCTTCTAATGATACTTTTGATGATGAATTTTGTTTGATGGCATTAGAGTCAATACTAGAAGGGGTTAAAACTAAAGGTGAACAGCTAAGTGCTGAAACAGTGGATGAAGTTGCTGAAGCAGTGGTTACTGCAGTTGCTGGTGAACTACTGCTGGGAGAAAATTCAGAAATCCTGCGTAAACCACTGTTTGATCCCTGGTCCAAAGAAGACAAAAAGGAAGAAGAAAAGAAGAAAGCTGTTGAGGAAAAAGTTAGAGCTGATGAAGAAGGAGATCATCAATGTGACTGTGCCATGATGGCTGCTGCTAAGGTATCACCTCAAGTTCTTGAAAAACTGTGTTCAGACAAATGTATTATTGCATTTGCTAACATCAAAGAGGTAAATGAAAACCTTAGGAACAAAATCCTATCTGATGAAGTCAAATTTGAAAAGTCATTAAAAGAACTTAGAAACAAATTGGCTGAAAAAGATAAAGTGATCAGCAGTTTAAAAGAAGAGCAGAGCATAACCAAAACTCAACTCCAAACTATGGTAGAAAAATACCAAGTTTGCAAAAAAGAGTTAGAGTCTACCCAGATCACCTGTGAAAGATGGGTAGAATCCTGTAAAGGGTATGAGGTTATGCTTGAAAATCAGCTTAAAAGCAATGTTAAGTTTGGTATAGTTCATAGAAAATATGATGAACTTGTAAGCACTGCTGAAAAACAAGTTGTGTCATCTGAAATAATACCAACCAACAAAAATGGCCAAGAAGTTAAAATAACTGACAAACTTGGTAACAAAATTACTCTGGAAAGATCTGTGGGATCTTCAACTTTTGAAGAGATTGAGAAATACCAATTTAAACCCACATGGTCTGATGAGTGTGATATCCTGGAAAATTTCAAACCAATGGATTTCACAACCACTGATGGTGTAAAAGCTCCAAAAGCAAAGGTCGTTCCTATCAAAGATATCCCAACAGAGGTTCAAAACTCTGTTGCAAAGGAATCTGAGAAAAGGAAGAAAAGAGAAAAGGTCAAAAACTTGTTTTGTGAATTTTGTGAAAAGAAGAATCATCTAACAAAAGATTGTTTTCATCTAAAAGCATATGATATAAACAAAACAAGCATCATTATATCTGCTCAAAGCTGCACCATTTGTGGTAAAGATAATCACAAAACTCAAGAATGTGTGTATCTCAAGAACTTTGACATAAAAAAGAATGAGTACACTGCAAAAACATCCTTGAGTCCATCAACATCATCTGTCAAATTCACAAAGAAACAACCACTGTTTGTGCCTGTCCAAACAGCTGTCACAAAACAACTGAACCAAACATCTGTTCAAAGAGATGTTCAGGTGACTGATGCACCCCCTGCCAATCAATTCAAAAGAGGTAAGGGACAACCATCATACCATAGGATCCCACATGTTTATGAGACTTACAAAAAGCCCTCTAAACCCAAAGTGAAAAGGTATCCTTTTGGTTATCAACAGATGATTGGTCAAGACCCCCAACAGTGGTTAGAGAAAAACATTCACAAAAATGTTCAAACCCCTAAGCTAACCACTGTCCATGCATCTATCATCAGCCCAGACACTGTTGAGACCCCATCCAAAGCCTTATTGGCTTTGGAAATCTTAATGAACTAATCCTTTTACTTCATGTGCAGGGAGCTTCTGCATGCTTAGATAGTCTTTGATATGTAGACAGTGGAGGCTCCAGGCACATGACAGGATGTAAAACCCTACTCAAAGAATTCAAAATCCATGGAGGGGGTGATATATCCTTTGGGAATAATAGTAAAGGGAAAGTTCTGGGGTCTGGTACAGTTCAGTCTGGAAATGTAAAATTTGAAAATGTCAATATGATAGAAAATCTGAAATTCAACCTCCTGAGTATCTCACAAATGAGTGACAAGGGGTATGGGACATTCTTCACAAAGGAGTGTTGCAAGATTGTTGGACCAGAAATGGTTGAAAAGATTGAAGCAATAATAAAATCAGGAAAAACAAAACTTGTTGCTTAAAGAAGTGGCAATGTTTATGTTGTTGATATGTCAAGAGAGTGTCCTAGAGTTGATGCTTATCTGTTCTCAGCTACCTCTAACAAAGAGACAGAGCTATGGCACAAAAGAATGGGACACACAAATCTCAAGACAATCAATGAAATTTCAAAAAATGGCTTAGTGAGAGGCTTACCACAAAAATGTTTTCATGTCCTGAACACTGTGTTTCCTGTTTAAAAGGAAAACAACATAAAAGCTCTTTCAAGCCCATTGAAGAGTCCAAAACAAGCCAGTGTTTGCAAATGCTGCAGATGGATTTGTTTGGCCTAGTGCAAGTCATGAGTCTCAAAAAGAAGAGATATTGCTTGGTTATTGTTGATGACTTCTCTAGGTTTACATGGACCTTCTTTTTACACTCAAAAGATGAGACTGCAGGCATTTTGCAAGACTTTGTGACACAGGTTGAAAAGCAACTTGACCTTCCAGTAAAAGTCTTCAGGAGTGACAATGGCACAGAATTCAAAAATAAGGAGTTGGATGCCTTCTGTGTAAAGAAAAGGGATTGTAAGGCAATACAACATCCCTAGAACACCAGAGCAAAATGGGGTTGTTGAAAGGAAGAATAGAACATTGATTGAGGCTGCCAGAACCATGCTTGCGGATTCAGGTTTGCCATTAACTTTTTGGGCAGAGGCAGTAAACACTGCTTGCTATGTCCAAAACAGAGTTTTGATCAACCCTAGGCACAAAAAGACTGCTTATGAAATTCTGTATAAAATAAAGCCATTAATCTCATATTTCAAAGTTTTTGGTTGCCCATGTTTCATTCTAAACTTAAAAGATTCTATCTCAAAGTTTGCAGCCAAAATTGATATGGGATACCACCTGACCAAAGTAGCCCTTTAACCACTGCTTCCACCTTATCAAACACTGCTGACAAAAGTCCTCAAACAGTGGATCAAAGTCAGCAGGTGTCCACACCTTTACCACCTATGCCACCACCTTTTGAAGCCACTGCTGGGTCATCAAAGTCACCAGCAGTGGTTAGTCAGATGATACACATCTGCATACCTCATGACTCAATGCCATTGTTCCATACCAAGGAGAGCTCATCTTCTTGAAATCTCATCCACCAGATCAAATCATTGGCAACATCAATGAAGGGGTGCTCACAAGAAAGCAATCCCAAAACATTTGTCTTTTTGCAGCCTTTCTATCACTCCATCAGCCATCAAGTACCAAGAGGCACTGAAAGACAACAGCTGGGTAGAAGCAATGCAAGAGGAGCTCCAACAGTTTAGAAGACAACAAGTATGGGAGCTTGTTCCATTGCCAAAGGGTGTGAGTCCTATTGGCACAAAATGGGTCTTCAAAAATAAAACTGATGAAAGGGGTATTGTTGTCAAGAATAAAGCCAGGCTTGTGGTTCAAGGTTTCAGACAAGAAGAGGGCATTGACTATGATGAAACATTTGCCCCTGTAGCAAGACTTGAAGCTATCAGACTCTTTCTGGCCTTTACTGTCAACCACAACATCAAGGTGTATCAAATCGATATCAAATGTGCATTCCTCTATGGTAAGATTCAAGAAGAGGTTTATGTTTGTCAACCTCCAGGTTTTGAGGATCCATTTAATCCCGATCATGTCTACAAGCTAAATAAAGCTTTGTATGGCTTGAAACAAGCACCAAGGGCCTGGTATGAAACTCTATCCACCTTTTTACTTTCCATTGTTTTTACCAGAGGCAGGATTGATAAAACACTGTTTTTAAAATGGAGAGGGAAGGATTTGATGATTGTCCAAATTTATGTGGATGACATCATTTTTGGAAGCACATGTAATAAAATGTGTGAAGAGTTCAGGAAACTCATGACAGCTGAGTTTGAAATGAGTGCAATGGGTGAACTCCAATGCTTTCTTGGTCTCCAAGTAAGGCAGCTGCAAAATGGTACTTTCATCCATCAAGGCAAATATGCCAAAGAACTTTTAAAGAAAATTGACATGGATGATTGTAAGCCATGTAGTACACCCATTGCAACCAATAAATTGGTCATGTCTGTAGAAAAGGATGATTTGGTTGATCAGACCTTATATAGAAGCATGATTGGGTCTTTATTGTACCTAACTGCATCTAGACCAGATATCATGTTTGCAACATGTGTCTGTGCAAGATCCCAATCAGCCCCTAGAAAGTCAAACCTTATTGCTGTAAAAAGGATATTCAGATACCTAAAAGGTGCTCCCACACTTGGTATCTGGTATCCAGCTGATGGTAAAATTGAGCTTTCAGGTTTCTCAGATAGTGACTTTGCTGGATGTGATAAAACAAGGAAGTCCACTTCAGGAGGGTGCCAATTCCTAGGCAATTGCTTAGTGTCTTGGCAAAGCAAAAAGCAAGCAGCTGTTTCCACATCCACTGCTGAGGCAGAATATATAGCTGCTGCAAGCTGTACAACCCAACTGCTCTGGCTTCAAAATCAGTTACTGGATTTTGGTATCACTGCCTTGAAGACACCACTTATGTTGGACAGCCAGGCAGCAGAAAATATCATCAAAAATCCAGTTTCCCACTCAACCACCAAACACATCGACATCAGACATCACTTTGTGAGGGATTGCTATGAAAAAGGTTTGATTTCTCTGCATCATGTTCCAACTAAGGATCAGTTGGCAGATGTGCTAACCAAAGCATTAGACACATCCACCTTTGAAAGCTTGATCTCTAGGATTAGTATGCTCAACATGGAATAACATGCAAAATCCTGTTTTTCTGTGAATAAAAGCATTAAAATGTTTTCAGAAAATCAAAAATCCATCCTTAAAAATAGCTAAAAATGAACTTTTCATTAAAATCCTAAAAGTCTGCCATAACCACTGATGGGTTCAAAAGTCTGCTCTACTTCAAACGTCTGTCCACTGCTGAAAGTCATCCCCTGTTCTCATTTTCCTCTGATAAGCACTGATGTTCAAAATCAATGTTGTATCCACTGCTGGGCTATCCACTGATAGTTACAAGCATCCACTGTTCTCCATTACCGTTACAACTACTGTCTTCACCAGTTGTTTTCACAAAAAGTACTGTCCTTCTTTCACCAGGGGATGGCATGCGGACAGTACATAGTGGTCAGACCTTTTGTAACCGCTGCCACGTCAGCATTCATTTTTCCTCCATAAAACCCCCTTTCAAACCCCAAACAGGGTTTCATTGTCGAATTGAATTCTTAAAAGTTCTCTTCTCAAAGCAGTTTCCATCACATTTCATCAAATTTCTTCACAATCTCATTTTCGATCCTCATCTTCAAAATGACAAAATCGAAATCATCCGCAAAATCTTCTAAAGGGGCCTCTCAAAAGGCTACCTCCACAGAAATCCCACACAAACCGTCTCATAATCTTCTGGGTCTTCTCACAAAACCCGACAACATCGATACATTTGACTCCATCCTCGATATGCTCAACGCATCAAAGTACAAAACTTTGTTAACCGTTGATGCACCCATTTACCTGCAAACTCAGAGAGAGTTTTGGAAAAATTGTATCCTTGAAAAACAAGGTGAAGATGTCATAGCCATTAACTCTACTCTGCAGAAAAAGGCAGTCCGCATCACACCGCAATCTTTATCAGAAGTCTTTCAGCTCGATGATCAAGAAGGTAAAAATTCTTTCCCTAAAAACGAGTTAAAAATCGACTTCATTGAGAGAGGGTATGCAGACACAATGATGAAGAGGGATACCTTACAAAAAGGTTTCTTCCCTCCTGCAACACGATTTTTATTCCATACCCTCCTCATGTGTAATAAAACCACTTCCTTTAATAAAATACCATTGAAGATTCAAAATCTGGGATATGCTATGCTTCAAGAAGAAAATTTCAATTATTCCCAGGTAATTTTCAATGACTTGGTTAAAAATGTTGAAACAAAATCATTTTTACTGTTTCCAAGATTTTTAAGTTATTATTTTGAGAAAAAATTCAGTAAGGATGATATTGCGGTAATAAACCAAGGTGATTCTTTTCAGATAAACAGCTTAACTGCTGAAACATTTACAAGAATGTCAACACCTTGCAAAACACAAGCAGAGGTGCCTGAGCAGACTTTAGCAGCAAACACTGCTCCTCAGGTATCTGCTACTGAGCCCACTGCTCAAGGTGATCAAGGTAGCCAACCAACTGCCTTGAAACTGTAACACCTTGAAAATTTATGTCCAATAATGTATGAACACGTGTCACAAGCTCTGAACGTGTGAAAGAATACTTTAGAGGGACTAAAGTTGACAAACGGGGAAACTATGTGAATATAAGGGTCCAAAGTGTCAACAATGGATAAATATATTCTAAAATAGCCCTACATAATGTTTATACCTTCCAACGAATAAATCATGGATCATACGAAGCTAAATATGAAAGAAAGTGAAGGAATTACAAACTACAGGGGCTAAAAGTGTCAACATGTGCAAAGTATACCTCTGAGTGACCTTTTGGCAGACCCGAAGCTTTGTAACGATAAAATATGCTCACTAGAATATGTGGTTAAAATTTCATAAAGTTTCGTTATCGTATGAGAAAGTTATGATCAAATTCGTGTACGAGGGGTTAAAAGCGTCAACGTTGAATTCTAAGGCCTTATGAGTGGTTACAAGGTTAGTCAAGGACTTAACCAAGTTAGTAAAAGTCCCAAGGCCCTTAAAAATCAAGTTAGAGGGCTGAAATAGCAATTTAGAAGCTTAAAACCACGTTACAAAGGACCAGGGACCAAAAATGCAAAGAATGAAACTTGTTTGGCTGGTTCAGACAGGTCAGGCGACCCGCGTAAGCCCCCCTTACAGGCTTATGCGGGCCGCGTCAGGGTGCCAGCGACAGAAAAGCATGGACAGCTGCCAGTTCAGGTCTGTAACCAACTTTAATGGCTTGTTTTCTAATACCAGAGCCTCTCCAATGGTTTTACATGCATAGGGGGGCACTTGTCTTGATCTGGAAACTCTTGTAGACCTCCTTGGCATGATCTTGTTGATCAAAATTCACTATATAAAAACAAGAGGTTGTAACCATTCGAGGCATTCATTTGCAAAGAGTTAACAAGTGCACTCCTGAAGCTCTCTGGTCAGCAACAAGGATTCATTAGGCTCTCTAATCACAATTAGGACTCTTGTAAGTGTCCTTAACCCTTCTTAATTCGTTTTAGCTTAGTTAATTAGCTAAAAGTCAAACCGTCGTAATTAAGGTTTGACTTCGTGATTAATTAAAATGTGCTCAATCAAATCACGAATTAAAAATACCTATAAGTAGGTAATTATGTGGGTAACAAACCCCTAAAAGGGTATATTCAGATTCCCACTTTAACTATGCTAATTGTCGAGTCAAAGTTCATTATAAAAAGTCAACAGAAAGGTTATTTGCAAATTAGTGCATAATTAGCAATGTAGGATACATGCAACCTGTTTGATCATTAAAATAACTTGGTAATTAATGTAAGAACATGTTCCAACATGTTCAACTCGACAATTTTCAGTTTAGGCTCGGTTTGGAACCGAAAGTCGCAAAGTTTGACTTCTGCTTTGACTTTCAGTTCTAACCCGTTTAAGCCAAGATTAGGATTGCCTTAGAGCTTCTTTTGGACCTATTTACATGTTAGTATAACTCTCTGAGATTATACAACTTGGTTCATTAGATATCCTATTCACATGCATGTTTCCGTTAATCGCTTATAAGTTGACCATTATGCCCAAATGACCTTAAAATGAGATTTTTGGAAAAATAAAAGGGTAGGCACCTTAGCTACTGATTTATAAACTTGCACCCAAAATTTGAGGTCAGTTTGAGGTCTAGATTAAGAGTTATGCTCAATAGCGTAATTAAGAGCTTCTTTACTAATTAAATGGCGTAAATTGCATATAGCCTATCAAAACCCAAATTTTTATACCAAACTTTATACCCACTGTTATAAAATAATATTTTGGGATTTTTGGAGATTTTTATTTAATTTTAGGTTGAGCATAACCTAGTGTTCTAAGATTAATCCGGTTAATACCGATTTTGCCCTTTTTAGCCATAAAATGAGTTTTACAAATCCTTTTGACCTCAAACCAATTTCTACTGATTTGTTATGATAAATAAATTATTTTGAGCCTTTTGGAATATTAAAAATATCAGATTTTTTTCAGAAAACCCGGAAATGGCTCCAAATCGCCTTTTTAAGCGTTTTTAACGCATAAGTGTGCACTAGAACCTTATTAAGCTTAAGGGATTGAACCTACTGATGTAATCAGTGAATTTTTATATTTTAAACAGTAGGCAAATGTTTTGAATTCAGAATTCCAGAATTGACCTTTTAGGCACATGTGAAATTACCAAAATGCCCCTACGGTGCATAGTAAGGTTAAAGATAATAAATTTCACATAGATTTGATACCCTACTGTTATAACTTAGTAAATTAAGTATATTTACTAATTTAATCAGACCTGTAACTCAGGTTATTATTTTAACCCTTTTTACACCTTATAAAATGATCAAAACGCCCTTATGAGGCGTAGTTTTGGTTTAAAACCATTTGGGGCATAATGGAAGGTATCATTCTGATATCACAACATATTTTAGGCATATTAACTTTAGAAACTTGTATTTGACTCTTATGGTTACTCGTTACGCACTATACGCGTTCGGATCGGCTTATGTGACTAGTTTGGTCATTTTAGCCGAAACGGGCCAAACCATATCATTTCGGTCTCAAAATCCAGAATGTGATTATATTACCCATATTAAACAAGCATGCAAGCTTGTTGAGTCAAAACCACACTCTAAAATGGTCTTCGCCTTATCGTGCGTTTAAACCGTAATCTTTATATAAAACTAACCGGTCTAAGCTTAAGACCCGTTAGGATTCTAATAGGTTATTAAAACCTTAATTTCCAGATCTAGGAGCCCAGTAAAAGCTACGTGCACTCGCTATTTTGATTTATACTTTGCTCAGGTAAGTACGTTTAACTTGTTTTCCCTATACGGGCTTGGGGTACGGTATATAAAATACCGCTTGGTCGGGGAATTGACCTTAACCAGTTGGTGGCTAAGTGTTGTCAAATTAACCTGTTTAAAAATGCTGTTTTGTTTGTTTAACGCCTTTGGGGGTTTAATGACCATGTCCCGGATATCCTTGCCATCATTCAAAGAATGGCCACGACCTTAGTACACGGGTGTAGGCGTACACCCGTAGTGCATTTCAATAAAGTATAATCGTTGGTCGAGAGAAGTCTCACGACGGAATTATATTAAGTGGTGTGTCTATTAATCTTTAACCCGGCACGACCCGGGCAACTGAACGCATAACAGACATGTAATTCTTTTACAAGATTATTAAGCAAATAATTATCCCAAGTTATAAAAAGTTTTGTGCCACGGGTATTTAAATCAATTTTAAACATTTTCAAAATGAGTCAGTTAAATTGTATTTACCAGTGTAAACTGACGTATTTTCCAAAAGGCTAAGTGCAGGTACTACGCGTAATAGGCTGGCCACTCCTTAGCATCCGTAGAAGTCTCGCAAGCTTAGGATGCATGAAGTCTGTTGAAATAAAGTTTCCTTTTTTGTTTGGATCCGCCTGTGGATCTATTTCGACTATTTTGTGATACTTGGATATTACAATATTTTAAGTTGAAATAAATCTTTCTTTGCTTCCGCTGTGCATTTATATTTTGTATGTTTGACTATGACGATATCAACTACGTCACGGAATCCCCCACCGGGCCCACCGGTGACACGTGGTAAATAGGGGTGTGACAGGTTGGTATCAGAGCCAACGCCGAGTGAGTTAAACACTAGCCTTCTGTGTTTAATCTCAGTTAAATAAATGCACATTCCTCGAGTTCCGAGTCTAGACAAAGAACATAGGACAAACTCTGTTTTGTTTTATTTCATTTTGTCTTTATTTTATTTTATATATATGTGTTGTTGTATCATTTTGTTGACAGGTCTAAATCATGCCGCCACGAATGAGACGCGGACGAGGAAAGGCTCCTTTCACGAGCCACGACCATGAAGCCAGGCCCTCACACCGGCGAACACCTTCCATTACGATGAGTACGAGCCCACAAGAGCCGTGTAGGCTCTATGTTGAACCCGGGGGGCGGTCAGTCTCCCTCAGCTCTTCACCTTCATACTTACATTCCTTTGGGCCCCAATCAGAGGATGAGCCCAATAATCAACCACCCTCTTTCATACCATTGCAAAGGTCCAATTCTCACCATTCGTTCGACGACCCAACCCCGGTTTTTCAAAGCCGGTTTAACCCGGCCAACATCTTTCCAGAACCCGTGGGATTCAACCCACTAGGACCTGGGGATCATTTCTCAGGAGACCATGCTGACAATATGGATGAAGACACGGACCCCGTGGAACCAGCATCCGGAACACCAAACTACCCCATCGAGATCTCAGATGGGTCTTCATTTCACGGATCGCCTTATCGCGGTCCGGACAGCTACGAGGAGAGGTTCCGAAACATTGACTGGTATTTTACCCCCTCTCACCACTCCTCTCCGTATCAGCAGCAGCAGCAACAACAGGATCATTCTCAGGATTCTCGTTTCGTGGCAGTCACTCCGCCACCACCACCACCAGTGGAGCAGCAGCCACCTCCAGAGCCACCTAGGCGGAGGAGGTCAAACGCACGGATGTCCGTGCGAGGGGGAGTCTGTATCAGCACTCCCCAACCATTGAGTGGCAGTCATTATCCGCCACTCCAGGAAGAAGAAGAAGAACCACAAATGGGGGGTCCATCAAACCCCATTCCAGAGGTCAACTCAGTGCCTATGGCACCTCCATTGGGTTTTGACAACCCAATACCTGCTTACGCCAGCTCAGCGGCGTACAACCCTTTTGAGCAGCCGGCTCATACCCAGTTCGACTATGCAAACGTGGACCCATATCAGGAGGCATGGGACTACAACGCACGTCACCCAGAGGGACCTTATGGTGGTCTTTGGACCACTGGTTACCCAACTTATGGGTACCAGCGTCCACCACCTCCTCAACCTCTGTACCAGCCGCCGCAGCCACAGCTTATCCCGCCAGTGCGCCAACAGGAGGTTCTCGACCGGTTGAACCGAGTCGAGCAAGAGGTCCGTGAAGACCGCGAGAGCAACCGAGGCTTTTTCAAGGGCCTGTCAGACTTACTCAAAGGGAAGTCCAAGATAAGGGGTCATTGAAGACCTTTGTAGTTTATTTGCTTAGTTGTAATCAGTCCCTGCGTGGACTTGTTGTTTCTGTATTCAGCTCCTGCGCAAGCTTGTCTTTTAGTATTCTGCCCCTGCGTTGGCATGTCTTTCAGTTAACCCCTGCGTGGGTTTGTTTGTTTGTTTGTTGTATTTCGCCCCTGCGTGGGCATGTTATTTGTAAAAGTCCCGTTTAGGGCAAGTGATTGTACTGTTAAATCTTTATTAATGGAATGTTACATTTAAATTTTCATGAATGTTTATTATAAATAAGTATATGTATAAACTTAAAATAAAAAGTAAAATGAGATTAACATTCCTAAAATAAAGAAGATCTACCATTATTATAAAATGGCAAAATCTAAAAAGGGGACAAGACCTAGCCATGTGTCATTTTAAGACAAGGCCAAGATGGTATCTCCATAATTAGATTCAGGTCTATAATTAACGTCTCAACTTAGGATTGATCTGCGTTATGTTAAAAAAGAGAATCTTAGGGGTAAAACCTAGCCACATGTCGTCGCAGACATGGCCAAGATGGTAGAACATGTCTAAAAGATTCCAAATTCTGTTGACATCTGTAAGTATGTTGACAAGCTGGGCAAACTGTGACGCAGTGAAAGTCACATAGGCCATCTTTGAAAATTGGGTTAATTTAAAATTCCCTGTAAGCAAATAACCATCCCTTGGGGATGAAGTGCCTACGGGTAATACATTAATGTCCTCTGGGACTAAGAGACAGTTGGAGTCTGCAACTCACTGTCTGGAATAGGGTGATGAACCGTGGTTCAGACCCTAATACCTTGATTCTGTAAGAATCCGGGTCATAAATTAACACTGTTCTTGTGACTTAAGTTATATGTTAATTCTTAATTGTAATATAGGATTATAATAAAGATCCTGAATAAATACTTGATTAATAAATTAACCAGCAATGGCTATTTAAAACCATGGTTAATAAAATATAAAATGCTGTATTAGCTTCTAAATAAAACCTTGCCTATTATTGTCTATATGTAGCAATTGAAGCTACATGGCGGGGTCGGACGAAGTGAACAGTTGTCCGCTAGAGAATCACGATAATGCAAAAATACAGTTAACTGGCGCAGAGCTGAAAGCGCTTGTAGATGATGCGGTTACAAAGGCTTTAGAAAGGCAGTGCAGTGAGTACAGTGGGACCTATAGTAGAACCTTGTCTACACCGCATATCAAATCCAAGACCCATTCGGGAGGTCACAACAAGCCACCACTTACTCCACCAAAGTCTTAAGAAAAACGAGTCTAAGAAAGATGATGACAGGCATTCCTCCAATGAAAACAGCATCCCATCCAAAAGATTAGTATTGGATGACAAGCCTCATGTCAAAGGGTGCACATATAAGTACTTCGTCTCATGCAAGCCTCGAGATTTTACTGGAGAGAAAGGGGCGGTGGATTGCATGACGTGGTTAGATGAAATGGACACGGTGGTAGATATAAGTGGTTGTGCTGAAAAAGATATTGTGAAGTTTGTGTCACAGTCTTTCAAGGGTGAAGCCCTAGCATGGTGGAAGTCGTTGATTCAAGCCACCGGAAAGGTACCTTTGTACAACATGTCTTGGGAACAATTTGTTGCCCTGATCAAGGAGAATTACTGCCCTCAGCACGAGGTCGAAAGGATAGAGTCTGATTTTCTATCTCTGGTGATGAAGAACCTGGACTGCCAGGCTTATCTCACAAGTTTCAATACCTTGTCGAGGCTAGTTCCTTATCTTGTGACGCCTGAACCAAAGAGGATAGCCCGTTTCATTGGGGGTCTGGCCCCAGAAATAAAGGCAAGCGTCAAGGCCTCTCGGCCCACAACATTCAGATCAGTAGCTGACATATCTCTGTCTCTCACGCTGGACGCAGTGAGACAGAGATCTCTGAGAAATTCGGATGCCGAGAAAAGGAAACGCGAAGATGATGGCTCGCGACGCTCAGACAAGAAGCGTAAGGGAAACAACGACCAGAAGAAAGGGTCGGAATCTAAGAAGGGTGATCATCAGTCGAGTGATAAACCCCGGTGCAAGGTTTGTAAGAAGCACCACTTTGGAAAATGCAGGCATGAGTCAAGATCGCAATCCCAGCCAAAAGCGTGTGGAGTCTGTAAGTCCCCAGATCACAAGGCAATAGACTGTAAGAAACTTAAGGATGCCACATGCTTCAATTGTAATGAGAAGGGGCATATTAGACCCAACTGCCCGAAACTTGCAAAGAAAGCAGAGGAGGGAAAGAAGACTAATGCAAGGGTCTTCCGCATAGATGCGAAGGAAGCTATTCAGGATGACAATGTCATAACAGGTACTTTTCTCATAAATGATGTCTTCGCAAGGGTATTATTTGATTCTGGGGCAGATAAGTCCTTTGTAGATAATAAGTTCTGTGAATTATTGAAGTTACCTGTTAAAACCCTAAGTATGAAATATGAAGTGGAATTAGCTGATGGAACAATAGAAACAGTTTCGACAGTATTAGATGGATGTGTCCTATCCATTAGGAACCACTCTTTTCCTTTATCCTTGTTATCCTTTAAGCTAGCAGGCTTTGATATAGTAATAGGTATGGATTGGTTATCGCATAACCAAGCCCAGATAGTGTGCAACAAGAAGCAGGTAGTAATCAAGACTCCATCTGGTGAGCCACTCACTATTCAGGGAGATACTCAACATGAATTGCCTGAGCAAGTGACTATGCTTAAGGCATCCAGATGTCTGAGTAAAGGTTGCATCATTTATATGGCACAAGTAACCATTGACGAGAAGAAGCCCAGGATCGAAGACATACAAGTCATTTCTAAATATCCAGAGGTTTTTCCGGAAGAACTACCTGGTTTACCACCAGATAGGCAAGTGGAATTTAGGATTGACATCATCCCTGGAGCTGCACCAGTGGCCAGAGCACCATATAGATTAGCACCAACGGAGATGAAGGAATTAAGGACACAGCTAGATGATTTACTAGCTAAAGGTTTCATTAGACCTAGTTCATCTCCGTGGGGAGCGCCGATTTTTTTCGTTAAGAAGAAGGATGGATCAATGCGTCCATGCATTGATTACCGTGAGCTAAACAAGGTTACTATCAAGAACAGATATCCTTTGCCTAGAATCGACGATCTATTCGACCAGCTACAGGGGGCGAGTTACTTTTCCAAGATAGATCTCAGGTCAGGCTATCATCAATTGAAGGTCAAGGAGGAGGATGTACATAAGACCGCGTTTAGGACTCGTTATGGTCATTACGAGTTCCTAGTGATGCCTTTTGGGCTCACTAACGCCCCTGCCGCATTCATGGATCTCATGAATCGCGTATGCAAGCCTTATCTGGATAAATTTGTCATCGTCTTCATCGATGACATCCTCATCTACTCGAAGAACCAAGCTGACCACGAAAAGCATCTTCGATGCATTCTTAAGCTGCTCCATCAAGAGAAGCTCTATGCCAAGTTTTCAAAGTGTGAATTTTGGCTTCGCGAAGTCCAGTTCCTTGGACATGTTGTGAGTGAACGTGGAATTCAAGTGGATCCCGCAAATATAGAAGCTATTATGAACTGGAAAGAGCCAAAGACGCCTTCAGAGATTCGTAGCTTCCTAGGTTTGGCTGGATACTATAGGCGTTTTATTGAAAATTTCTCAAGGATTGCTGCGCCCTTAACTTCGTTAACACGTAAGAATATTAAGTTTAATTGGGGGCCTAAGCAGCAAGAATCTTTTGATATCTTGAAGCAGAAGTTGAGTAACGCTCCAGTGCTAACTCTACCTGAAGGTATTGAAGAATTTGTGGTGTATTGTGATGCATCACACACCGGAATGGGTTGTGTCTTAATGCAAAAAGGCAAGGTCATTGCTTACGCTTCACGTCAACTAAAGGGGCACGAGAAGAATTACACCACCCATGACTTAGAATTGGGTGCCGTTGTATTTGCACTTAAGCTTTGGAGGCATTATCTGTATGGGACTAAATGTGTGATCTACTCTGATCACAAGAGCCTTCAACACTTGTTCAATCAGAAGGATTTGAACATGAGGCAGCGACGATGGATGGAAACTCTGAACGATTATGACTGTGAAATAAGATACCATCCGGGAAAGGCAAACGTAGTCGCTGATGCCTTAAGTAGAAAGGAGAGAGTGAAGCCGACAAGAATCAATGCCAAGAACATTGAAATTAAGAACAGTTTGAATGAAAGGTTGTTAGCTGCATAAAAGGAAGCTGTGTTGGAAGCTAACTATCCTGAGGAAAAATTAGGGGTGACTGAAGAACAGTTGTCCTACGATAAGGACGGAATGTTGAGATTGAATGGACGAATATGGGTTCCTGTATATGGAGGACTTCGGGATGTTATCCTCAAGGAAGCTCACAGTTCCAAGTATTCCGTTCATCCTGGAGCTGATAAGATGTACCAGGATTTAAAAGCAAATTATTGGTGGATAGGCTTGAAAAAGTCTATAGCTGCTTATGTAGCTAAATGCTTGACATGTGCTAAAGTCAAAGCTGAACATCAGAAGCCGTCAGGTTTGCTACAACAGCCTGAAATTCCCACTTGGAAATGGGAAATGGTGACGATGGATTTCATCACCAAGTTGCCTAAGACACAGAAGGGAAATGATACCATATGGGTCATAGTTGACAGACTGACCAAGTCAGCTCATTTCCTACCCATTAAAGAGACCTTCAGCTCCGACATGTTAGCCCAACTGTACGTGGATAAGATTGTATCCTTGCATGGCGTACCAATATCTATTATCTCTGTTAGGGATACAAGATACACATCTCATTTTTGGAAAAGTTTCCAACAGTCTCTGGGCACCCAATTGAATTTCAGTACGGCTTACCATCCTCAGACGGATGGGCAGAGTGAGCGTACTATTCAAACGTTGGAAGACATGCTGCGTGCCTGTGTAATTGATCTAGGTGGTAGTTGGGACAGGCATCTACCATTGGTCGAGTTCTCTTATAACAATAGCTACCATACCAGCATTCAGGCTGCACATTTTGAGGCACTATATGGTAGAAAGTGCAGAACGCCCATCTGTTGGGCAGAAATAGGGGATACTCAATTATCAGGTCCTGACATAGTCTTCGAGACAACGGACAAGATTGTCCAGATTCGCGATCGTCTAAAAGCTGCTCGAGATAGGCAGATGAGCTATGCGGATGAAAGGCGAAAACCTCTCAAGTTTGAGATTGGCGATAAAGTTTTGCTCAAAGTATCACCTTGGAAAGGGGTGATGTGATTCGGTAAGAAAGGTAAGTTAAGCCCAAGGTATATAGGGCCATTCGAAATCATCGAATGTGTAGGATCAGTGGCTTATAAGTTAAACTTACCTGAAGAGCTCGATGGTATTCATAATGTATTTCACGTCTGCAATCTGAAGAAATGTCTAGCTGATGAATCGCTAGTCATACCACACACAGATGTGCATATAGACGAGAGCTTAAAATTTGTGGAAAAACCTGTGTCGATTGAGGATCGACAGGTAAAGAAGCTTCGAAGAAAGCTTGTGCCTATCGTCAAGGTGAAATGGGATGCCCGTAGAGGTCCTGAATATACGTGGGAGCTAGAATCCACAATGAAAGAGAAATACACTCATCTGTTTCCATAAATCTCGAGGATGAGATTTCTTTTAAGGGGGTGAGGATGTAACACCTTGAAAATTTATGTCCAATAATGTATGAACACGGGTCATAAGCTCTGAACGTGTGAAAGAATACTTTAGAGGGACTAAAGTTGACAAACGGGGAAACTATGTGAATATAAGGGTCCAAAGTGTCAACAATGGATAAATATATTCTAAAATAGCCCTACATAATGTTTATACCTTCCAACGAATAAATCATGGATCATACGAAGCTAAATATGAAAGAAAGTGAGGAATTACAAACTACAGGGGCTAAAAGTGTCAACATGTGCAAAGTATACCTCTGAGTGACCTTTTGGCAGACCCGAAGCTTTGTAGCGATAAAATATACTCACTAGAATATGTGGTTAAAATTTCATAAAGTTTCGTTATCGTATGAGAAAGTTATGATCAAATTCGTGTACGAGGGGTTAAAAGCATCAACGTTGAATTCTAAGGCCTTATGAGTGGTTACAAGGTTAGTCAAGGACTTAACCAAGTTAGTAAAAGTCCCAAGGCCCTTAAAAATCAAGTTAGAGGGCTGAAATAGCAATTTAGAAGCTTAAAACCACGTTACAAAGGACCAGGGACCAAAAATGCAAAGAATGAAACTTGTTTGGCTGGTTCAGATAGGTCAGGCGACCCGCGTAAGCCCCCCTTACAGGCTTATGCGGGCCGCGTCAGGGTGCCAGCGACAGAAAAGCGTGGACAGCTACCAGTTCAGGTCTGTAACCGACTTTAATGGCTTGTTTTCTTATACCAGAGCCTCTCCAATGGTTTTACATGCATAGGGGGGCACTTGTCTTGATCTGGAAACTCTTGTAGACCTCCTTGGCATGATCTTGTTGATCAAAATTCACTACATAAGAACAAGAGGTTATAACCATTTTAGGCATTCATTTGCAAAGAGTTCACAAGTGCACTCCTGAAGCTCTCTGGTCAGCAACAAGGATTCATTAGGCTCTCTAATCACAATTAGGACTCTTGTAAGTGTCCTTAACCCTTCTTAATTCGTTTTAGCTTAGTTAATTAGCTAAAAGTCAAACCGTCGTAATTAAGGTTTGACTTCGTGATTAATTAAAATGTGCTCAGTCAAATCACGAACTAAAAATACCTATAAGTAGGTAATTATGTGGGTAACAAACCCCTAAAAGGGTATTTTCAGATTCCCACTTTAACTATGCTAATTGTCGAGTCAAAGTTCATTATAAAAAGTCAACAGAAAGGTTATTTGCAAATTAATGCATAATTAGCAATGTAGGATACATGCAACCTGTTTGATCATTAAAATAACTTGGTAATTAATGTAAGAACATGTTCCAACATGTTCAACTCGACAATTTTCAGTTTAGGCTCGGTTTGGAACCGAAAGTCGCAAAGTTTGACTTCTGCTTTGACTTTCAGTTCTGACCCGTTTAAGCCAAGATTAGGATTGCCTTAGAGCTTCTTTTGGACCTATTTACATGTTAGTATAACTCTCTGAGATTATACAACTTGGTTCATTAGATATCCTATTCACATGCATGTTTCCGTTAATCGCTTATATGTTGACCATTATGCCCAAATGACCTTAAAATGAGATTTTTAGAAAAATAAAAGGGTAGGCAACTTAGCTACCAATTTATAAACTTGCACCCAAAATTTGAGGTCAGTTTGAGGTCTAGATTAAGAGTTATGCTCAATAGCGTAATTAAGAGCTTCTTTACTAATTAAATGGTGTAAATTGCATATAGCCTATCAAAACCCAAATTTTTATACCATACTTTATACCCACTGTTATAAAATAATATTTTGGGATTTTTGGAGATTTTTATTTAATTTTAGGTTGAGCATAACCTAGTGTTCTAAGATTAATCCGGTTAATATCGATTTTGCCCTTTTTAGCCATAAAATGAGTTTTACAAATCTTTTTGACCTCAAACCAATTTCTACTGATTTTTTATGATAAATAAATTATTTTGAGCCTTCTGGAATATTAAAAATATCAGCTTTTTTTCAGAAAACCCGGAAATGGCTCCAAATCGCCTTTTTAAGCGTTTTTAACGCATAAGTGTGCACTAGAACCTTATTAAGCTTAAGGGATTGAACCTACTGATGTAATCAGTGAATTTTTATATTTTAAACAGTAGGCAAATGTTTTGAATTCAGAATTCCAGAATTGACCTTTTAGGCACATGTGAAATTACCAAAATGCCCCTACGGTGCATAGTAAGGTTAAAGGTAATAAATTTCGCATAGATTTGATACCCTACTGTTATAACATAGTAAATTAAGTATATTTACTAATTTAATCAGACCTGTAACTCAGGTTATTATTTTAACCCTTTTTACACCTTATAAAATGACCAAAACGTCCTTATGAGGCGTAGTTTTGGTTTAAAACCATTTGGGGCATAACGGAAGGTATCATTCTGATATCACAACATATTTTAGGCATATTAACTTCAGAAACTTGTATTTGACTCTTATGGTTACTCATTACGCACTATACGCGTTCGGATCGGCTTATGTGACTAGTTTGGCCATTTTAGCCGAAACGGGCCAAACCATATCATTTCGGTCTCAAAATCCAGAATGTGATTATATTACCCATATTAAACAAGCATGCAAGATTGTTGGGTCAAAACCACACTCTAAAACGGTCTTCGCCTTATCGTGCGTTTAAAACCGTAATCTTTATATAAAACTAACAGGTCTAAGCTTAAGACCCGTTAGGATTCTAATAGGTTATTAAAACCTTAATTTCCAGATCTAGGAGCCCAGTAAAAGCTACGTGCACTCGCTATTTTGATTTATACTTTGCTCAGGTAAATACGTTTAACTTATTTTCCCTATACGGGCTTGGGGTACGGTATATAAAATACCGCTTGGTCGGGGAATTGACCTTAACCAGTTGGTGGCTAAGTGTTGTCAATTTAACCCGTTTCAAAATGCTGTTTTGTTTGTTTAACGCCTTTGGGGGTTTAATGACCATGTCCCGGATATCCTTGCCATCATTCAAAGAATGGCCACGACCTTAGTACACGGGTGTAGGCGTACAGCCGTAGTGCATTTCAATAAAGTATAATCGTCGGTCGAGAGAAGTCTCGCTGCGGAATTATATTAAGTGGTGTGTCTATTAATCTTTAACCCGGCACGACCCGGGCAACTGAACGCATAACAGACATGTAATTCTTTTACAAGATTATTAAGCAAATAATTATCCCAAGTTATAAAAAGTTTTGTGCCACGGGTATTTAAATCAATTTTAAACATTTTCAAAATGAGTCAGTTAAATTGTATTTACCAGTGTAAACTGACGTATTTTCCAAAAGGCTAAGTGCAGGTACTACGCGTAATAGGCTGGCCACTCCTTAGCATCCGTAGAAGTCTCGCAAGCTTAGGATGCATGAAGTCTGTTGAAATAAAGTTTCCTTTTTGTTTGGATCCGCATGTGGATCTATTTCGACTATTTTGTGATACTTGGATATTACAATATTTTAAGTTGAAATAAATCTTTCTTTGCTTCCGCTGTGCATTTATATTTTGTATGTTTGACTATGACGATATCAACTACATCACGGAATCCCCCACCGGTCCCACCGGTGACACGTGGTAAATAGGGGTGTGACAGAAACCCACACCTAAAATCACAAAAAGCCACAGAAAAATAAAATTCAGAAACCCCCCAAACCTACCAAAAAGGCAACTCTGGAGAATGAGATACTAAAGCAACTGCCTGTGACAGCACAAAAGTCACAAGAAACCACTGCTGCTTCTTCCTCACAGCAGTTGGTAAAAATATCTCAACCCATACCTGAAACTCCTCCTATCTCTTCACAAAAAGAACAGGTTGTACAAAGAGGGTCACCACATCATGATGCTTTGGAAGCACTCGTTTCCATCATCTACAGCCCAATACCCGTGGCAATTTCGCTTTCTAAACCTACCTTCACATCCCCAATTCCACCAAATACCAAACTACTGTTGGATGCAATTGATCTGAACCTGGCACAAACCAGTCCTTCTCAATCACCTGTCCATGAGAATATACCTCAACAATAGACTGGGCCTGATGTGTGTAAAATGCAACATATAAATTACATCAAATGAGGCATAAAACTAACCCTTTTTAAGTACTAATGTTGGAAAAAGAGTGTTTTTGTCTTCCTTTTGTATTTTCAGGATTAAATGAGCTCAAATTCACAAAAGAAGCAAAAAGACAGCTAAATCTAACATAAATACAAGAAAAGAAACATAAGTGGATTGCCCGACCCCTCAACAACATCCTCCCAAGAGAAATAGAGAAGGCAGAAGACTGAACACGCCCCGTGCTCAGCCAGCACGGGGCCGTGCCCAAGAAGCAGCAGAAAAGACAAACCTATAGAAGCTTCTATTGCCCACCACGGGGCCGTGTCCAGCGGACACGGGGGCGTGGCGAAAGTACAGCAGGCACATTAATTGTAATTGCGAATTACAATTAATGAAGAGAGAGACTGTCAGACAGGCACGGGGGCGTGTCCAGCGGACACGGGGCCGTGCCCAGCCTTCTGTTCAGCCTATAAATAGGAGTGCTTGGTTTCATTGCAACTCATCCCTTGGCACACCACCTCTCTCACACTTCATCCACCACCCACCACCATCACAACACCATCATCCACCACCATCATCCATTGTCCATCATAGAGTGTGTGAGTCGTCTCGGGATCCAAGATTGATCGTAAGAGTTCTTGACAATCAAGGCCATGTTTGCCTAAGTCTCTTACATCACTTGGTGAAGACAAGTGTTTAGTATAATACTTTTTATTTTTAATCTTTTGCACTTTTTATTTGGTTTTGTATTAATGACTTTAATAACTAGTTGCTTATGTTGAAGGTGATCTTTCCTTATCGTTTGTCTGTGGTGTCTTGGCATTATTTTACTATCTATATAAAATAAAAGATTTTCCCCATTCATATCTCCACGGTCTATATGGAGGTATGTTGGCTACCTGGTCGGGGGTTAAGGGAACAGTTTGGTAAGGGTCTTGCCCTTGTTCAGCGTTTAGAGGTCCTGCAAGGGACTTGGGTCAAATTTAGTAGGATCTCCTTCAATGTCCATAGGTATTGGATGGCGGGGATCCAAACTCTTTGACCCCCTCATAAGTTAACTACTGTTAATACTTTAACCCGGCTATTTAGGACTGTATCCCTGCTGGCTCAGACTACTTAGTCGAGGGTAACGTCACCGCTAAAAGCGGGGCCTACCATAATTTGCATTAATAACTTAATTCATTATCTTCCAATAATCCAACCCTTTAGGATTGTATCCTTGCTGACTCAAACTACTGGGTTGAGGGTAACGTCGCCTTCAAAAGAGGGGCCTACTACAATAACTAAGATAATCTCTTAAATAAGTGCAAAAGTGCGAAGATAATCAAAGGTTATACTAATACACGAGTCGGATCCAAGTGATTCATCTTGTCTATCTGTTTTTATTTTATTTTTATTTTTCAGCATTTAGTTAGTTTTTATTTTCTTAGTTTAAAAACCTTTTCTAACATTTTGATTTGATTAGACGTTGAGCATAAACCGGTACTAAAAGCTCTTGTGTCCTTGGACGACCTCAGTATCTTACCAACACTATACTACGTCCATGATGGGTGCACTTGCCCATATGTGTGTTTAGTGTTAGTAAATATCGTGT
This sequence comes from Helianthus annuus, assembly GCF_002127325.2. Taxonomy (NCBI): domain Eukaryota; kingdom Viridiplantae; phylum Streptophyta; class Magnoliopsida; order Asterales; family Asteraceae; genus Helianthus; species Helianthus annuus. The sequence goes on from NC_035440.2 coordinate 135,739,602, forward strand.
TTTATAAATTTAAAACTTGGCTAAAAGTGTAAAAAGGGCTTAAAATATACATCAAAAATATATTACACTACACGCACATCAAGTTTTTGGCGCCGTTGCCGGGGACACAAGGATTTTAAGAAAGTTAGGAATCAACGGCCTAATCATCTTTTTATTTTTTCTTCTTAATTTTTTAGGAATTTCTTAGTTTTTCAGCTTCTGCAGAGCTCAGCACGGGCCGTGCCCGCTGAACACGCCCCCGTGCTCAATAATTGGAACTGGCAATCCTGTTTTAAGTCAGACAGTAAGCTGAACACGGGGCCGTGCTCACTCAACACGCCCCCGTGCCCAAGATTCACTTACTGGAAACAGAACCGTTAGATCCCGGCGGTTGGTCATTTCTGACACAAACATGAGTGATTGTAATTCTTATGGTACGTGGTGTCAATTATGTGGAGGCGAACATAAAGAATTAGAATGTTACTTTCTAAATTATAGGCCCCACTACATAGACCCACCGATTCCTTATAACCTTAAGAGGGGCGAAAGTAAAAATAATCACTATCTCTCCCTCGAATGCGCCCAGCCAGATATTCTAGGAGAAATGCTCCTTGACGAGTTATTTCAACTAGAAGAGCTAATTCTAAATTGGTCAAAAGAGCTTTGGAAGGATTTTATTGATCCACCCCAAGACGATGACCATGAAGAAATGTTGGGATCGCATTCCGACAACCTCGTTGCTCCCAAAAATACCTTCATACCTAGCGATGACTTGGACGTTAGTCGTCCCTGTGCCGATTGTGCCGTGAAGGACTCTCCATCGACTTCGTTCGGTGCATACATAGCCCTGAGCGATTCGGCATACACCTTCTTTAACAAGAGCCTGGGAAAGGGTTGGACTTGTCCACCTAGAATGAAAATAGGAATTACCCTCACCGACAACCTCTTGCGTTCTCGCCTTAGTCTAGGACAATTAAGGTATCTTATGCACTTTGGGGTTGTTCCAACCAGTCAAGAGCCACCCGATACTATTAAGTTCCTTAAAAAAATTTTTAGACAAACTTCATAAAAGAGTCTCTCGACACGGGGCCGTGTCCATCCAACACGCCCCCGTGCCCACCAAAAGATTCCCTTCTGATCCTTACATCAGAATACAGACAAACTGTGTCAGAATTCCATCTGCACACGGGGTCGTGCCCACTGAACACGGGGCCGTGTCCAGGATGCTGTCGTTTTCTATAAATGCAGCCAAGAATTCTGCACATTTAGACCAACTTGGGACAGAGATTTGAAGGAATCTTCTCTCAACTATCCTAGGTAAGTTCTAAAAGAAGGTTCCAACAACCCATCTTGTCCTTTCCTCTTTTAACCATTTCCTTCTTCTTCATCTTTCTCCAAGAACGTCCATTAAAGTTTGAATTTTTCAAGCTTTGTGGTAGGGATTGATGAGTTTTGATCAGGGAATCTTAGTAAAAATATGTTGTAAAACATTGTTTTAAGTTACTAATATTTAAAAAGACCCGACAAGTTCAGAAAATAACTTAAAACTTCAAGTTTCCCTGCTCCAAAACTCTGCAGAAAGATGACCACGGGGCCGTGCTCATTGGGCACGGGGCCGTGTCCGGTCTACTGTTTCAGCAAATAAACTATCTTTAGTTTGTTTTTCATAGAATGTCGAGTGAAAACAGCGAAACATATTCCGTGCATTCATCAGACAACCGAAGAGGAAGGAGGCCCTCCATTGAAGCTACACTTATGCATTATGTAATAGCATTAAGGGAGGCCCTCGACGAAATGACGTCAGTAGAGGAGGTCTTAATCGACCGTATTAACGATCTTACGGTGGGACTCGAGAGTAGCTTCCAAGAAATTAACCTCTTGCACCAGAGGTTAAATATTCTTGTGACACCCCCGATGGAACTAGTCCTCCCTCAACAGGATTGGAACCTGGCACTCGGAGTTAACAACCCTACCGGGTGGGACGACTTTCAGGCGGAACCTCCCATGGAGCACCAACAAGAGATCCCGGTGGAAATCGCAACCCCTCAAACTGACGCTAATGAGCCCTCTTTTCTCCTTCCAAGGGAGGTGGAGGAGTGGCTCGCCGACATATGAGGAAAACCACACCCGGAAGAAGGAGTTCTATAAGGCCATATCTAACCAAGACTACTAGCTTCTTGGAAATTTTGCTAATTAAAATAATGTGTAGGCTAGAACTCCAGGGTTTAATGCTTCTTTGTTTTCTTATTTAGCTTAATATAAATTTAGGACTATGTAAGATCTCTCTATGGTTAAATGGAATGATGGTTTTAAGGTTTGGATGATCCATAATAAATAAAACACACTCATGGTGGTAAAGGATGAAAAGGGAAACGAGAAACATGACCCCATGCACAAGAACAAGGCAACCCGACATCAATTTCTCCAACACAGAAGGTTCAACACGGGCCGTGTCCAACCAACACGGCCCCGTGCAGAACCCCCTGCAGAAAAATGCCCAGTTCAGGTAACTGGACACGGGCCGTGTTCACCAGACACGGCCCCGTGTCCAGGCTTCTGTTTCTTTTCTTTAATTTTCGTTACTGGCACCTGAACACGGGGCCGTGTCCGGTCCCCACAGGGCCGTGTCCAGACTGCCAGTAACATAAAATCTTTGCTTTTAACACCATATTACACATCTAATCAACCTAAAAATTTATTTTTGGGACACATCGAGGACAATGTGTAATTTAAGTGTGGGGGGGGGGATGCTAAAACCTTGAAATTTTACAAGTCCTAAAAACAAGCCTTACACAAAACTCTATTTGAACCGCTAATCACCCCAATTTTTTCAAAAATTTTCAATTTTTTCTTTACTTGTCTAAAGTTTAAGTTGGGAATTCTAAGATTAATAAGGTTATATTTTTACAAGTTTACAACCAATAGCGTCGTGATAAAAAGAACCAACATAAGAAAATTACGAAACGGCATGACAAGCTTAGTTAAAATTTGATTATATATACTTGATCACATAGAAAAACCCATTCCCACAAAAAGTGAGTTTTGAGCCTTTATTGAGCATACAAATATACATCTTTAGACTAAATGCTCATTTTTCGTTTCTTGTGTGAATAGCCGCTTGGTTCTTACGACTCTAGAACTTGCCCCGATGATTCATTCCCAGTCCTTACCAACTTAAACCCAAGTAAGTAAATGATGGAGGCATTAGGACTAACCCTTTTTCTTTCTACACCATTATTTTTCAATTTTTTTTACCATCTACCCAAAACCCCCCTAGTTAACCCCTTTGAGCCTAAACCTTTCATTTCTTTACCCTAAAACCTTTTTACCCACCAAAAACCCTTTTTATTTTTACCCTTTATTTTAGTAACAAGCTCGGTTTTCGTGTGACTAAAAAAAATGATGAAATTTGAAATAAACAAACAAAGCTCTTAAAACAAAAGCTTGTTTGAAGATATACTTCGAAATAAAAAGTCACTAAAACAAAATGTTTTATGAAAACCAACGCTTTTTACGCTTTTCGCCCTTTTCTACTAACCACTAACCCATTCACCCACCTTTAGCCCAAGCCTTTACCCAGAAAATTCCTCTTGATATTTACAAAGGTAACGAGTTAAAAAGGAGGAGGATTGATTGCTTGGCAAGCTTATGGTAGGAATAAGTTCCATGCCGCTCTCGAGTGATTCACTAAAAATACACCTTCGGCCGAGTGTGAGTGATTTCTCCCGTGAGGTATGTGAACTTGTAGATAAATGGAATTTTAAAAAGGCATGTTATGCCCAAATAAGTAATTTCTCCTATGAAACGTTCTAAACAAATCATACCGATTAGGATTGTAAATAAATAAAAAAATAAAACCCAAAAAAAATCTTGGATTCTCGACACTCTATGACAAGCCAAAACCTTCTCTTCTACCCATTCCATTTGGGAGTGTAAGCCACATATTAAAGAGTTTTGCTTGAGGACAAGCAAAAGTTAAAGTGTGGGGGTATTTGATGTGTGTAAAATGCAACATATAAATTACATCAAATGAGGCATAAAACTAACCCTTTTTAAGTACTAATGTTGGAAAAAGAGTGTTTTTGTCTTCCTTTTGTATTTTCAGGATTAAATGAGCTCAAATTCACAAAAGAAGCAAAAAGACAGCTAAATCTAACATAAATACAAGAAAAAGGAACCTAAGTGGATTGCCCGACCCCTCAACAGCATCCTCCCAAGCAAAATAGAGAAGGCAGAAGACTGAACACGCCCCGTGCTCAGCCAGCACGGGGCCGTGCCCAAGAAGCAGCAGAAAAGACAAACCTATAGAAGCTTCTATTGCCCACCACGGGGCCGTGTCCAGCAGACACGGGGGCGTGGCGAAAGTACAGCAGGCGCATTAATTGTAATTGCGAATTACAATTAATGAAGAGAGAGAGAGTGTCAGACAGGCACGGGGGTGTGTCCAGCGGACACGGGGCCGTGCCCAGCCTTCTGTTCAGCTTATAAATAGGAGTGCTTGGTTTCATTGCAACTCATCCCTTGGCACACCACCTCTCTCACACTTCATCCACCACCCACCACCATCACAACACCATCATCCATTGTCCATCATAGAGTGTGTGAGTCGTCTCAGGATCCAAGATTGATCGTAAGAGTTCTTGACAATCAAGGCCATTTTTGCCTAAGTCTCTTACATCACTTGGTGAAGACAAGTGTTTAGTATAATACTTTTTATTTTTAATCTTTTACACTTTTTATTTGGTTTTGTATTAATGACTTTAATAACTAGTTGCTTATGTTGAAGGTGATCTTTCCTTATCGTTTGTCCGTGGTGTCTTGGCATTATTTTACTGTCTATATAAAATAAAGATTTTCACCATTCATATCTCCACGGTCTATATGGAGGTATGTTGGCTACCTGGTCGGCGGTTAAGGGAACGGTTTGGTAAGGGTCTTGCCCTTGTTCAGCGTTTAGAGGTCCTGCAAGGGACTTGGGTCAAATTTAGTAGGATCTCCTTCAATGTCCATAGGTATTGGATGGCGGGGATCCAAACTCTTTGACCCCCTCATAAGTTAACTACTGTTAATACTATAACCTGGCTATTTAGGACTGTATCCCTGCTGACTCAGACTACTTAGTCGAGGGTAACGTCACCGCCAAAAGCGGGGCCTACCATAATTTGCATTAATGACTTAATTCATTATCTTCCAATAATCCAACCCTTTAGGATTGTATCCTTGCTGACTCAAACTATTGGGTTGAGGGTAACGTCGCCTTCAAAAGAGGGGCCTACTACAATAACTAAGATAATCTCTTAAACAAGTGCGAAAATAATCAAAGGTTATACTAATACACGAGTCGGATCCAAGTGATTCATCTTGTCTATCTGTTTTTATTTTATTTTTATTTTTCAGCATTTAGTTAGTTTTTATTTTCTTAGTTTAAAAACCTTTTCTAACATTTTGATTTGATTAGACGTTGAGGATAAACCGGTACTAAAAGCTCTTGTTTCCTTGGACGACCTCGGTATCTTACCAACACTATACTACGTCCACGATGGGTGCACTTGCCCATATGTGTGTTTAGTGTTAGTAAATATCGTGTTTTATAAATTTAAAACTTGGCTAAAAGTGTAAAAAGGGCTTAAAATATACATCAAAAATATATTACACTACACGCACATCAGGCCTGATGTATCAATCTTTGCTAACCCACCAACACAACATGAGGAGGTTACACCCCTTGAGTTACAAGTAACTCTTGGTGGTAATCCAAGTGAAGCAGCCACTACAAGTGTTGAACCTACAGGTTTACACTTGGACAGTGGTTACATCAATAAGACTTCCTTGGAGGCAATTCCTTCCATAACACCTCTGTTATCTGCTAGTGAGTTTGTATTAACCACTGGTTCCATCAAAAGATTATCAAGTGTTGAAGGAAGAAGACCCTAGTACCAAGAAAAAGGGGCATCAGTTGTTGATGTTTGGAGTACACTCCCTATCTAAACCTCTGATAAAACCACCGCTAGTGGGAAATCAGATGATCCCATTACATTGGGTGATGGTTTAAAGTACCATGAATTGACGGAAAGAGTTGAAAAGCTGGATACATCTGTTGTAGACATCAAAGACATGCTGCAACAGTTGTTAACAGTTCAAATGGTACCATCCACTGCTGTTCTACCTCAAGCACCTGCTCCACCACCAGCAGATGTTACAAATGAGCTCTGGAATCTTTTTCAACCATTTCTCCACCAACAACAACAGATGGCTGAGTAGCAGCATGAAAAACATGTTCAAGAGCTCAGAGAAGCAATGGAGTCTAGTTTCAAAACCACACAAGCAGACATCAAGGCTCTAAAAACACATCTGTTGGCAACCACTGGCACTACTCCTCCAACAGTTCTTTATATTGATGAAATCCCCTCAGATAATGCCAAAAAGGGGGAGAAATTTAAGGAGTGGATAAAGAAAGGGATTGATAATGGGGTGTATCTTGATCTAGAAAAGGATGCAATGCTAAAAAACATTCCTTTGCCAGATGGTAGCAAAAAGGTTGATGTTACCCAAAATGCACTTGATGATGGTGTCATTAGTGTAAAAAGGGATAGAGCGGCAAAGGACTTATCAAGGTGGAATGAGGAGAAGAGAGCTTTCATGGAGCTGAATGAGCAGGGTTGTTCTGGTGAAAAGGATGATCAAAATCATGTTCCAAAAAGAAATCTTACTAGAAAAGTAAGGAAACCCAAATCCACACCATCCAGTCTTCCGAAGCATACTTCAAAACCACCATCCAAAGGCCACCAACATCAAACCTCCACCCAAACAGTTGCTGAAACTTCTGTTGTTCCAACATCTGTTGGTACTTCAGTTGTTACAACAACTGCTCTCACTACAACACACACCACTTCAACACACACCACTACCACTGCCCTATCACCATCAAAAACAACATCTCCACCATCATTTCCTGCCATAAAGCAGAAGACAGCAGATGTTAAAACATCTGTTGTAATGGCAACAGTGGTTGAAACACCAGTTGTTTCAACAACTGTTAGTCAGTCACAAACCACTGCCACTCAAATCACCTCCACTGTTCCATTCAAAACATCATCTGCCTCTCCTAAAATTAAGAGGATAAGGATTATCATACCAGATGATGATTCTCCATCACCACCACCAACAGCTTCAAAATCCCAAGCACTTGTCACAATTCCAAAACCTATTCCTCTCTCTTTAACTCAAACTCAAAAGCCATTACCTCCTGCAGGTGTTGTATTTCCATTAGAACTCATAACAGTTAGAGATGAAATCAAATCTTTCTACTATGAGGATAACCCTGCCAAAAGGAGCTTGCCTTCAGTTAAAGGATATCCTAGGCCAAACAATATTGAAGAATATTTAGAAATTAAAGCCAAGCAAGCAGAGGATATCGCTAACAAAACTATCAGTTTCTTATCACACAGGTCAGATCAATGGAGCAATTTGCCAAAAATGTTAGTCAACAAATTTTAGAAAGGGCAGATGAGACCCTGAGAAAAGACTACATTGAAAATATCATGACCTACAAGAAATACAAGGGGCGGAAACACATGTACAAAAACTGGACCACTCCTGAGCTTGAAAAAGAAGTAGCCAGGATTCATGAAATGATCAAAAATAAAGTCCAGCAGACTCCTCCTGAAAAATTCAAACAGTTTGAAGCTAAAAAGGCATTAGAGTTGAAGAGAATGAAAGAGGAGCTCATCACAACTAATTATGGGTCAAGGAACTCTGTGTCAAAGTGGGGAGAAGCTAGGGTTAGGGCCACCTATAAAAGGTTGGAGGAACTTAGGAAGAAAGATCCAACAGCTCCAGAAAAGCCTGACTACACCAAAGCTGCAAGCCAAAAGAACCACTGCTCCTGCTGGTGCTTCCATCTACAAAAGAAGGAGTCAAAACCAGTTGGATGCTGAAACAGTTCAAGATCTAATTGCTAGTAATGACCTTATAAAAGAGGGAATTATGTTAATAATGAAAGAAGAATCTGAACTGGAACAATCTGCAAGTACTGCTCAGCCAGTCATGAATAGGCCAGCATCTCCAAATACCTCATCAAATAAACAACTCCCAAGAAACCCACCAGGCTCAAAAGTACTAAAGTGGAAAACTGTTAAACAGACCCACGTACTGACAGTGTTCAAGTCTAGTGGCGAAGTGAAGAAACTAACAAGGGAACAAGCTCTGGGCCTGAGTCTTGAAGATTTGCAGGATCTCCTTGATCTTCCACTTAGCAGGGATGATGATGATACAGATGCCTTAACTTTTGAATTGCAACTTAAAGGGCAGATAAGGGAACTATTGATGAGGCAATAAAGATCTACAATAAAGAAGAGTTTTGCCATTATCTGTTCCAGGGGGAGATTGTTGGGATTGAACCCTGCCAAAGGAACAGATAATGAAAGCCAAAACTGGATCAGAGTAGTGGATCCAGAATAAGCAGATGTTTGGTTGCAAGTCTCTCCCCTTGAAAGTGGTTTCAACATCTGCTGACCTCCTATCTGCTGATCATGCAAACTGCTGACTTACAACTGCTGATCAAGTCAAAGTCTGTTAAAGAACTAAAGCTCTACTGCTCAATCTACTGCCTTGTTTCAAGCACTACTGATCATGACAAGTACTGCTGGGTTCACAGTAGTGGAAGGATGCAACAGCTGTTTATGTTTACTTTATGTAATGAATTGAAACATCAGTAGTTAGCATATCAGTGTTTGTATAGGACAGTTGTTAAGAGTTTGTTAGGAGGTTAGATGTCACTTTCATGGTGACGTCAGCTTTGATGCTCAGTAGCTTGCTAGTGCCTATAAATAGAACAGTGCTCTGTACTGTTCTGTTTATATCTTCTTCCTGCACGAACAAATATTGAGCTCGGGCTGAGGGGGAGTTTGCGAATCATACATGCATTGTAATCAGAGTTTAAAATAAATTTAATCATTTGATTCTGTGTTGGAAATGTATGATTGAAAGCATTTCTTCTGTTTGATTGTGAAAAGTTTGCTTCCATTTAATTTCCGCTGCACTACTCTTTCAGTGTTCATCTAAATTCAAACACAAATCACAATCAATCCAAACTCAGATCCTAACAGTCTTACATGGAGTAAATTTATAAGCTCATATAGCCTGATTGGAGAAAAGAGGAAATCCATTTTGAAGAGTGCAAAGTTCATTGTCTATTTGCAAAAACCTTTGGAAATTTAAACTAGAGTAAATGCATCAAAACAAAAAGATAAAATGATTTAGGCGTTATCCTTCAAAACTACACTTTAGACCACTTACAACTCAATTGACCTATTTCCTTTCAAGCTACTTTCTTTATACCCATTTGATCCATTAGAGATTTAAAAAAACCCAGATCGACATATGTGTAAGTAACTAGGTCGAAATTGTACATATTTAATATATATTAAAAAGAAAGTTGAGTTTGTGAGAGTAATTTACCGTAGAGCTTCTGCTACTTTTTAAGCAGATTGTACGTTCATTTAATGCATGATCTTCTCTTTCATTTCCATCTGTTCTTTCTGGATTCTTTGAAGTTGCCTAAGACACGTTTTCTCCTCTTCATTTTCATTGTAGGGTCGTTGTTCGACCTTAATGAGTCGATCAGAAGAGGTTTTTCTCAATACGAGAGGCAGAAACAAACGTATTGAGTTAATTCAGCTAGATATTCACTTTAAATGTCTTTCTGATTGATATAACAGCAAATTACAGCGAGTAGACACTTCGGCAACAGTTCGACACTGAAACCGGAAAGTTACAAATGACAAGGCAAGACACATATTTATAGGCTAGGGTATTCCGCACGAAATCATTCAAACGAAATGGCCAAGCTCATTTCGTGCGAAATAGCTTAACTATTTCGTGTGAAATAAACCTTTTAACATGTTTTCTCGTTTTACGTGCCCTGATCTATCTATATACATACAAGACTCGATACAAGACGAAGTCGACAGACATATGCACTAACAGACTCCCCCTTGGATGTTGACGAAGTCTTCAGTGTCGAGTCTTCAATCTTTAGTCTTTATCAGTCTTCTCGTTCTCTCCCGAAGTATCTGACAATGTAAAGTATCCTTAATCTCTCTCTTCTCTTTATCAACTAATCTTCCCCTTGGATGTTGATCTATCATCTTCATAGTCTTCGAGTCTCAATCTGATTCTTGAGCTTCCAAATTCTCTTGATCAGATCTCTTGATTCCTTAAGTTCATCGCCATCAATAGAACTAAGATCGTAACCTGGCTCACATTCTGCTCAGGTTTAATCACTAGAACCTACACACATCTCTACCTCACAATAAATTTCACAAATTTAAAATTTGACAACTTTATATACCACTTGCAGGTATTAATCAATCAAGAAATGATTTCACAATGTTAATCTCTGATGAACCACTTGTAAAAATAACATTTTTCTTTTAAAATTCAAGTTTTTATCTCAAACAAACTATCCCAAACCTTTTGTTCATCATGTTTAGCACTTGGAATTTTGAAAATCAGTTTTTCAACATCAGTTGTCGAAAATAAGATGAAATAAAATCTTTTTGGAATTTTCAAAATTTATGCTAAAACACACTTCAAATATTTTTAGATTTTGAAAAACAATAAAGAAATATTTACAGACAATATTTTTGTGAGTTTGTGTAAGAGGATCATATCAGTTTATAAGACAAATCACTAACACCGTTAAGCTTTAAACATTTTAAGTTCTAAACAATTCACTTAGATTGTCAGTATACTGATCCACTTAAATTTTCACACAAAATTCAACTGTTTCAAGATACGAGATTCGTATTTTAAGCACTTAAACTTATTCGCGTGTACTACCTCAGAATATAGTCCCGTATCCAGACTTCTTGTAGGATCGTTGTTGAACCCGAATGAGTCAATCAGAAGAGTTGTGAATCCGATTCAAAGGCGGAATCAATGAAACGGATGCTCAAACTAATTATAATGTCTCTTGTTATTGATTTAACAGTGATTACAACCTGAGAACAATTCGGCAGCACTTCGTTACAATTTCCGAATCCGTACCAAATGAATGAAACAGTGCACCTTATATAGTTGAGCAGGTTTCGCTTATATGAACAAGTCCATATGAGCGAAATCTGATACTTATGATTTCGCTTATATGGTCATGTCCATATGAGCGAAATTACCAGCTTACTTTCTAACAAATGAATCTCGAACCTTGTGCACTGGTTATTCTAACCTATCCTATTCTATTACATGATACAAGACGAAGTTAATAGACATAATGTACTAACAGACTCCCCCTCGGATATTGACGAAGTCTTCAGTGTCTAGTCTCTGTTATGACACCTCTTCTGTCTTGATCCTTTTGCCTTCTCGTTCAGATTGTAACATTGAAAGCATCCTTCAATCTTTCTCTCTGATCAGCTTCAATCTTTGACTCTTTCACCAGGATCTCATCACTGGCTCTATCATCAACAGCTTTATCATCAACAGGCTCCCCCTCTCATTAAGCTTCCGTGCTTTTAGGGAACGACACCTAGCTTTCCAGCTACAAGCTCATCCTCACTTTCAGCTTGTCTTCAGACTCCCCCTTAGACTCAGCTCTCGGGATTGTAGTTTGGACTTTTCCTGCAATCACTCATACACTTGATAAGTAACAACATTTTAAGCTTCCAGATATCGTAATCTGACAAATCAAACTTTTAAACACTCCCCCTATCATCAATATACAAATAATTTGCAATTTCATCAAACAGGATCAAAACTGACTTTTTAACAGTATAAGTATCCAAATCCCCCACAGTTAATCATTCAAGTCCAACTTAATGACCTTGGAGATATCACAAACTGTTTTTGAATTTTTGATTTTAATACAAGCTTCAAATTAATGAACTTGTTTTATTTTCAGAAACACAATCAGCTTACTTAGATTTTGAAACTCAGCATCTCAAATATCGGTTGTCGAAAATAAAGCAGAAATCAAAATCTTTTTGTATTTTCTGAAAATATAAAACAATAAAGAAATATGTACAAACATATTTACAGACAATATTTTTGTTTAAGTATGCGATAGAGGATCATATCAGTTTATGACAAGTCACGAGTACCGTTGAGCTTAATTTCACTTTAAGAATTAAACAATTCACTTAGATTGACGATATACTGGTCCACTTAAATTTTCATACAAATTTCAACTAATTCAGGATATGATTTAGGTGTTTTTAGAACTTAAACTCATTCATGTGTCCCACCTCTTGAATATACTCCCGTATCTAGAATCCCAAATATTAAGTCTTACAGGTGAGTATACCACAAATGATATCTGTAAGGGGTTAAATGCGAGGGCCATGAGAGCTCAGGTCGATACTTCCGTATACGCAGAGAGATGACGCTTCGACTTTTCGGTGTGTCCCCTTTAGAGGATCTTTTAGTTACAACAGCACACGATTAGCATTTTGCAATGTTTCATCTTTTTTTATGCTGAGGGCGATGCTATATTTCAAGCATTTGCAGAAAGTATTATTCGGGGACTAGGTCAGAACTTTCATTCAGCAGAAGTCCCAGAATAATACCCCAGATATCACTGAGTATAAAGACCTAGTATCTCAGAATATGGGACCTTTCAAACGAGATTTCAGGGGTTACCTATATATCCAAGTAGTGTTCCCCACGAAATAAGTAAGTGTTTGAATTTAGGTTTATATCCCGAAAAAATTTACTAAATGTACAAAAACCTATCGGCATATCATCAGTGAGACTGTTTAACGCTATTTAATCATTACAATTCTTTAGCATACTGTAACTGTCTACTGATGTACTATCATTTCCTCTTTTTACGCAAAACTCAATTTTTAAATTTTATCATGTTTTTGGCTTTTTCAAATTTTCTAATGTTTTTGTATTTTCTGACAAATTTTTCTCCCCCTAAAATGCAAAATCATTAAAAATTTGACAACACGATACTGATATCTTTGTCTCGCCATCCATTTTCTGCATCTTGTGAACTGGATTACACTAAAAGCAGTAATTACCCCCATGATTTACAACACATTGATTTTTACAGTTTGAAAACCGTTTCTCAATCTGGTGAAAGTAATCATGTTTGTTCAGCCGTGAGGGTTTCGGCGTATTCAATCAACATTTATTCAAACAAAACTAAAAAATAAACATATTTTTGGTTTTTTTTCCAATTTTACCAAACTAGAAGCCTACTTTTGATTTTTAATTTTTCATGTTTTTAGGGTTTTGAAAATATTGTTTATTTATGTACAGAAAACATTCAAACTAAACTCCCTGTTCAACCAAACCAGGGTCCTGCACCCTCTTCCTGTGCCAGGCTGCTCCAATTTCCCTTTTCACAATCTTCAGCTTCGTTGAGCACCTGCACATTCAACAATTTGATCATTTGAACAACGCAACCCAAGCCTGTTTAGACTTAGGTAGATGAACATGAATCTTTCCAGGTAAAACTGGGTAGTTTCTTTCATTTTTCTCAAAAACATCATCAATTTTAATATCAACTTTTTCATCTTTTACCGAATTGACAATTTTATTAACTGACCATGTTTGACCTGTCGGTGTTCCTCGTTTGTAAAAATGTGATTTTTTAAACACTTTGTTTCTGAACAACAATTGGTTTCCAAAACTGTTGAGGTTTTGTCATATCAACTGATGTTTTCCAACTTTGTGTTGTTCTGAATCTGGGTGTGTGAGAATTCCAGGTCTGTCTTGAATCGAACCTTTTCAAGTTTGATTTCCAAGTTTGATTTGAAGAAACTTGTTTGTATTATACCTCCAAGTTTGTTTCGAATCAAATCTGGTTGACCTTGGTTTCTCATTCGCAGATTTCTGTTTTTCAACATCAACAGGCTTTGGATTTGGACACTTTCGTGCAAGATGTCCAATCTGATCACATTTAAAACACACTTTCTTTGAAACATCCTTGGCCTGTTGTTGTTTCTTCTTCATAGCCTCAAACTCCTCATTAGACTGCTGTCCAAATTTGAGTTTTTCTTCTTCTTTCAAACTTTTTCCTTTAACAAAATTCAATTTTTGTTGCAAATCCTGTTTTTCATTTTGTTTTCGATTCTGTTACTTTTTATAACCCAAACCAATCTTCATTGTCACACCCCCAAAATCCACCTGCGGAGTATCACCGCTTGGGAGCGTGACTGACCAGGATCAAGCCACCAATCATATTGAACATGTAATTAATATATAAAAGTAAATGCCATTCAACCACCAATATGAAAGGTGTTCCAAAACATAAGTATGTTATCACTGTTTAGCGGAAGCGTATAAAAAAAACCCAACATAAATAAGTATGTAATGTCATAAAGTGTTTAACAAACAATATCACGACCCAAGCCCATAACGACCAGCTCCTCCCTGTGCAAGCTCCATGTATCTAACGACCTGCAAGGCATGTAACAGAGGATCAACAACTAGTTGAGCGAGTTCACAGAAAGTAAATGCGTAATAGTAAGTTCGTTTGTAACATGTGGCTCTACTGGGCCGATAGTACGTTCTATTGGTGGGGGCTTCCCATGTTGTATATCCACTAGACTATTCGTAACCATAAGTGTTCTTCAAAACCCGAGAACAGTAATACGTACAAGCTTTACGTAGGTTTTACGCAAGTATCCTTCACAACCGAGGATAGGGGTACGTGGGGGTTTACGTAGGTTTTACGTAAGTTCCTGACACAACCGAGGCAGTAGTGAGTATAAGTTCACGTAGGTTTTACATGAGTGTCCTTCGTTGTCACACCCTGGCTTTGCGGAAGCGTGGTTAATTTGGTGTGACTTCTTAATACCATAGCTTAATCATAACAAAGCTATATGATTAAAAATATGCAAGATCATCCATTAAAATAAAAATCAAAACATTGTCTTAACGGGTTAACACCCAACAACCATAAACTTGTCTAAACATTACAAATTCAAACATAAACACGAATTCAAGGACTGTGACTTGTCCAGGTAAGAGTCACATTCCCCGAACCCTGGATGACCTTGAGCCTAATGCAGCGGAAAACAAGCCATACCGCGCCAGATCGCTAGTTTCCTGAAATACATGTAAGTTGAAAAATCAACAATAATGTTGAGCGAGTTCATGCGAAAGTGAGTATATAAACCTTTATCTTTATCAAAAACCTGGTATGTAGCAAATAAGGAAAAAGAGATCACCAATGGTTTGCAAGGCCATTGATATGTGTGAAGTGCAAGTAGGAAGACTCAAACCTAGCGGATTTTGCGTCGGGCACAAAGTCACCCCAAGGTCCGTTATGCTGGACCTGGAGTTGGGCTCGCTACACCCAGATAGATCTACCGCTTACGTCCCTCGGTCCTACAATGAGGATTAATGGCCTCCAGTTCCCGCCTACCCACTCACATGATCTAAGTAATAACCCTCCTTACGCTAACCATACCATGTATCAAGTATTTCATAATCATAGTAACATGTATTTCACCCCCGCAGTTTATAAAACTGAAAAGAGTTAAGAGAAAAGGGGGACATGAACTCACAGTCAGTGCGTCGCTAAGTAAAGTACTCCAAATATCCGAAAGCTGTGCAACAACCTACATGTGCTAATTCTATTAGACGGATGGCCGTGCTTTAGCTTTATAGTTTAAGTTCCGGGAAACAGTTAGACAACCGTTCCTTGTATATATTTGGTAGTTAATCTCCTTCCCAAGGATGGGGGATTTAATACATGTGCGTTTATAATATTAAGTCTCACTTAATATATTTTATTTCTCATTCCAAAATATAAATATTTTTCTCAAAAATATTATATTTTCTCTTCGCATAATACTTTCCAAAATAATACGTTGACAAAATACGCATTTATGAATATTTCCGTATAAAGCGTAAGTTACGTTTTGACAATTTAGTGGTAATAGTAATTACCGTTGTAACTTATATGTTTGTCGTGTAGGCGTTGGTATTACTTTGGGTTCGTCAAAGTTTGTAAATATTATTTTTACTCTAAAAATAATATTTATATATTTTCACAAAATAATCATAAACAGTGTGGTGAAAAATATTTTTATCGAATAAATATTTATCACGTTTAGTTTTGTGAAAATCCCACCTCCGATTATCTAATAAATAAAGTCATGGCGAAATGTATTATGAAAACATCTCAAAATAGTTTAACACTTGCAAATAACTCTAAGTGTTAGATTTTAGAAAAATTTCGCCAGAGTTTCCCCTGTAACTGGAGGTGGCCACGCTTTCAAGCGTATCATTTTCATTTACAAAATCACTTCAACAATTTCTTTAAATCAACCAATCAATTTCCGATACTTCAAACCAGTTTCAATACATCAAACTTGTAGACTAGTATGTAAAATCGCATTATTACATGAACTTGTAGTTTTTCCGAAAATCATAGTGTAGATCACCTTATATTTAGTGGATCTATGTATAAAATAGTTTAGTCTTGTAAAAACCCCGTTTTTGGAACAAATCATTCTCAACAACTTCCCGACATCTTTTGTAAAAATTGTTATTTTGTCGGATCTTTCGTTTCACAAGTGTTTATACACTTGTAGTTTGTAAAAATCATATTTGTTAACATGTCATCCAACTTTTATAAACATGATTTTCTCGACACTTGGTTCTACGAATATACCACTTGTACATACGTAGATCGGCTCGTTTTAAATACTATTTTACAAGTCAAAATACTTTTACACAAGTTCATGTTTCTCGTGTGGTGGAGTTTCACCTTTTAACCCTCGTACCGATAGAAACAAGCGTATGTCGAGATTCGTGATCTTAACAAAGTCGGGTTAAACGATGATAAGAGCCACCACAACGTAGATCGGGCCTCAATAGTCAACATATTCGAATACTACGACTTTTACACATGTTATGAGCTTTTAACCAACAATATTCGAGTTTTAGTAGCCTTTACAGATTTAAAACGCATGATTCCGACTTTTAACCGTTAAAAATCATATTAACCACTTTAGATACGATCGAGAGTGAGTTTTAAACATTATACCTCTAGCTCGGGGCTAGGGAAGAATCTAGTCGAAAATGGCGTGGATAAAAGCAAAGAAACGAGGTCCTTCAACTTCCGCTTGCTTCAAGCTTCCTTATACGTGATCCGTAAGCCTTGTATAAGCTTGGAATGGAGAGATCAAAAGCCGACAATGGAGGTGTGTGGGTAGGGAGTTACGGCCGAGAGTGGGGAGGCAAGAGAGAGAGCAAGGTGTGTTGGTGAAATGTGGTGGTTTAACTCTTGTGTGTGTGTGTGTGAGTATTTATAGAGAAAATCAAGTTCTTTCGTCCAACGGTTTCCATGTCTTCTTGATTCCCAACATCAACAATATAAAATTCAAAAGTTTGTACCCTCTTGTCCCTTGGTTTGGCCGATCTCTTTAAGGGGGGGGGGGGTATCCGGTTGGATTCCAATCATACAGTTAGAGTTTAGTTATGTTAATAGGTTAACTTTAGAGATTAACCCCGTTAGTTGCATGACGCGTTATAAAGCGGGTGTTAGGGTAATCAGGGACCCTAACTGGCTCAGAAAAAGACTAATAATATTTCTGGCAACATTTTTATGTTCCGGGTATAGTCCGGTTGTTCGGTTGGATAGTAATCCGTTAAAGTGCTTAAGTAATCTTTTAAGCGTCGTAATTAATATTTTTAGCGACACAATTTATTCTGCAAAGTGTCAGGAATATTTCCCCATGTTTTGGCACTTTATTAATTAGCTAGAAGCTAGTGTGTTGATAAAAGTGCTGTGTTTTGTGCTTAGAGTACGTTTTAGGCACATCCAATCTCTGTATCTTATTCCTAGAGACGCAGTTTAACAACCCTTGTATCCCTACACACACTATGGGTGTAGTAAAATATTTCTGGCTCATTCAGGCCTTTAGAGGCAGTGTTTGCTGATGCTGGCTATATCAGCATGTTCAATAGGTTACCCGTTCAAGTGCTACTGTGCTTCTGTGCATCATGTTTGTCACTAGAGTTTAGTAAATAAATAATGTAGTGACAGAAATCAAGGTATGATGCAGACATGTACAAGTATCAATAGTCAAGTAGCAGTTTATCAGAAATCTCAGTTAAGCACAGTAATTAGGCAACAATTAATAGTTAATTAAGTCGTACGGATACCTGGTTTAGTGAGGGTTGTCACATTCTCCCCCCGTTAGAGAAATTTCGTCCCGAAATTTTAAGTTCTGCTTGTAGAAGCAGTGTTCTCAGGAAATAAGTGGGGGTATTTCTCTTTCATTCGGTCCTCACGCTCCCAGGTGAATTCAGGACCATGTCTAGCATTCCAACGAACTTTGACGAGCTTGACACTGCTCCGGCGGGTCTTGTTCACTTTCCAATCCGTGACCTCGACAGGTTCTTCAACGAAGTGGAGCGTGTCATCAACATGAATTTCGTCGGTAGGAATGGCAACGTTGTTGGACTTCTCTTCAGATTGGATACATGAAATGTATCGTGAACATTATTCAGTTCGGCAGGTAGATCCAACTTGTATGCTACGGTCCCAATTCTTTCCAAAACCTTGAAAGGACCAATGTAGCGCGGATTTAACTTCCCACGCTTCCCAAAGCGTGCCACACCCTTCCAGGGTGATACCTTCAACAAAACCATATCCCCAACCTCAAACTCCTGAGGTTTCCTTTTCAGATCCGCGTAGGTCTTCTGACGGTCACGAGCCGCACTAATGCGATCTCGGATTTGCGCGATCTTATCTGTGGTTTCCTGTACCACATCGGGACCTACCAATTGTCTATCACATGCGTCAGACCAACAGAGCGGCGACCTGCACTTGCGCCCATATAACGCTTCGAATGGCGCGACACCAATACTGGTGTGGTAGCTGTTGTTGTATGAAAATTCAACCAGGGGTAAATGCTTATCCCAGCTACCGCCCAAGTCCATCACACATGCTCTCAGCATGTCCTCCAACATCTGAATCGTCCGCTTGCTTTGTCCGTCGGTCTGCGGGTGAAAAGCAGTGCTCATATTCAGCTTAGAGCCAAAAGCTTCCTGGAAGGATTGCCATATCCTCGATACGAACCTCCCGTCTCTATCAGAAATAATCGAGAGAGGTACTCCATGGCGTGTAACAATCTCTCTCATGTAGATTTCAGCCAATTTGCTTGTATTATCCTTCTCGCGGATAGGTAAGAAGTGTGCTGACTTCGTTAAGCGATCCACTATCACCCAGATAGTGTCATGGCCTTTTGGCGTTCTTGGCAACTTTGTAATAAAATCCATGGAGATTTGTTCCCACTTCCACTGGGGAATTTTTGGTTGCTGCAGAAGTCCCGAAGGCTTCTGGTATTCCGCCTTAACTTTGGCGCAGGTCAAACATTTGCTCACGTAAATAGCAACATCGCCTTTCATCCTAGGCCACCAGTAATAATCCTTAAGATCCTGGTACATCTTATCCGCTCCAGGGTGGATAGAGTACCGCGACTTGTGAGCTTCATCAAAGATAACCTCTCTTAAACCACCAAACAGAGGAACCCAAATCCTTTTCTCAAAACACAACGTTCCTTCCCTGTTTGGCACCAATATCTTCTCCATCCCACGGAGATATTCTTCCTCAAGGTTTCCCTCCTTGAGAGCTTCCTTCTGTGCTGCACGAACGCGCGAGGAAAGGTCGGTTTGAATTATCATTTCCATAGCCCTAACCCTTATGGGCTTGATTCTCTCTTTACGACTTAGGGCATCAGCGACCACATTCGCCTTCCCTGGATGATACTTGATCTCGCAGTCGTAATCGTTCAACAACTCGACCCATCGCCTTTGCCTCATATTCGACTCCTTCTGGTTGAATATGTGCTGGAGGCTCTTGTGATCTGTGAAGATTGTGCACTTCGTACCATAAAGGTAGTGTCTCCAGATCTTCAAAGCGAAAACCACTGCGCCTAGCTCCAAATCATGTGTGGTATAGTTCTTTTCATGTATCTTCAGTTGGCGTGACGCATAGGCAATAACCTTTTGGCGTTGCATCAACACACAACCCAATCCTTGACGTGAAGCGTCGCAGTATACCACGAAATCATCTGTACCTTCTGGCAGAGCTAAGATTGGCGCGTTACAAAGCTTATCTTTCAATATCTGAAACGCTTCATCCTGTTTGATTCCCCAATCAAAATTCTTATCCTTTTGCGTGAGGAGTGTCAATGGTTGAGCGATTTTCGAGAAATCCTCAATAAATCTTCGGTAGTAGCCAGCCAAACCCAAGAATTGCCGGATTTCGGTTGGCGTCTTTGGCGTTTCCCAATTCTTGATTGCCTCGATCTTGGTGGGATCCACGTGGATTCCATCTCCGTTTACCACGTGCCCAAGGAATTGCACTTCTCGTAGCCAAAACTCACACTTAGAGAACTTGGCGTACAGCTGTTCCTTCTTCAGCAACTCTAGAATAGCTCTAAGATGTTGCTCGTGCTCAGCCTTCGTCTTTGAATAAATCAAGATGTCGTCGATGAATACAATCACGAACTTATCCAGGTACGGCTTGCAAACTCGATTCATCAGATCCATGAACACAGCAGGTGCGTTTGTCAGACCAAACGGCATAACGAGAAACTCGTAGTGTCCATATCGAGTTCTGAAGGCTGTCTTCGGGATACTCTCCTCCTGTATCCGTAGCTGATGGTATCCAGATCGAAGATCGATCTTTGAATAGAAACTCGAACCTTGAAGCTGGTCGAACAGATCATCGATTCTTGGCAGGGGATACCTATTCTTGATCGTCAGTTTGTTCAACTCCCTGTAGTCAATACACATCCGAAAACTACCGTCCTTCTTCTTCACAAACAAAACTGGAGCTCCCCAAGGCGAGAAGCTTGGTCGGATAAATCCCTTGTCTAACAACTCTTGAAGTTGTGTCGACAGTTCCTGCATCTCAGACGGAGCAAGTCTGTAGGGTGCCTTAGCCACAGGCGCGGCGCCTGGAACTAAATCAATGTGGAACTCTACTTGTCTCTGAGGCGGCAATCCAGGTAAGTCTTCTGGAAAGACTTCTGGGTATTCCCTCACGACAGGGATGTCTTCGATCTTCGGCTCAGCAGCCTTTTTATCCACAATGTGTGCCAGAAAAGCAACACATCCTTTCTGCAAACACTTCCTTGCTTTCAGGCAGCTAATCATCCTCAACGGCGTCTCACGCTTCTCCCCATGAACAACAACGGTCTCACCATCATTGGTCGGAATACGAATTATCTTCTCGTGACAAACTATCTCTGCTTTGTTACTCGATAACCAATCCATCCCTACTACCACGTCGAAGCTTCCCAACTGGACTGGTAGTAGATCCAGAGCGAACTCACGCTCTCCCAATTCGATTACGCATCCTCGAATCACTTCATTGGCTTCTACCAACTTCCCATTTGCTAATTCGATCGAGTACGGAATATCTAACTTACTAGCGGCTAAACCAAGCATATTCTTAAATTCTAACGACACGAAGCTATAATCGGCGCCAGTATCAAATAAAACGGATGCATAGCGTTGGTTTACAGGGAACGTACCAGTGACAACATTGGGATCCTGGCGCGCTTCCCTGGCTTCCATGTTAAAAACTCTTCCGCGTGCCTGGTTTAATTCTGGGCAATTCCTTTTGTAATGCCCTTGATCTCCGCAGTTAAAACATCCGGGCCTCTGCCCGTTTCCACCATTGTTTCCAGCTTGATGGTTTCCCTGGTTTCGGTTCATGGCGCCTGCTTGGTTAGCAAGATTGGCACGGTTCCCATCACCTCCCTGGTTTCCTTGTGGGCGGTTCCCAGCACCACCACGGTTGTTCCTATTCCCATATCCTCCTTGGCCTCCCCGGCCAGCATTAGCCCAGCAAGAATCCTTTGAATGACCAGTCTTCCCACATGATTCACAAACTTTTGGCCCGCATCGGCCAGAGTGATGGCGTTGGCAAGAACCACACTTGGGATGAGCACCCATATATCCTTTACCTTTCTTCCTACCACCAGCTGAATCTTGAGCTGGCGCATTCGATTCCCCTTTCTTAACCACCATCCCGGTGCCCTGCTTGAAATTCGAGAATTTTCGCTTGTTACCACCTAAAGACTCCACATGAGTCTCTTTCTTCTTCGGCTCGACTTCATCAAACTTGTTCAACCGAATTGCCTCTTCGGTGAGAGCCACACTCAAATCAATGGCTTTTGTGATAGTTGCAGGTTTGGAGGAGGTCACCATGCTGATTATTTGAGGAGCCAATCCCCAAATGAAGCGTTCAATCCTCTTGAACTCAGGCGTAACCATGTAGGGTACCACGTGCGACAAATCGTGGAACCTCTGAACGTACTCAGCTATCTTAGAACCTTCCATTTTTAGATGCCAAAACTCGGTCTCCAATCTCTGAATTTCAGCGCGAGAACAATACTTTTTGCGCATGAGTTCTTTCAATTCAGTCCAGGTCAGTGCGTAAGCCGCAGCTTCGCCAAGGGTCTGGACCTGTAGATTCCACCAGGATAGGGCTCCATCCACAAATAGCCCTGAGATGTAAGTGACTTGTTGATCCAGCGCGCATTTGCTCATGCGAAGTACGGACTCGGTTTTCTCTGCCCAGCGAACGAAGGAGACAGCACCTCCTGTGCCATCGAAGTTTACGGGCTTACAGTCCAAGAATTGTTTGTAGGTGCACCCTGCACATACATTACAACATAGGAACGACATTAGCATCTGCTAAAGGAATCCATTTAGGCCATGGTATGTCTTATTGACTTAGGGTTACCATGAGGAGGATTTTGGTTGCCGTTAATGTTCGAGCTACTTCCGCTTGGTCCTCCTTGAGAGGCAGCATATTGAGCAATGGCATTAGCGATAACTTGCTGTAGTTCTTCATGAGTGGTAGGCATCGGCTGTGGCTGACGTCTTGGCGCCATCTTCTAAAGATGTGTACGTTGGTCAGGCCATAGTAAGCATACGAATATAGTAATAGTACTAGCACATAACATCTCATGTTATCAAGATATCACACACAACATCCCATGTTATACTCATTATACACACAACATCCCATGTCCCAACATCCCATGTTACAAGTATTATATACACAACATCCCATGTCCCAACATCCCATGTCACAAAAATATAAATAAGCAATCAAGTGAATCAGATATGGTGAGAATACCGCGATTGCTACATATATCGAGACCATAAAGTGTAGTAAGTGTGGCGTACAACCATCAATCAAATAGGGGCTACATCACCCCTGTACAAAACTATATCATATCAGTATCACATACACCAGGTACATCAAATAAGTATCAACAAAAGTCAGTAACATCAGGTGGTCTCCAAAAGGCTGTGCAGTCACAATCGCTGTCGTCTCACCAACGTCTACCTCTATAGCACCGATGAGCTCTATGCGGATGGGGGTGGAGGAGGGGGAAAGTGAGTGTAGAGTAAGCGGCGTAGATGAAGCCAGTCCTCCTCCATCGCCTGCTGAGTGTGAATAACAGAAGCGATCTGCTGCTCCAAAGTCAAAAGTCGGGCAGCGAAGTCCGGGGGTAATGATCGAAACGGCTGAAAAGGTGAGGATGTCTGACCATGATATGGACCTAGTGATAGCCGAGCTCTCTCGAGCTCCTAGAGTCGCTGCGTATGGGACTCATGCTGATGGACAAAGGACATCAAGACGTCCTCTATGGTGTACCCCATATGGAATGGATGATATGGATCAGTGGGTGGCATCGGAGAGGAAGATGACCAAAGCAGTGGCGTACTGGTGGGATCGAATGGTGCTGCATGAACAGGTGAAACAGAAGATGGAACAGATGTCATCTGGGGCATGAAAGGAATAGACATCGGTATGTGCCCAAAAGGGTGGGCTGAAGAGCCCTCTCCAGGCCTCGCTGGAGGTATAATCTGAGGGATCGGAAAGGTGAAATCATCGGATCGTGTCACAGGGATCTGAAATGAGAAATCAGCATGATGTGCATCAGTGTGATGTGGGGGAAACGGTGGAACATCCTCGTCAGCAGGTATCCAACCGTGCTGAGCGTCCTCATCGGGTGGATCCAGGTGATCAGCAAATAGAGCGTGCTCAGGCTCGAGCGGAACAGGATCGAATGGAGCAATGACAGGGTCAACTGGTGCAACATGCTCAACTGGGTGGTCAACAGGGATATCAGCAATCAAAGGGGGATCAACAAAAGGTGGATCGACAACAGGATCATCAGCTATAATATGGTCGTCAACAATCAAAGGAATGTCCACAAGATGGTCACCAACAGGTGGGTCTGCTAATATGGGCTCATCAGGAATGCCGGCATGTACCAGGTCATGCTCATGCACAGGATCTAGAGCAACTGCCTGCTCTGGGGCCAAGGCAGGCTCTGGGTCATCAAAAGCCATATCAAAATCAAACTCTGGATCAAAGGGATCAACAGGATCAACGGGATCAACAGGGTCCTCCATATGCTGGTCCATAGGAATATACTCAATATCGCGGTCAGGATCAAATCCTGGAGGAAAAACGGGATCAGAATCCTCAATGTCGTCGTGCTCGAACACAAAGCTCGGGATGGGTGCGGCAGAAGATGCCTGATCGGGGTCCGAGTCGTGTACAAAATGCTGCGTGCTCACCTCGTGAGACGGTGCAGATGCCACAGACTCAAAGGAGTCTGGGACGGGTGAATGGGCGGGCGAGTCCTCAACAGGAGCGCCAGCAATCATCAAAAGATCGCCAGCGGGAAGAGGGGCTGCATCAGGAATCTCATCCTCGTAAGGCTCGTCCTCAAAGAGATCAATGTCGCCGTCAGCCTCGGCGTCGGGTAGCAAGTCGTATGCTGGATAAGAAGCAAGGGGTATGGGAGCTGGAATCGCTACCAAGGGAAGATACTCAGCAGGTGGGTCATCGATATGCTCATCAGCGCCATCGGGCAGAGCGAAGGGCTGGAAGTCATCATCATCGGTGCTGGTGAAGTCGGAGGTATGCACCTCGTGCTCTGAAGACACAATGTCGTCCGATACTATGGGTAAAGGTCCGGTGGTATCTGAATCACCCGTGGCTGGTGAGTCCATGGGTCTGTAACACAACACAAACATGCACAAAAATCAGTAAATCAGGTAATCACACAAGTTACCAAGTAATAATCACATAATCCTCCTAGTCCCACTAGCCTCCCAGCCTCCCAGACTGTCCTTCCTAGTCCCACTAGCCAACTTTCTCAGCCTACCAGACAGTCCTTCCTAGTCCCACTAGCCAACTTTCCCAGCCTCCCAGACTGACTTCCTAGTCCCACTAGCCAATTCTCCCAGCCTCCCAGACTGACTTCCTAGTCCCACTAGACAACTACCTCGATCCAGTAGATCGAGCCTCGGCCTCTCAGACCGAGCCTCGGCCTCTCAGACTGAGCCTTAAAATAAAATAAATTGTGCTCAACATTTGTTTATAAAAACGTTTTGGATCTGGACTTAAGTGGTATGCAGTAAAAATGTTTTCGTGAGAGCCCTAGTGATCATAGTCTAGACTCGAGAAGGAATCCTAGTTCGCTATGATCAGAGCTCTGATACCAAGCTGTCACACCCTGGCTTTGCGGAAGCGTGGTTAATTTGGTGTGACTTCTTAATACCATAGCTTAATCATAACAAAGCTATATGATTTAAAAATATGCAAGATCATCCATTAAAATAAAAATCAAAACATTGTCTTAACGGGTTAACACCCAACAACCATAAACTTGTCTAAACATTACAAATTCAAACATAAACACGAATTCAAGGACTGTGACTTGTCCAGGTAAGAGTCACATTCCCCGAACCCTGGATGACCTTGAGCCTAATGCAGCGGAAACAAGCCATACCGCGCCAGATCGCTAGTTTCCTGAAATACATGTAAGTTGAAAAATCAACAATAATGTTGAGCGAGTTCATGCGAAAGTGAGTATATAAACCTTTATCTTTATCAAAAACCTGGTATGTAGCAAATAAGGAAAAAGAGATCACCAATGGTTTGCAAGGCCATTGATATGTGTGAAGTGCAAGTAGGAAGACTCAAACCTAGCGGATTTTGCGTCGGGCACAAAGTCACCCCAAGGTCCGTTATGCTGGACCTGGAGTTGGGCTCGCTACACCCAGATAGATCTACCGCTTACGTCCCTCGGTCCTACAATGAGGATTAATGGCCTCCAGTTCCCGCCTACCCATTCACATGATCTAAGTAATAACCCTCCTTACGCTAACCATACCATGTATCAAGTATTTCATAATCATAGTAACATGTATTTCACCCCCGCAGTTTATAAAACTGAAAAGAGTTAAGAGAAAAGGGGGACATGAACTCACAGTCAGTGCGTCGCTAAGTAGAGTACTCCAAATATCTGAAAGCTGTGCAACGACCTACATGTGCTAATTCTATTAGACGGATGGCCGTGCTTTAGCTTTATAGTTTAAGTTCCGGGAAACAGTTAGACAACCGTTCCTTGTATATATTTGTTAGTTAATCTCCTTCCCAAGGATGGGGGATTTAATACATGTGCGTTTATAATATTAAGTCTCACTTAATATATTTTATTTCTCATTCCAAAATATAAATATTTTTCTCAAAAATATTATATTTTCTCTTCGCATAATACTTTCCAAAATAATACGTTGACAAAATACGCATTTATGAATATTTCCGTATAAAGCGTATGTTACGTTTTGACAATTTAGTGGTAATAGTAATTACCGTTGTAACTTATATGTTTGTCGTGTAGGCGTTGGTATTACTTTGGGTTCGTCAAAGTTTGTTAATATTATTTTTACTCTAAAAATAATATTTATATATTTTCACAAAATAATCATAAACAGTGTGGTGAAAAATATTTTTATCGAATAAATATTTATCACGTTTAGTTTTGTGAAAATCCCACCTCCGATTATGTAATAAATAAAGTCATGACGAAATGTATTATGAAAACATCTCAAAATAGTTTAACACTTGCAAATAACTCTAAGTGTTAGATTTTAGAAAAATTTCGCCAGAGTTTCCCCTGTAACTGGAGGTGGCCACGCTTTCAAGCGTATCATTTTCTTTTACAAAATCACTTCAACAATTTCTTTAAATCAACCAATCAATTTCCGATACTTCAAACCAGTTTCAATACATCAAACTTGTAGACTAGTATGTAAAATCGCATTATTACATGAACTTGTAGTTTTTCCGAAAATCATAGTGTAGATCACCTTATATTTAGTGGATCTATGTATAAAATAGTTTAGTCTTGTAAAAACCCCGTTTTTGGAACAAATCATTCTCAACAACTTCCCGACATCTTTTGTAAAAATTGTTATTTTGTCGGATCTTTCGTTTCACAAGTGTTTATACACTTGTAGTTTGTAAAAATCATATTTGTTAACATGTCATCCAACTTTTATAAACATGATTTTCTCGACACTTGGTTCTACGAATATACCACTTGTACATACGTAGATTGGCTCGTTTTAAATACTATTTTACAAGTCAAAATACTTTTACACAAGTTCATGTTTCTCGTGTGGTGGAGTTTCACCTTTTAACCCTCGTACCGATAGAAACAAGCGTATGTCGAGATTCGTGATCTTAACAAAGTCAGGTTAAACGATGATAAGAGCCACCACAACGTAGATCGGGCCTCAATAGTCAACATATTCGAATACTACGACTTTTACACATGTTATGAGCTTTTAACCAACAATATTCGAGTTTTAGTAGCCTTTACAGATTCAAAACGCATGATTCCGACTTTTAACCGTTAAAAATCATATTAACCACTTTAGATACGATCGAGAGTGAGTTTTAAACATTATACCTCTAGCTCGGGGCTAGGGAAGAATCTAGTCGAAAATGGCGTGGATAAAAGCAAAGAAACGAGGTCCTTCAACTTCCGCTTGCTTCAAGCTTCCTTATACGTGATCCGTAAGCCTTGTATAAGCTTGGAATGGAGAGATCAAAAGCCGACAATGGAGGTGTGTGGGTGGGGAGTTACGGCCGAGAGTGGGGAGGCAAGAGAGAGAGCAAGGTGTGTTGGTGAAATGTGGTGGTTTAACTCTTGTGTGTGTGTGAGTATTTATAGAGAAAATCAAGTTCTTTCGTCCAACGGTTTCCATGTCTTCTTGATTCCCAACATCAACAATATAAAATTCAAAAGTTTGTACCCTCTTGTCCCTTGGTTTGGCCGATCTCTTTAAGGGGGGGGGGGTATCCGGTTGGATTCCAATCATACAGTTAGAGTTTAGTTATGTTAATAGGTTAACTTTAGAGATTAACCCCGTTAGTTGCATGACGCGTTATAAAGCGGGTGTTAGGGTAATCAGGGACCCTACTGGCTCAGAAAAAGACTAATAATATTTCTGGCAACATTTTTATGTTCCGGGTATAGTCCGGTTGTTCGGTTGGATAGTAATCCGTTAAAGTGCTTAAGTAATCTTTTAAGCGTCGTAATTAATATTTTTAGCGACACAATTTATTCTGCAAAGTGTCAGGAATATTTCTCCATGTTTTGGCACTTTATTAATTAGCTAGAAGCTAGTGTGTTGATAAAAGTGCTGTGTTTTGTGCTTAGAGTACGTTTTAGGCACATCCAATCTCTGTATCTTATTCCTAGAGACGCAGTTTAACAACCCTTGTATCCCTACACACACTATGGGTGTAGTAAAATATTTCTGGCTCATTCAGGCCTTTAGAGGCAGTGTTTGCCTGATGCTGGCTATATCAGCATGTTCAATAGGTTACCCGTTCAAGTGCTACTGTGCTTCTGTGCATCATGTTTGTCACTAGAGTTTAGTAAATAAATAATGTAGTGACAGAAATCAAGGTATGATGCAGACATGTACAAGTATCAATAGTCAAGTAGCAGTTTATCAGAAATCTCAGTTAAGCACAGTAATTAGGCAACAATTAATAGTTAATTAAGTCGTACGGATACCTGGTTTAGTGAGGGTTGTCACATTCTCCCCCCGTTAGAGAAATTTCGTCCCGAAATTTTAAGTTCTGCTTGTAGAAGCAGTGTTCTCAGGAAATAAGTGGGGGTATTTCTCTTTCATTCGGTCCTCACGCTCCCAGGTGAATTCAGGACCATGTCTAGCATTCCAACGAACTTTGACGAGCTTGACACTGCTCCGGCGGGTCTTGTTCACTTTCCAATCCGTGACCTCGACAGGTTCTTCAACGAAGTGGAGCGTGTCATCAACATGAATTTCGTCGGTAGGAATGGCAACGTTGTTGGACTTCTCTTCAGATTGGATACATGAAATGTATCGTGAACATTATTCAGTTCGGCAAGTAGATCCAACTTGTATGCTACGGTCCCAATTCTTTCCAATACCTTGAAAGGACCAATGTAGCGCGGATTTAACTTCCCACGCTTCCCAAAGCGTGCCACACCCTTCCAGGGTGATACCTTCAACAAAACCATATCCCCAACCTCAAACTCCTGAGGTTTCCTTTTCAGATCTGCGTAGGTCTTCTGACGGTCACGAGCCGCACTAATGCGATCTCGGATTTGCGCGATCTTATCTGTGGTTTCCTGTACCACATCGGGACCTACCAATTGTCTATCACCTGTGTCAGACCAACAGAGCGGCGACCTGCACTTGCGCCCATATAACGCTTCGAATGGCGCGGCACCAATACTGGTGTGGTAGCTGTTGTTGTATGAAAATTCAACCAGGGGTAAATGCTTATCCCAGCTACCGCCCAAGTCCATCACACATGCTCTCAGCATGTCCTCCAACGTCTGAATCGTCCGCTCGCTTTGTCCGTCGGTCTGCGGGTGAAAAGCAGTGCTCATATTCAGCTTAGAGCCAAAAGCTTCCTGGAAGGATTGCCATATCCTCGATACGAACCTCCCGTCTCTATCAGAAATAATCGAGAGAGGTACTCCATGGCGTGTAACAATCTCTCTCATGTAGATTTCAGCCAATTTGCTTGTATTATCCTTCTCGCGGATAGGTAAGAAGTGTGCTGACTTCGTTAAGCGATCCACTATCACCCAGATAGTGTCATGGCCTTTTGGCGTTCTTGGCAACTTTGTAATAAAATCCATGGAGATTTGTTCCCACTTCCACTGGGGAATTTTTGGTTGCTGCAGAAGTCCCGAAGGCTTCTGGTATTCCGCCTTAACTTTGGCGCAAGTCAAACATTTGCTCACGTAAATAGCAACATCGCCTTTCATCCTAGGCCACCAGTAATAATCCTTAAGATCCTGGTACATCTTATCCGCTCCAGGGTGGATAGAGTACCGCGACTTGTGAGCTTCATCAAAGATAACCTCTCTAAAACCACCAAACAGAGGAACCCAAATCCTTTTCTCAAAACACAACGTTCCTTCCCTGTTTGGCACCAATATCTTCTCCATCCCACGGAGATATTCTTCCTCAAGGTTTCCCTCCTTGAGAGCTTCCTTCTGTGCTGCACGAACGCGCGAGGAAAGGTCGGTTTGAATTATCATTTCCATAGCCCTAACCCTTATGGGCTTGATTCTCTCTTTACGACTTAGGGCATCAGCGACCACATTCGCCTTCCCTGGATAATACTTGATCTCGCAGTCGTAATCGTTCAACAACTCGACCCATCGCCTTTGCCTCATATTCGACTCCTTCTGGTTGAATATGTGCTGGAGGCTCTTGTGATCTGTGAAGATTGTGCACTTCGTACCATAAAGGTAGTGTCTCCAGATCTTCAAAGCGAAAACCACTGCGCCTAGCTCCAAATCATGTGTGGTATAGTTCTTTTCATGTATCTTCAGTTGGCGTGACGCATAGGCAATAACCTTTTGGCGTTGCATCAACACACAACCCAATCCTTGACGCGAAGCGTCGCAGTATACCATGAAATCATCTGTACCTTTTGGCAGAGCTAAGATTGGCGCGTTACAAAGCTTATCTTTCAATATCTGAAACGCTTCATCCTGTTTGATTCCCCAATCAAACTTCTTATCCTTTTGCGTGAGGAGTGTCAATGGTTGAGCGATTTTCAAGAAATCCTCAATAAATCTTCGGTAGTAGCCAGCCAAACCCAAGAATTGCCGGATTTCGGTTGGCGTCTTTGGCGTTTCCCAATTCTTGATTGCCTCGATCTTGGTGGGATCCACGTGGATTCCATCTCCGTTTACCACGTGCCCAAGGAATTGCACTTCTCGTAGCCAAAACTCACACTTAGAGAACTTGGCGTACAGCTGTTCCTTCTTCAGCAACTCTAGAATAGCTCTAAGATGTTGCTCGTGCTCAGCCTTCGTCTTTGAATAAATCAAGATGTCGTCGATGAATACAATCACGAACTTATCCAGGTACGGCTTGCAAACTCGATTCATCAGATCCATGAACACAGCAGGTGCGTTTGTCAGACCAAACGGCATAACGAGAAACTCGTAGTGTCCATATCGAGTTCTGAAGGCTGTCTTCGGGATACTCTCCTCCTGTATCCGTAGCTGATGGTATCCAGATCGAAGATCGATCTTTGAATAGAAACTCGAACCTTGAAGCTGGTCGAACAGATCATCGATTCTTGGCAGGGGATACCTATTCTTGATCGTCAGTTTGTTCAACTCCCTGTAGTCAATACACATCCGAAAACTACCGTCCTTCTTCTTCACAAACAAAACTGGAGCTCCCCAAGGCGAGAAGCTTGGTCGGATAAATCCCTTGTCTAACAACTCTTGAAGTTGTGTCGACAGTTCCTGCATCTCAGACGGAGCAAGTCTGTAGGGTGCCTTAGCCACAGGCGCGGCGCCTGGAACTAAATCAATGTGGAACTCTACTTGTCTCTGAGGCGGCAATCTAGGTAAGTCTTCTGGAAAGACTTCTGGGTATTCCCTCACGACAGGGATGTCTTCGATCTTCGGCTCAGCAGCCTTTTTATCCACAATGTGTGCCAGAAAAGCAACACATCCTTTCTGCAAACACTTCCTTGCTTTCAGGCAGCTAATCATCCTCAACGGCGTCTCACGCTTCTCCCCATGAACAACAATGGTCTCACCATCATTGGTCGGAATACGAATTATCTTCTCGTGACAAACTATCTCTGCTTTGTTACTCGATAACCAATCCATCCCTACTACCACGTCGAAGCTTCCCAACTGGACTGGTAGTAGATCTAGAGCGAACTCACGCTCTCCCAATTCGATTACGCATCCTCGAATCACTTCATTGGCTTCTACCAACTTCCCATTTGCTAATTCGATCGAGTACGGAATATCTAACTTACTAGCGGCTAAACCAAGCATATTCTGAAGTTCTAACGACACGAAGCTATAATCGGCGCCAGTATCAAATAAAACGGATGCATAGCGTTGGTTTACAGGGAACGTACCAGTGACAACATTGGGATCCTGGCGCGCTTCCCTGGCTTCCATGTTAAAAACTCTTCCGCGTGCCTGGTTTAATTCTGGGCAATTCCTTTTGTAATGCCATTGATCTCCGCAGTTAAAAC